>NC_053416.1:18108209-18428209 GCF_016859285.1 Xiphias gladius
CAAACTGGCCTGCTGTACAGTGTGGGTGATGGTTCTTTCTGGAAGTATACCCACAGGGTTTGTTTTGGACACCACTTCACCCATAAATGCAAACTCCTCCTCAAACTTCTGCTTTGAAAACTACTCCAAAAAACAGTGGAAGTCTGAGCTGTCCAAGGTGGTGGTGTTTATTGAGACTGTGGGCTTCATTATCCCATTGATGGTCAATGTGTTCTGCTCGGTCATGGTGCTACGGACACTGAGGAAACCACAAACTATTAGCCGTGGAGGGAACTTCAAGAAGGCAAAAATCTTGAGGATGATCCTTGTGCATCTGCTTATTTTCTGCTTTTGTTTCATTCCCTACAATTTCAATCTCATCTTCTATGCCCTGGTCCGCTCCAATGTCCTGAAGGGATGCTACGCAGAATATGTGGTCAGAACCATCTACCCCATTGCTCTGTGCATAGCAGTGACCAACTGCTGCTTCGATCCAGTAATTTACTACTTCACTTCAGAGACCATTCAGAGCTCCATCAAACGCAAGTCCACAATGTGGCATAATGGTGCCAAGCTCCTCAGCAGACTACAGATGGACAGCACACAAAGTAGTCCAAGTACAAAACCAAAAAGCCTGGCCCAGAGGACTGTGAGATCAAAAACTTTTCACAATGAGTCAACAGTCTAACCACAACTCTATTATGTGACATGATTAATAATTCAATGTGTATTGCTGGTGAAACTCGATTTGAATCCGAGGTTATAGGTGGAAGCAGAGTGGCCCTGAAGATCATAACAACCGATAAACACAATGGTTACTAAGGAGTCACTCTCTCAGTGTCTACCAGAAGGCACAGAGACTTCAGACTGGGATTTATGGCTCTGATCCCTATTCAGTCAATGAAAGAGGAGAGCAAGTCAAACACTTGAAAATAGTAAATTGTTTTGCAGCATATTTATCATTTATCAGGTTGACAATTCACAAATGCACATGTTATAATAATCTTCAATCTATTAAGGACTGAATTATGAATTTATAATGTGCATAAGAGGAGATGGCAGTTGTGTAAGCCATAGTCATGTGTATAGTGCTGCAAATAAGTATCAGCTTTTAGTGTTATTCCTCAGTGCAGATTCTCTTAAGAAAACTCTTTTTTGGCAATGCTAAAAACAGTATTAAAGCTTTTTCTATGTACTTTGATGTGCAGTTTCTAAGTATTCGCAGCCCCACTAAGGCTTTTTAAGCACTTTATAGAGCAGCATGTTCTGTAACAGCATTTACCCTTTACACTGAAAGCAAATAAAAGTTGTGAAATGTTTGACGTTAGCAGAGTATCAGTTGTATGCAGGGCATTTGTCTGGACTGATTAGTCATACAGGCACTAACAACACAGCTAATGCAATAACACTATGACTCAATTAATTTCATTAACAGATTACAGGTGTGGTCAGTAACTGACGGCTGCATTGCATGAGGCAATGCAGCACTGACACTGCCAATGGGCTTATCTAGGTAACTGGTCACTGGTGTAGGAAATTTAGGGATGGTAAAACATGAAAACATGTCAAAAATTCAGAATCTGCCCTGTTGTATTTCTGCATAAACAAAAAATTGGAGTATGTGGAAATTAAATTCAAACTCAGATACAACACAAGGAATTGTCAATCAACTCCTTTTCACTTCTAAATGTGAAAACACAGCTCACAGTGCAAATGGAATATGGTGGAGGTTGAATGCACGTGAAATAATTGTTCTTTCTTGTAAAAGCTGTGTGCTGCAAGACCGAGCACTGCTGCATTCCTGTTGAGAGGCTTAGCCTGAAGGCCTGCACTGACAAGGGTAGTCTCATCATCATCATTGGTGACGAGAAAGATTGTGAAACCAAAGCTGGCAAGCAGCAACATGCCTCCTGAGGGAGAAGAGCATTTACAAAGTAGATCACAGAGGTGACTGCTGCAATCCTGCTTCATATCTGGTGAATAGTGCAAAGCTTAAACTTAAAACTGGCATCCTCGAGATAAATAAAACAATTAGAAACTTCTTAAGTCTTATTTTGCCATGTTCTGACTCCTTACACTACTACGATCAATATAAATAGGCTTACATTCAGGGTGCAGATGGACTTTTTCCACCCAGCACAAATGACACAGCCTTGTAATATTTAATAATATATTAATAATATATTATAAAGAACACTAACTATAATGATGATTCATACATGTCTAAAGATGGTCTATTGAATTAAATAGTAAGAACACACCATCTAATTTCCATTTGTAAGGATAGTCATAACATGAGGGTAAGATTTATTTTCTATTTGCACAGGCGAATAAATCTTAACCAGTTATTTTACAGTCATGACATGTTGTGTCATTCAATTGTTATTTATATTTCTATCTAAATCAGATTTGTGTAACAAGGGCAAAGTGGTGTGTAGCTATATGGTCATATGCGCCATAGTAGCCTAATATTCTCCAAATTAAGATTATTCAAAAAAGAGACTCAATTAGTTCAACACTGTTTCAATTACATCCCAATTTAACTGGTTTTGCTGTCTGACTGTGGTGTGTATAGAAGAATCTGATGTAGATAATAGTTGCAAGGACTAACGTTTTAGTTACAAGACTTGTCCTAAAGGTTTTGACTTTATTTCTGACTAATTAAGACATACATGGCATCAAAATGTTTTCTCTGGTTTTCTCTTTGCATGTATTTCCCACAAACTTAGATCTACACTGAATTCTTCCCTGAGAGCACTGGTCTCAAGGCTGACACAAAGATACACGGCTGTATAATTATAGGACCTTCTTTCAATTAATTATTGCTACTGTGTCATCAACTCTACCAGCTGTCTGACAAATATAGTTAATGATTAACTCCAATCACTCCTTTTTAACAAGGAGCCATAAACATGACTCCCACCATGACAGTAATAAAACTACAGTATCTGCGCTTAACTGTAAGGTTGATAACAAAATTCAGGTTAGTGAAAAAAATAGTTTGTTAACATCTTTCAATAATCAATCCAAACTAGTGATCAGAGCATTTAAAGCTCTCTAAACAATCTGATTTAATGAGATAAAAAAAATAGGCAAAAACAATAATCTTGTGTGTGTGTGTGTGTGTGTGTGTGTGTGTGTGTGTGTGTGTGTGTGTGTGTGTGTGTGAGTGCGCATGTGCGTTTAGGAGAGAAGAGAGGGCGAGACAGAGCAAGAGAAAGGGAGAGAGAGGAAGAGAGAGAGACCCTGTTCTTTGTGCGAGTGTAGGCGTGAACTGCTCCATTCAGTAGCATGTGAACTGCTACAGCATTTTAACAACTTAATCCTGCTGCTGAACACCAATATCACTGTCACACTGTCACTGCACTGTTGAGATCCTGATACTGGTGAGTGATGAAGTTTTATCTATTTCATAATTCTCCTCAGTGAGTTTTATATATACAGTAAACAGTATAATTTATTAAGAATCTTAATCCATTATAAAATGAAGACTGTAATTAACTGTATCATCTTATAAAGTTTTGGTAGAAACTTAAAATGAAGGAGGTCCACAAAGTTTAAAATTAGAATATATATTTTTTGAATGTGATATTTTACCATTTCTTTGCCTTTTAAGGGGAAAGACCCAAATACAAACAAAAAATGTACTGTGATCACATTAGGAGTCACAAAACTGCTACATGCTTTGAAATTCTTGATTCTCACATCAAGCTCAGATTAACAGTAACATACTCATCAGACAGTAAGAGCGAAAACAACTACTGTATAATAATTTAGTTATCACATTGCCAAAGCGCACAACTGAAGCAACTCAATATTATATGTCAGCAAAAAAAAAAAATTATTTCATTTACAGGATCAGGGATTAATTGTGAAAGGATGCCAGAAAAAATTAGGGTGCTACAGAAGAGAACATTTGTTTTAAGTTCCTGCACATGGCATAGAAAAAAAAAAGAAAAAAAAGAAAAAAAACCATTATTTTATCAAATAATGTTATGGAGAATGAAAAAATGTTAATTGAAACTTTACCTGAAAGCTGACTGAAAATTCTGATATAGATGTAATTAATCAGTGGGTTTGAATTAAAATATTATTTCACAATTGTATTTTTGAAATTAGGGTTCACATTTAAATAAATATGATATATTAGTGTTATGATAATAGTGGGATGGTCATTTTAGACTGGAGTGTGTGGAGTTGTTCAAAAGCTTAAATTCCTGGTGAATTGATCACAAAAACCAAAATTATATAAAATAACAGAGGGAAAAGTCTCCATCATGAAAAATGCATTAGTAAAGAATGCTTACAACCAGACCCTTCCTAATACTGACTGAAAGATGCTTTACTGGATATTTGCTTACCCTATCACATCAACCTGCTGGGATACACCCTCACACATGTGGGGCTGCTGCCCCATTGTGGCCTGGCCAAAGTGACCAAGGCTGTACACCCCGTGTTGCTGTCACTAGCCAGCTCCAATTGCTGCCTTAACCCACTCATCTACTATTTCTCCAGCAGCTTGGTGCACAGGGAGGCGCCTGGTGGTGGAAGCAGCGGCAGCCAGTGACACAGATCATTTCATACATCTATTGAAAAAGACCCATTCTTAAGAGCTCTAGTCTGCTTTTGTAAACTGATTTATAGAACTGACCACGACTCTGTATATTCACATACAATATTCAGTTACCCCTACTGTGTGCACTACTTTGTAGGTGATACTGTACATAACTATGTATTTGTTAAATATATAATCTGTATTTTGCATGAATTGCAAAGTGTTGAACAGGTTTTGTGTGTGTTCACTTTAGTGCACTGCAGAGCATTGTAGAGCAGTCTGGGGTTCGGTGCCATGCTAAGAAGCACCAACTAAGGTTGGCTGAGTTATTTTGTTCTATATATTTTGTCAGTGAAACTTCAATGTGTTTGTGAGGTAGTGATAAGCAATGAGATTTTTCATATGCAGTACGCACTATGAACTACAGCCTAAAAAATTACTATCAAGTTAAATTAACACCTCTGACAATTTCAATGAAAGATTAACTTTATGAGCTTCTCTAAATGTGTTTTTACTGTAGAGCAGTAGTATTACATTGTAGTCGTCCCCCCCCCCCATTCTGTATGTAATGAAACCAAATGTTTGCTTTTTATATGGGAGCAGGAAATAGCAGTTAAAACTATATTGGAAGAATTCGTTCGACTGTCGTCTTGCATATTAAACATTAATTCAGCTGTGTCAGCCACAGTAGTGTATTCACCTCAGCAAATTTACATTCCATAAAACGGGAGACATTTTGAGTTTATTAAGTTTTTACTTGCCACAGGTTTAACTGCTCCAGCAGAAGCTACTGAGCATGTTCCTTACTCCATCTTATGTTCATCGCGACCAACCGAATTTCCTTCAGATATGAGAGTGACACAGTAATTTAAAGTGCTGGAGCAGAAAATCATTTCGGGACATGGAGTTGTGGAATACGACTGATGTACCAGCCAAGTCATTCTCACGTCTGTCTAACTGCACTGTGGACACCAGCTACCGCTTTATCTTCCATCAAGTGTCCTATAGTGTCATCTTCGTACTTGGGCTGGCCACCAACAGCCTGGCTCTCTGCAGACTGTGTCAATCTCCCTGCACCATCAACAGCACAGCCATCTACATGGTCAGCCTGTCAGCTGCCGACTTATTTTTTGTGATCTCCCTACCTCTGAGAATCTACTACTACAACCAAAAGGCTCGAGCCTTGTCCTCCAACACAGGAGACCCATCCAGTTGGACTCCTGGGGTGGCATACTGCCACTTCACTTTCACCATAAAATACATCAGCCTGTATGGGGGCATCTTCTTCCTGGTGTGCATCGCTGTTGACCGTTACTTTGCTGTAGTGCACCCGCTGGCATCAACGCTCCGCAGGCTGCGTGTTGCACAGCTGGTGAGTGGGGGGATCTGGTGCCTGGTGCTGGGGCTGAGTGTGAGTCTGCCTTTGCTGCACTTTGCAGCAGCTCGCCAACACCAGCCCTGTCCGTTGGACCCATCCTCACAACACTACCAAACCATCATACTGGCAGCCCTGGGCTTAGTGCTGGGGTCATTTCTGCTGCCCACTATTCTACTTCTGTACAGTTACTGCAAAGTGCTGAGTGTACTTCGCCAGCCGAGACACCGCTCTCGCAGACAGCACCATAGCCGCCAGCGCAATCTGAAAGTCATTTCCTGGGTGCTGGGCATCTTCCTGTTGTGCTTCCTACCCTATCACATCAACCTGTTGGGATACACCCTCACACATGTTGGGCTGCTGCCCCATTGTGGCCTGGCCAAAGTGACCAAGGCTGTACACCCTGTGGTGATGTCACTAGCCAGCTCCAATTGCTGCCTTAACCCACTCATCTACTACTTCTCCAGCAGCTTGGTGCACAGGGAGGCGCCTGGTGGTGGAAGCAGCGGCAGCCAGTGACACAGATCATTTCATACATCTATTGAAAAAGACCCATTCTTAAGAGCTCTAGGCTGCTTTTGTAAACTGATTTATAGAACTGACCACGACTCTGTATATTCACATACAATATTCAGTTACCCCTACTGTGTGCACTACTTTGTAGGTGATACTGTACATAACTATGTATTTGTTAAATATATAATCTGTATTTTGCATGAATTGCAAAGTGTTGAACAGGTTTTGTGTGTGTTCACTTTAGTGCACTGCAGAGCATTGTAGAGCAGTCTGGGGTTCGGTGCCATGCTAAGAAGCACTTTGTCAACTATGGTTGGCTGAGCTATTTTGTTCTATATATTTTGTCGGTGCAACTTCAATGTGTTTGTGAGGTAGTGATAAGCAATGAAATTTTTCATACGCAGTGAATACTGAATTTATGTGCAATCTGCCTCATTTTACACAAGTACGCAAGGAGCAGTTTATATGTTAATCTTCTATGTAATTTATGTTATTCTTGAACTGTAGTAATAATTAATACTTTTTTTCAATGTGCAGATAGAGTTTTCTTTTTAGGGGCCAATAAATGCTATATAATGTGGATATATTTACACTATCTATGTGTTATGTTATGTGTGAATCTTATCAAAATACTGACATTACTACATGTATACTGTAATAGTATGAAAGATAGAACTGACCCTCCTCCATGCAATCCTCTCCATGATGAGGTTCTCACATGTCTCCAGATGTTTTACGATATCTTTGCTCATTGTGGGGTCAGCCTTGATGAAGCTCTCGATGACTTTATAGAAGTCAAAGGCAGCGAGGTTGAACACATCCAGTATCCAGGGGAAGCACACATCTGTCTCAGTTGGGTCACCCCCAGCAACTTCTTGAATGTATCCTCCAGTCTTAAAACTGCTCTCTAGTCATGTGTAGCAAACAACATAATTACAACTTAAGTATTGATCTGCATTATTGATAACTGCAATAATGAATTTTATGAATAGGTATGCAATGGCATCTGTTATTAATTTGTAAGCAAATTATGTGACACACCTCCATATGTTGCCATGACCACCTCCAAAGAGCAGGCCAAAAGTGATGTGTGGAATGTGGAGTCATTGAGGAGTTTACTGGAATGGAAATCATATGACTCAGCTCAAGGCAAATAATGCTTCACTACACATCAAAACAACAAAAAGCTTCCATGTAGTTCCAGAGTTAAGCTGAAGAGTAAGTGAATACACACTGATATTGACTGGCTTCGTAACTCTCTAGTGATTTAATTTTAAAAAAAGACATACCTGAAATTTTGCACAGACAGTCGCTTCTCCTCCTAAAAAGTGAAAAATAAAAGAGGTCATCACTGAGAGGAAAAACAAGACACTGTGTAGTATGTTGAGTACAAAAGTGTGGAAATTTATGCTATACAGTCTACACTTCCTGAGAGTTGCTTTCTGTTGACTGACTTCATTTGCTCTCCACTACGCTGCTATGTAAACAGAAGTTATAAGGGGATAGACAGTAAAAAAAGTTATTGGATAATGTTACGTATTACATACGTAACATTTTTGTGGGCAAACCTGAGAACGGCTAAATTTCAACTCACTTGAGCCTCCAAATAAATAGATGAACAATTAAAATACAAAATTAGTGAATAAAACAGTTGAGAAATAAATTGATGACATAAAATCAAACAAGTCGCTGTACCGATTTCAACATTGCCTCCATGACTTTGTAATACAGTCTGACTCCAAGGGTAAATCTCTGAAAGACAAAAGAAAGATGTAGGTTAGACATTTTGATCATTTCAGCATAGCATGTGTTGCCATTGTTGCTCAGTTCGAGTGTTAGTTCATACCTGCTTGCCAAGTACTACACAGCGCGGGCCGACTGCCTGACCAAATCTTTGGCTGAACGCCTGTTCGAGTGTCTCCAACCGCTTCAGCACATCCTGCGTTGGGTCAACGGTGCAATTCTGACCACAGCAAAGAAGAAAACAGAAAGTATGTCAAATTAAGGTAGAGTGATGCAGTTTCATGGGACATTTTACTAAGTGGCAACACTTCTAGGGACCCACTTTGAAATATGTATCCAGGATAGCAGATGGTTGGTCCCCAGTGGAGATGAGCTCACCCCTCAACTGCTGAATGGAGGTCATGGCAGCTCTGATGAGACAAAACAAAAATCAGACAGTGCTGAAGGACAAACTCAAAACAATTTGCACAATGAAATATGCCCAATAAACTACATACAGTACAATTAATCCACAAGAAATCTCCAATGTTTTTCCATTTGTGGATTCATATACACATTTAATAAACATTCACATTGCTTTTTAGACATCTATAAAGGTAGTGTGTCATAATATTTTGCAAACCAAATAATTATCAAAAGGCTGTATCATTACCTTGTCACACCAGCTGTGACAATTATGATACACAAAGAAAAAAACAAAAGCTTATAAAAATGTCATTATCTTCAAAATAATTTTGATTTTGAGATTTGACAACTTTCTTTTTAACTACATTGTTTGTAATTTGGTATATCTTGTGGTTTTTCCATTTCAATTTTTAGGTATTTTGCATGGATAAAAAAAAGCAGAAAATCACAGATTTTCACCATAAACAGTGTCCATTGCTTTTTCTGTCCCAAACACCTATGAACATTCACTTGAGCAGCTCCTACATGCACCACTTGACAGCTGAGCAGCCAACAGTGTATACAGATTATCAAGTGAGCCAGTTTGAAATTGTACAAATTTTAAAAGTAAAAATGTTTAAAAAGGTAGTGCTAAAAGCAAACATGAGTACTCACACTGTATTCATGCAATGTCAGCAGAATGGGAAGAACAAGAAAAACAAGTGCTAACTTTGTAACCACACCAGACAGAAAGTCTGAATTAGCTACTTTTGTTGTTTTTCATATTTGTAGCAGTTTGTTGCCAAGTGAAACCAGATACAGAGAAAAAGAGCATTATCTCCTATAAAATTAGCTAAATTGATTGTATTAGAGTTAATATTGGATTTTATTTCTTTGCAACTGCCAGCGGTGGTACATTTACAGTCAGGTCAGCAAACTATTCTGCCAACAGTTTGACATGTCTGTTGTTCTTTTCAAATGGGAGATATTGTCTGTGTAAAAAAATTCCCGATATCACTTGGCATTACAAGTCAGACGCTGACGTAAACGGTTTTTCCCACTCAGTGGTTTAAACAATGTGACACGAATGAGGCAACAGTCCTTCTTCCCTAAATAACAATAATTAAACGCAATGAAAAACAGGTGAGTGAGTGCTAGCTGCTCACCTGATTGGAGTCTGTGGAGGGATGACTACAGAGTCTTCATCTGGCAAGTTCTTCTTTGGTGTTCTCTCCACCTGTTGTCTGAATGCAGGAGGACATTATTAGAAACTTTTGTCTAGATTCTATTAACTTGTAAACCTATAGATCTATTGATCTACAAGACCAACATCAAATCAATGAATAGTGAAGAAACAAAATTACATTTCAACTTTAGGCACACGAACAGTCTCATCTCCATCAAAAAAAAGCCGTCCATCAATGTCTCTACTCTTGAGGTAGTGCTCTTCATATTGTTGGTCGAGGTCATTCACCTAGGGTGAAAATTAAACGTTGAGCTTATTTGCAGTTAAGTGGCTCCGCACATACAAAAATAAAGACCATCACAGTGTCCCACTTGTGCACAAAAGTTTGAATTTTTATATAATTTATATAATATATATATATATATATATATATATATATATATATATAATATATATATATATATATATTATATTATATTATATTATATTATATTATATTATATTATATTATATTATATTATATCTATATTATATATATAATATATATATATATATAATATATTATATATATATATATATATATATATATATATATATATATATATATATACATATATATACATATATACATATATACACACACACACACACACACACACACACATATATACACACACACACACACATATATACATACATATACATATATATACATACATATACATACATATACATATACATATATATATATACACACACATACACATATACACACAAACACACTCAGATACATAAGGAGGAAAAAAAACATCACATGTAATTACAGCTTTAACCTCCTATACAACAACTATTTCACTGTTGTACAAAGGCTAACTACTCCTTATACTGCTGACTATCTTGATCTCTAACAGTTCATTGAATTTCATTAGTTAAATGCATGTTTTACATGTAAAATTTTATTCCGTAAACTACCTCTGCAATCATAGACATTAAACAGACACTAACATCTGCAGGGATTTCTAAACAGTCTGAAGACTTATACAACAGTGTCATTAAACGTAAAATCACCAGAGTGAGTAAAATTAGAAACAACAATAATTTGACTTTAATCAGAGTTGGATAGATAGATATAACTGTTTTCTTTTTATTATGAATATCAGCCAACTGACACTACAAGATGAGTCTGCAGTCGTCGTTGCACTTGTACAAGACTTGTTTAGAGATAGTTCGATTACAACCATGCCAGAGTTTGTCTGTATCTTATCAGATCTAAAAAAAAAATAAACATTTCTGAAATAAGGCAAGGATTCAACTTGTTTGCAACCAGGAAAAAAAACTGAATGTAAGACACACGTGTGCAACAAAATAATTTGGGCCAATATCACACTTAAAAATTCATGTTATTTGCCAATTTACCCAGGCCCCTCATAGCTCTGATCAATAAAGTGAAACTTAAAAATTATTTATATTAGACTCTTCTGTAAATAATGCGCACCACCTGTCCGTTTCTGGGGTAATGTAACAGTAAAACAAATATGTCAAGTATTCTTCTTCAGAGGTGTGTGTCCATGTCAGCAAACACTAGCATCTTGTCTCTGTTGTTGCCATACCTGCCTCTACAATATACTACCCCTGACACACTACAAAGGATCCCCTGCTTGAGTACACATTTTCCTGACACCATGTATGTGAAAACAAACATGTGAGAGCAGCAAAGAGAATGACCAACAGCTGCCAGACACTCAAACATTTAACAGTGGCAACACCAAACAGGAAGAGATAACTAATGGAAACAGTAACTGCAGAGTGAAACCAAACAAAATGGCAGATGTTGTGACAATCAATCCCCTTACCTGAGGAAAATCTGGGGATCTTGAAAGATCCAGCGAGTCCAGGAAAGCCGAGAAACTGGTCTGGTATACATTCTTCACCTGCAAATACAATTGGTATAGAGGAAAAATTAGGCCAAAAATACAGACGACATAGAAATGTGTTTATATGACGACTGTAAGAACTATAACAAGAGGAGTGATCAGACCTCTTCTGCATTGCATTCATTCTCTTTGCACAAGGTTTCGAGAAGCTGCACATCCACCTCTGGCTCAGGAGGTCGGGATTTGGCTTTGCTCTGGTTACGACGAGATGTTCTTGTTGGGGGACTCTGGACTTTACTGATTGCTGATTCTGAGAGAAAACAATTTAAGACATTAGAAAATCTATGGGAGCCATAACAATAAATCTTTTCATGGCACATAATATTTGAAGTTTGATTCCATTTTCCATTTTCCATGGCTGGGAAACATGTCTACTAGACATATCTACTACTATACAATATAAACACAGTACTATACTATACTTACTATATTGTGCATATGCTTTTTGAGCAAATAATAACTTGAAATCACATTAGGTCTACAGCAACATAAATCTGTAGTCATGCCTACATTATGACTCAAAAATGTTTTTCCAGTCGCTTTTACAGAAATTCTTCAACTTACACTTTTCAGACCTTCAAACTTGGTTGTTCAGTAAGAGGTCATAAAAGTTTATTAAAACAAAGACAGACAGCTAAGTAAATCAGAACAAAGCTTACTGTAAAGAGGCTGCAGAAGGTCTGGAGGACCGCGCTTGATGAATAACTCCAGTGTACAAAGCAGCAGCTGGAATGATATGACCAGGTCATCCTCCATCTGCAAGACCCTTCCTGCAGACGGCAGAGATGTAGCACATGAGAAGCACCACCACAATATCACTGCTGCAGACTAGAGACAACAGAACTGTAAAGATGAGGAGGAAAACTTTCCAATTCATTTGAGCTGTACAGCTGATCAAGGAGTAGGAAGGAAGGATGGAAAGAACAAGATGGAGCAACATGAAAACTATTCCATCAAGTGTATTAACAGCTTGATCCTGTTTGTCTTTGTTGTTGGTAATGTGTTAAAGGCTTAACCTACCTTTGGCCAAAAGAAACATTGTCCAGCAGCTCCGCATGGTCTCCCTCTCCCTTTAAAATAAGACACTGAACCATTACCCTTACGCTGGAATCTGTTTTTTTATAAACAAGCATGCAATTATCAAACACAAGACTATCAAGATATTAAAGAAGGAGTGTGAAGAATGCATTTCACTCATGGTAGATAAGTCTCCAACTTACTTGCCATCAGAAACCAAAGCAAAGATTTTCTTGCACGTCCTGAAACAAACAAATATTATGTTCAGTTACAATTTTGCCAACAGCAATTCTATATGAATCAAGCGCCTGTGCTGTACTGATGTGTTTACTCACTTCTCAAACCTCTGGTAGAGAGCCAGTGTCACATCATACTTCTTCTCCAGTCGTGTCAGTGCTGAATGCACCTTGGTGCTAATCGTATCCAAGTTCACATCCAACTTTCTCACAAGAGCCATAAACTGCTTTACACTACAAAAGCAAGGATGAATTTAAGAGAGAGGTAACTTAATTTCTATAAAACTCAACAACAAAACTTAAAGAATAAAACAGTACAATCATCCCATGAATGCAGATTTCATTTAAAATAATAGTCATACAGTTTTTAAGACGGATAAAATAATTGTCCAGATGACTAATGTCTGAAATGCTTGTCTCAACAGGAATAGTCTTCATATTATTTCAAATTCTCTTTTTTGTTCACAGAAGTGAAAAAGACGTTTCGTAGATTTTAGATTTTTACTTGAGGCACCCAAAAACAGCAATTGTATGCGATAAAAAGAATCCTGAACAAGGTGCTGTTTTGCTGGGCAGTACTCCTGATCAATCTGCAAATCCTGAAAACTGTTTCACTCTATTCAAACTAAAAAAAACATGTGCAACAGCCCAGCTATGTGATATCCTAGTATAGAATGTCCTTTCAAATCAGGGATATCGCAATGCAAGCAGTTGCACTATGATGCCACAGTTTTTTGCCAATAACGTATGGTGAGTACTTACTTCAGACTGACTGCTTTCAGAACCTGAGTTAAGGTGAAACAGGCGACATCCATGTCTGTCACAGTCACAAACAGACAAGCACCCCACAGCTTTTTCTGACACTCCTGAAATAAAATGTAATAAAGAGAAATTAAAAAAATAAATAAAAATTGTATTTTTCTAATCACTGACAATGAATATGAAGGTCCGGTGGTAAATGTTGATATTAGGACTGAAACCAGAATACAATACATCTTTTACAACAAAGCAATATAATACAAACATTTATTATATCAAAAACATGTTTGTCCACCTTTCTTCTAGACTATTTTAATTTTCTTTAAGGGGAGAATAGAAAAAAAAACCCCACTGAACTAGTATTTAGACTGTGTGCTAATGACAAGCTTGAATTTTCAACTAACACTGCAGAAAAGCCATAATTACCCTGAGCTTTGTCAAAGTACAACATGACAAGAGCATCACGCATGGATACTGTGCCACAATACCAGATTAGATTGATACGTTGGGTACAACTAAGGCAACACTAATTCATCTCAAATTTTACATCTGATCTTGCAGATAAGAGGTGTGACAGTGTGATATGAGACATCTGTCTGCTTATCATGTGAAGTGCATCCTCGTCTGCTATCCTTTCACCAACGCTGAAAAGGTAACTATTTGGAAGATATTTATTTGAGTAGTTTTTTCATCTACTTGCACTTTTTGAATGCCATCCAAAATCATTGACTATATTTTCTCGTGAGTCCGTTTCTAATGCTGTACTAAGTTACTGTTTGAAAGACAAAAACGCTACATCTGTCCACAATTTTTGTGTTATGCTACAACTATTGTAGGAGGATAACGCATTGAAGTTTGGGTTGATCATCCTCTCCCTTGTATGGAAAATTTTGCAATGCTTTTTGAAAAACATCACTGACTTGGAGGGGGTCTGGTTGTTAGGCCATGTTCATTTGAATGTTTAGAGTCTGGAAGCAATAATGACCATCTAAGTCTGACCAACCAGTAAGTAAGCTGTCTCCACAAGGGATCCTTTTGTTCTCTTATAGGGTAGCTTTCAAACAGACTAATACACCAATGCCTTTTCAATGGGACAGCCAGCAGCATCACAACATTACAAATCTGTCAGGTTACTCCATATAAATACATACAGCGACTTCATCCATGGACTCTTGCACCGTTTTCCACATGTTCCAGGCATGGTCACACACCAGGTCTGTGACGTGAAGGCTCTTGCACAGGGTGACATACTCAGCATCCTTGTCTCTGTGTCTATGGGATAGGGATCATAAATCAACATTGTGGGGAACGCAAACACAGTTTCAGGACATCAAAACATGCCTCCCCGTGCAGAACATCCCTGGCTGTTTTCCAAAGTCCGTGTCACATAATGGGGAGTGTATTTATGTGTTATAACAGCGTGACATGACACGCTACTTATGATAATGAATATTTATACCCTGTGGGCAGTTGTGCAGGGTTTTGAGACGTTAACACTCACTGGTATTAGCTCTTAGTACAGGCCTGGCTTATTTTGTAGCAGCTAGCTAGTCAGCCTCACGGTTAGTCAAAGCTAGCAAGACTGAATAACCAGCACAAACTAACGTTAGCTAAACATTAAGGCTACAGTGTAAATATATTTTACAGAATAGCCAAGTTATTCGCTGCTGAGACCTTACAGAGGCACACACAAAAAAAACGTCTCTTACTTTTTAACAGATAACTCTGGACTCTCCTTCTTGTCCGGAGAGGCACTTTCAGCACTGGTCTTCTGCCCCTTGCTCTGTGTATTCCCAGAGTTGCGCTTTTTAGGTGGCATCTTGGTATACTATTAGCTGACAGACAAATATAAAAATTAAAAATAGAACTAGTATTTGAAGGCGACAAACAATGTTTACTAAGTTTAAAGCCCACTGCACGAGTTCCGTACCAACAATACAACAAAACCTCACTGACTTCCTGAAAGTGTGTGTGTTCGATTTGTAACACCGAAGTGCACGGCGGGGTACACGAGCCGCCGGTGTCTCGGCTGTCAGACGCCCTCGACAGTCAGTGCTCACAATCCCGTGCATATTAACGTCCTCACTGAGTTTTTCCTGTCGTTTATCACTGCTTAAACTCAGCGCTGTCGGCAGTCTCATTAAACAACCCGTGTATAGTGAGCTTCACATGTATCTTAGGCTCTCTGTGGTGGATAAACAGGGCGCTGTGTGCATTCACCGTGATCACGTGACAAACCGAAAACGAACGAACCCCAACTCACTGGATGAAAACGCGGGAAAATATCTACGCCACATCCGCTCATTAGCATGCATCCCGCCATACCGGCGAGTCACAAAAGGTTTCTCTACTGCCCAGTACAGTATGTTGAAAAGTAGGCGAATAATCATTCCAACTAATCTAATGCAATTATATAGTTATTACAGTGATCTAAATCGTGCATATGTTCACTTTGTTTACCTTGTTTCCCTTCTTGTCACAAGTTATTACGCACTGATGACCTCACCCCTTTCACTTACCAAGCGAAGACTCGTTTCTGTATCGTCAAATAGGCTATAATCTATTCTCTATGGTCACTGTGAAAGTTTCTCTTTCGTAAAGGTTAGTATGCGACCGTGGATTCAACACGTCCACCCTGCACCCTAATCTATGTGCACTCATTGCCCTCTTGAGGTAAAATTCACGTCTTGTCATTTCAATTGAATAAGTATAACAACGAATAACAATAATCACAAAAGGTATCAGTAGTTATATTAGGACATGAAGACACTGAGAATATTTAATTATTATGCACAGCAATATACAAGAGAATGGCAACAAGGTGTACAAAGGCAAAAAGATGAGTTTTATGACATGATGTACAATCCTAAAGCAAAAGGTAATATAATGTTCTTAATCTGCGGTTTATAAGTATCGATCCTGCTTAAAAGATGCTTTAGAAAAGAGAAAACAGCACCCCTTAATACACACAAAGTTAAAAGTTTAAAGTGACTGGAAGGGTTTAAAAAAGCAGACATTGCAGATTTGGCAGATCTGCAATCTACTTATTTGCAATGTGGATGCAACAGGGGGCACATGTGCCCTTGAAAACGGGGAATTTTCATCATTTACCCCAAATCAAATTTTTAGGCATAGATGATGATATCAAAACTTCAGGCCTCTGTGAGAGAAGTACAACTACTATGGTTATCAAATGGTATTCATCCGGGACAGTCTATTTCAGTCAGGCGTTTCAAGAAAGAAATAACACATTAATTGATGAGCGGTGTGTCTAGGTGAGCGGTTTCATCTGGGGGAGATCTTTTTGTCATTATTCTTTCCTTTATATCCCTGGGTTTCCTATTCCTATTTATTTTTTTACTAAAGATTACAAAGGTTAGTCAGGAACTTCTAGAAGTCCCACTTAAAAGTCCGCATACATTTGTCTAGATATAGTATTAAGAACTGACTTCTATGTTTTCTGCAAAAATCTGCAGGAACTGCTCCTTTGAAATGCAGACAGTCAGACAAGACATCTTAGTATCTACTATCCTATGGACACATTGACAGCACCTTGAAAAATAGTTCATTTGGCAAAGCTATTTTTAAAATTAATTTTATTTATTCTAGCAAAAATTATCTTTAGCAATAACTCATTTTAAAAAGTAAGATGAATTAAAAGTGGTCCTGACTCAGTGAGGCCGTGTCTTCAACACCATTTAGTCTCGCGGGCTGATGATTTGTGGTTGCTTCTCCAGGTCTATCAGTGGTGTCAAGTGTCTCTGCACTTTTTTTGTCCCTGCTCCTCCTCCTCGTCTACTACACTACTGTGACAATAATAATATCCAAATCTCCTAGGATGCTGCTATGCCCCCTGAGACAAGGATGACCCAAACTTTTAATATTTAAAAAAAAAAAAAAAAGTTAAAAAAAATACTATTCAATCATACATAGTGGTATAAATAAAGCAATTAATCCACACTGCCTTGAAGGACACACAGTCTGTTCAGACACTGCCACCAGAGCCTTGCTGAGGCAAATAACACAATGATAAATTCCTCTCTCTCTTGAAAACATAGTTTGCTCATCGCTGTGCGTTCATCACTGCTCTCCATGCTGTCATGTCTGGCTTCCTGCCTCCCACATCATTGCAGTAAAGTCCATGTCTGTGAGCGTGACAGTGAATGGAGCCTCTACTCTCTCTGGCTCCACACGCTCCTCTACTCTCCCCATGCTGTTCAAGTTGTTCACTCTCCAGGAATTCAGAGGTCGAATTGCTTTCTGGAAACGCTGCGAAAAAGAAGCAAGAGAACGTCAAATAAACCTTCCTACACAGGACAATTCATATACAGATATGTACAGATATATTTAAACAGGTACAGCAGTGACAGTGTTTGACTTTGGCAGAGGTGTAACCAGACCTCAAAGTGACAGAATGACATAGTGGTGATACTGACGTCTTTCAGTGTTCCAGTTTCCTTGCAGATGGCCACAACAGCCCATATGAGGATCTGTAGACAGCAAGTCGCACCTATGCACGCGCCCAGCGCTTTACCCCAGCGTGGGTACACATAGGCCCCATAGTGGAGAGATGTGTTGTACATCTCAATGAAGATGTACGTCAGGATGAACTACAGCCGCAAGGGGGAAAGGCACAGAGTGAACAGAGGAATATTTCATATTAACAAAATGCCACAATGGCAACAGAAGAAGAGAGACTGAGAAGGCCAGCAGAGAAATGCTGCAGGGGGAACTCAGATTGGATGTCAGTTTCTCCTCTTGAATTATTCACTGCTCTTGTTGTGAAGATTTCAGCACAGTTGGCTGCATTTCAAATGAGTGATGTTATTTTAGTTTCTCTGACCTTTCGTAACAGTTGGTAATTGATTTATCACACTTTCTTCTCCTTCAGTTTTTCTAATAAACTATGCAGTCATTTAATGGGATATTTTTAACTCACAGCGTCTCACTCCGCATCGAATTACCCTTTGAAAGCACAACAATACACGACAATAAAGGCGCCATCAAATGGATATTTTAATATCTATCACCCTTATTGTGGATGGTAATTCTGCTTCAGGTAACATACAGAGAGGAACAGCAGAAACAAGAGAGGGGGTGATGTAACATGGATTGTGCAAATGATACAAACCAATAATATTATATGTGCTGTATAGGATATATGCTTTAGCTCAACAGCACACTTAAGCTGGTAGTGAAGGTCATAACTGGACATTATGTACTTAATAATAGCCATATTTCTTAATTTGTCAAAAGAAAAATCCAAATGAAAATTATTATTTTGTTTCTAACCTCACATAATAAATTATTGGCTGCCAGATAAACAGAATCTCAAAAGTGATGTTCCTTATTCCATCCTAAAAAAACAAGAGAAGGATTTTTAGTTTGAGGTGCTCCATGGAGGCTGTATTGATTTGTATCCAATACTCAAATCATGCGATGTGAAGCGGTTTGAAATACTAAAGGAAAATCAGTATTATAATGGATCAAATAAATGTGAGAATTGCTAAGAACCAAAAGGAGGGAAATGGTCATTGACCAGTGACCAAACTGTCAGACCAAATTAAAATCAATACACAAATATGCTTTTCTCCTCTCCCATTTTACCAACAAAGTGAAAATTCCTCACTAATTCTGTGTAAGGTGCTATAAGAAAAGACAAACTTATTTTAAATACTCTTTTCCATTGCTCTATTTAAAAGTAACCACCGCTGCCCCATTGCACCACTTTTTGTCAACTGCTAGTCCAGACAAGGCAGATCCTTTTTAGCTCAGAGTGATGGCTAGTCAAAGCAGCCTACTAGCTGCAATTATGTAGAGTTCATACATTCTGACACAACTACCTTGTGTCAGAATACCTAAAAAATGATAAAACCTATGAATGTCAGTGCATTTATATTTTAGAAAAGATCAGATAACATAATAAGCCAGCTGCATTTAAGCAAGTTTCATAGTTATTCTGAAAAGCATTTGACATACTAATTACGGACAACCATCGCTGATGTCACATTGTAGTTGCCTCTACCAGCAAAAAGTATTCAAACTAATGGGTTAACTCACCAGCAGAAGAAACGGAGTGAAGAAAACCCAGCATGCTTTGAAGTAAAGCAACACTTTGGTGCACCAGGGAGGGCAGTGGCAGATCATATCAATAATGTCTTGACAAAACTGGTTCACTCCTAATAAGAAAAGTTCATTAAGAGATGCATATTAGGAACCCTGAAAAAACCAAGATGCCGCTAGGACAACACAACACAACAGAACAGAACAGAACAGAACAGAAAACGTGTTCAATTTATTATTAAGAAAAGCAAAAGAAATGGTGAAATGATGTGATATGCAGCAGTTTAAAAAATCCGCTTGAAATCAGTGCAGTTTTAAATTAGAAAATGGATTTGCTTTGTAGGCTTCGAGACATAGCAAGTCAAGTTTTCTCTTCTTTCACAACTTGCTAAACATCATGTGTCCTGGAAGACTGAGACTCATACAGAGGAATGATGTTGTGTTAGAGGAGTTTGATGTGAGGGTTAGGAGAGTGAGATGGGCTACCATAGAAGAAGGAGATGCCAATGCACATGAAGAGGGTGATGATGATGAGGCCAAAACTAGTGCTGAAGGAGTCAATGAGTGTGAACCAGTAAATCCCTCCCTATGAAGACACAGACAGCATGGGAAATGTGAGTCTGATCACAGAGAAGAGGCATTTGCAGCCACATTCCTCAGTCCATTAAAAACACACTCACATCAGTCACTAACAAGAGACCCATCAGGTAGAAGCAAAAACACAGCACGCCCAAGAACAGGGACTTGTGCAGTGTGTTCCCTCTGAGGTGTGGAAACTCGTCCAGCACGGCAGTGGTGATGCCCTCCATGTTGCCAAACTGTTTGGCGGCAGAGCAGAATATGGATCAATATCATATCAAAATATCATATTGGTGTTGAATGGTATTTTTGCCAGTATCAACCATAGAGTTGCTAAAGTGTGCAGCCTTACCAGTGTATCGATCCCCAGCATGAAGAGCATGAGGAAGAACAAAATGGACCAGAACACTGAGCCTGGCAGTAGAGCAAGGGCTTCCGGATAAGCAACGAAAGCCAAACCAGGACCTGCAGGGGAGAAAAAAAAAAACGGGGACACATTAAGTTCAAGCCAGTCTAACATGCAAGTTGAAAGTTTAGTAGTAGTAAGTTGTTCAAGGATGCCTGTGCCATGAAATCTTAACAATCAACTGCATAGAAAGTAAGACTAGAATAAATTCAGAAGGAAATTTTTTTTTTATAAAGAAGCACACAAAGATACATGCATATGCCGTAATATACCAATGAAATGATAACAATAACAATGTATTGATGAAATACAATGACTTAAGGAGAATATACAATAACCTCTGTGCACAGAATTGCACAGAATTGTTTTTTTTTTATTGTTTTAACTGGTCAAAGTAACTACCTGTATCTGCCACCTGTCCAACAGGAACTCCCTTCCTCCATGCCATGTGACCCAGGATTGAAAATATAGCAAATCCTGCAAAAAAACTGGTGCTGCAGTTTCCTGTGGTGATAATCAGAGTGTCCCTGAAATCGAAATGAACCATGATTAAGAGACTGAAACTGTCATGACTGCAGCAACACAGCAAATGTTGGAGCAGAGGGAAAACTCACCTGATGACGTTGTTGTCAAACTTATTGTAAGATGCCATAGAAAGCAGCCCTCCAACTCCAATACCTAAGGAGTAGAAGATCTGTGAAGCTGCGTCATTCCACACCTGCAATGTTTAAGACAGAAATATGCTTTAAAAAAATGGAAATATCTATTGTTATTTTTATAGCACTAACAAAGCATTGAGTTCACAGACTCCTCAACCTCATATTTACCAGTCTACCATCAGAAGTACCTGTGCATTAGCTAATCGGCCCCAGTCTGGCGTGAGGTAGAAAGCAACACCCTGGAGAGAGCCCTCCAGTGTCGCACCTCTGATGATCAGAACAATGAGCACAAAGTATGGGAAGGTGGCAGTTACATAAACCACCTGAAAATCCAGAAAACACAGACAAGTATAAGGCCGACACGTTATGGCAGCAAAGGGCAGGATAGTGTGTGTGTGTGTGTGTGTTTTGTGGGAGCTGACAATAACAGCATTGTGTTGATTCACCTTGCCAGAGCTGCGGATGCCCTTGAGCATACACAGGAAGATGATGATCCAGGCAGCCAGGAGGCACAGGGCCAGGGGCCACCGAACAGGGCCCGGGTCATGAAGGCCCTCACTGTGCACTACGCCCAGCACGCGCTCACTGCAAGACACACAAGTCAAACACAAACAGAAATTACAGCACACCTATTGCCACAACTGATATACATTACCTGACGCAAAATAAACAAGGCGCAGCTGTAAGGCTGGATTTATAAGTGACTATGAAGATTATTTGTCTGAAGAAAAAGGTCACTGTTCACACTGTTGAGTGCTCAAATATTTTTCTTCATTTTTTAACAGCACTAAAAATCATAGCAGGTTTGTAAAATGAGCAACATCTTAGTGCAGTGCTATAAGAGCTATAAGGGAGTAACACTAAAGAAGAAGAAGGAAAATATCAGTAATATTTTCTATGAAGTCCTTATCTATAACGTATTCACATAATGTGTTGTAACACAAGGACAATCAGAGCTGCTATAAGCCTTCATAATGTATAATGTATAATATACGGCATAATGTAATATTCAATGTATTACCAGTCAGAGGGAGTTGCACATATGATTATAATACTTCACAATATCAGATAATGCAAATGCTAATAGCTTTATCCATTCTGCATTAAGGCAATGGTGTAGTGGCATCCACAGTGTGTTGTTTTGGACTGGCACTTACACTAAAAATATCATAATGGTATATATTTGCAAATTGCAAGTCTTATCTATTATGGATGTGTTATACAATATAATGTATAATATTTACAGGAATCATATACAGTAAGGTGTTGCCATAGAGTTCTGGGTCATTTATTAGCTGAAAAGGTGTAGGTTTAACTAGTGTAAGTGTCCAGTCATTGTAGACAATACTGGTGTTTGTTGAAAAAAGTCACAGTATTTGAACAAGGTCTATGTGCACTTCCAGAGCAGGTCCCTCAAAAAGAAAATAAAAATGTATTTGTACTGAAAAATAACACTTTCTCTGAATGTAAAAAACACAAAATGGCAAGAAGATATACAGTATATAGTATATTTACAGTCTAAAGAAGCCTATGGTAATATTACAGTCTGTATACATTTGCAAAGCAGGACTGATTTCTTCCAATAATAGAGGTGGGTGATGGTGCAACAACGCACTTACTTCCAGAAGATTTCTGTGGGGCTTAGGACTTTACCAGTCGAGCTATTGCCAGTGGTGTTACCACAGAGACCTGCATTGGCTACAGCTTCACAGGACCAGGGCAGAGGGCTCTGGAAGGAGCTGCCCAGGTAGTAAAATGTCCACGCTATAATGACGTTATAGTAGAGACACACCAGCGTGGACACACAGAGCATCCCAATGCCAATACCTACAAGAAATTACAAAAGATAAGGGCTTAAATATCTCAAAAAAACAGGATATAAACTATTGTGTCAGGCATTGTATATGAGATATCAGTTGGATTGATTTAATATAGATTAGCTATGAACCCCCTGTTGTATAAAGTAGGAGTTGTACCTGCAGGAACAACATATATCTACAGAATATACAGTATATTTAATGACCACCTCAGAGTGTATTGCTCCTTAATTACAGCATTCCCAGACATTGGATGCTGGGACTTTACCAGTTAAGCAGAACTTCCTCCTTTTGTAACACCTGGAGGAGCTCATTCTCAACTCTATCTTAATTCAGCCTGCAAAGTTGCTGCTGGCATTTTCAGTTTAAAATACAAACTACCCCTATGATAAAACCTGCTTTTCTTGCTCTATTTTTGGCTCTAAGACAGTTCCTGCAGGTTTGTTTATCAGACGTGTATATTTAGCAAGTGCGCTGCAGATCTCTTTGGAATGTTTAGGATGGGCCGAACGACGTAATGAGGTGGCAAGCTGATCTGAGTCAGCCAGTTATTTTCCTGGACGACAATGTTAGTCTGAATTGACTGCTGACAGGCATTTTGATGTCAACTTGAGATCCTGCTCACGCAAATCATTACATATGGTTCAAACTGGATTCTCAACAATCCTATAAAATTAATACGGAGCTGTGATCAGATCTTGTTATATACTTTTTAACGTTGTCTGGCTAATTAGAATTAAGTGACAACGCTGACGTAACGATCTCTAAAAGTTTCCAAGGTTGTGTAACTGGCTTAAAGTGTATAAATGTGTTTAATTACTGGACTAAGAAGCACGATAGAGCGGGTCATTACCTTTGAGCAGAGGGCAGCATTTCCACACGGTGATGGGGCCAGCTGCTCCGTACTGGCCTAAACTCAGCTCCATGAGAAAGAGTGGAACCCCCGTAACAAAGAGCATAATAAAGTAGGGGATGAGAAACACACCTGTGAAGATTAGAAACAGGTCATCGTGAGGAAGGTTGGTGCTGGGAGAGACATCCACAGTGATGATTTGGTTTATGCAGCTACAAGCAGACAGTCAGTAGAGGCAGGTTAACATACACAGCGTCTGTCTAGGTGGCAGCTTCACACACAGATGTTATTCAGCTTTGTTATTCAGGTTTGATTTCAGAAGAAGATGCATAGTACGTAAGGCTGGGTTAAACAGGCAGACCACATGTCTGGTGTGTAATCAAGGAAAAACCCACTGTCTCTGCTTATAAGATTAGTTACTACTTTGTGTTCTAGCTCCCAGCACCAAAGGCTGCCATGGAGAGCTCTGGTCTGAGTGTGCAAAATAAGCCAGCATGATTAAGAGGACAGCGCACACTCCAAGGGCAGGGCAAAGAGTGCCTCTTGCCCAAATAGGTGTAACAAATTATTACAGACATGCAGCCTGGCATTTAAAGCATTTGAGACTTCAGAAGGGAAATGGACATGATTGCAGACCGCTCACCTCCTCCATTGCGGTAACAAAGATAGGGGAACCGCCACACGTTCCCCAGTCCCACACAGTATCCAATGCAGGAGAGCAGGAACTCGTACTTCCCTCCCCACTGCTCCCTCGGGACAGTCGCGGTTGGAGTGAGTGCAGGAATTGGGGATCTGGATTCAAACTCTGACTGTGGCACAGGTGTAGCTGTCGGGTCGTGGCCATTTTGAGTGACGCTATTTCCGTTCAAATGTACTGAATTCTATAAAAAAAATAAAAGCAGATTGTTAAGACAGATAAATAAGAGAGGAAAAGTAAAGTAATACAGATATCAGTAGAAAAATCTGAAATTTATCAGTTCTCTTTGCTTTTTCATGATAATGTTGTCAAAGTTGATTATTATGTGGAATATATAGAGCATTGCAAAAGTGGTAAGACTCTAAATATCTTATAATTCATTATTAAGTACATTACCAAGTAAAAGCGGTTTGGTTTTAAGGTTGACCCTGTCCCCATCTGTCTATCTGTCTAACTCATGAGGTGTTAGAAACTATCAACTGGACTATTTCCTCCCTCTTCAAGTCATCCATCTCCAAACAAGAGAGGAGCTTTTTTTCTCAGGTCAGGTGGCAGAGAGGAAGCCAGATTAAGATAACAGCTTCTGCTTTATTGGCTTTTACTGTCATTGTTATATGTTTAAACATTAATAATCCATCAGTGACACAAATACAATCACCATAGGTTCAATAAAATGATGTTTACGTTTTAAGTCATCCAAAACCTAACGTCTTTGAGATTTCTTGTAACACCAGGTTTTAGATACACAAGGAAAATACATGTTCAAGTGTTAACACATAGAGGTATAGGGACATCAGTATGGGAACAAAGAAAATGAGGTACTGCACTATGTAACTGTTCCGATAAGAGAACTAACAGAGGAGTATGTTCAACCAATTGCAACAGCTAGATTAAACCAAGAGTGCTGAATAAGATTCAGTGAACAGCACTAAAGGCTGTGCTAAAAGAGGAGAATTAGTAACGTTTTTTCATCATCATCATTTATAAATATATAACACACGAAGCAGTACATCTCTACTGACGTTCATCAAAATCATCAAAATATATTGTAATATAATATATACATATATTACATTATATTATGTTATAGAAATCTCTAGGCCAGTCTCTTCAAAACCTAAAAAGTACAAAACATATAACACAGATTTCATAATGTAATGTAATCACGTAATTATGAAGTACGAAGCAATGAATCAATTAGGAAAAAATAGTTAGCGAAGACTTTTCCAATCGACTGATGCATTAATCAACAAATTCTTTCCAAAACAGAGGAGAAAAAGTTACATTTACTGAGGACGTTCTCTACTTACTGAGAACACCCCAGTGTATTACATTAAATAAGGCACCACATATCTAAATGGTACAAGGCTACACCTCTGAGGAAATTAACAGCATTTTTACTAGCAAATTGCTTCGATGATGCTGAATTACAGCAGAACCCCCCTTAATCCGTTTCTGCGGTGCAACGCCTTGAGCGAAGTCCGGGCCAACACATCTGTCGAGTCAGTACACCGACTCGGGCTTTGCCGCTACCGCCTACGGTGCATCTGTGCCGGTGTGGCAGACGACAAGCCCGGCAGCCCGAGAGCAATGTGGACGGACAGGTTTGACTTCTTCACCTGAAGAAAGGCTGTCTTTCCTGCCACGTCCCCCCGGAGCCCCGGGAGGCGAAACGAAATCGCCTGTAAAGGGGTCCCCCAAGGCTTACAGAGCCATGGGGGTGTTACCACAGAGTGTTACGTTTGCCGTGGACGCCGAGGCAAAGAGCCCCCAAAAACCGCCGCTCCTACCTGCGCTGGGTTCGCACTGGCTACAGCGGGGCTCCCGGGTGCTGCTTTGCCGCTTGCGTCCTGCATTTCCCCCCCCCGCGAGAGGTGGCGCTTCACTCCTTCACTTATCGCTCGGTAGTCCACATTTTACAAGCAAAAAGGTCCTCCTGGGGGGTACACGCCGTACGGCCGCACTTTTTTCGCGGCAGGTGAAGAAAGTACCGTCGCGCGGCGTTAGGCGAGCCCGACTCCGCAGGGAGACATCGGCGATGACGATAAGGAAACAGGCCGGTGGGCGGTGAGGTGAAGGGCAGGGAGGCAGGGCGCAGGTGCAGCAGAGGCACGGAGGAGGAGGAGGAGGAGGAGGGGAAGACGACACCTCGTCCCAACCTGCTGTGGTTTGTGAGGTGAGGTCAGGGGTTGAGTCAAGCATGTTTTGAAAGGGGCAGGTGAGTCGAAGGGGGCGACCTGGGGTGGGAACCTCGATAATTCATAAACTCAGCAAAAGTTTTTTCTTTTTTTTTTTTTTTTTAAAGGGATTGAAGCCAAATTATTCATATTATCGTGAAAAGAATATGGGAAATGTTTTGTTTCACCCCCCCAAAAAAAATCATGTCTATGCAAGTTATATGAAAACTATATGGGTCCTGGGCCGTAGCAACAACACAGTACCGTGTGGTACGCTGCGAAACTGAGCCGTTGCACATGCCGGTGGGAGCAGGATTTTAGACCACACACTCAGGTGTATGCATTTAGTATGGAGCTGGAGCCAGGAGGCAATTAGCTTAGCTTAGCATAAAGACTGGGAGCAGGGGGAAACACCTAGCCTGGCTCTCAGTCTAAAGACCAAAACTACACCTACCAGCACCTGTAAAGCTCACTAACTAATGCCTTTCTTTAACCCATACATACACAGATATGTAAAAACAACAGTTTGGGGTTTAAGTGGGAGTTAGGCCCTGGACTTTTACTCTTGACAAACAACACTTTGGTGCAGTGCCTCCGCTGCACTGTTTACATGTTCTTTCCAAACCTGACCACACCCAGCTGTGATCACGGGTTCAACAAAGATTCAACAAACTTTGTACCTTTTTTGTAACTTACAGTTAATGTTAAAAAACAAATGTAACCCCCCCCCCCCCCAAAAAGTAGCAGTCAATGTCTGTGGGTTAGGTGAGAAAGGAGAAGAATTTAAGGTTTCAAATGGCTGTGAGAGAAGCTGTAAATGCTGTGGCAATCTGCCTGTGTGTGTGAGAGAGAGCGAGAGAGACAGAGAAGCAGTATCTGACCGCACTTCTCAATGCAACTTCCTTGGGAGCGATGAGTGAGGCAGGTACATTTTAAAACAATCAACCACAAACATTCAGCAATAGCATTCAATATGACAACCAAAGAGAGCAGCAGCACAGTGTAGAATAGCTCCCAACATCAATGCTAAAAGAACATAAACACATATTATCTACAGAAAAACACATGAAATGTACACTTTGTATACTGTGGCATACTGTGACTAAACCAAGAAAGCAAACAGTAGTAACAATAGTAGAAGCAGCTCGCAAACTCTTTAATCCACGTAAGCTCATGATGCTTCTCTAAATCCATCCAATCTGTTGAGTGTCTATACTTAACAGCCCTACTCACCAAATGTGGGTCAATATATGGTTCAGGGAAGCTGCACATTTGCTGTTTGTGCTGACCAAAATGACTATAGTTGGAACTTTAAAGATCCATATTATTTTAAAATGAAGGCTTTTGGTCAGGTTTAGTCAGAATCTGGTTTTTCAATAGCTAACATCTTCATTATGGAGTACTGAGGTGGAATAACCCAAAACTGGACAAGAGCTTGAAAGACGTAAAGCGAGGAGCTTTGAGGATTTCACAGAGAAAATGGAACTCCGAGACCAACTGAAGAACGACCGGAACCGGTATTTTTGCAATCCGCCACCATTGGAGTCTGATACAAGTGCAAACTGCCATCTTTTCCGCAGTGAGCTGAAAAGCAGCTCTGTAAGGCTGGAGGGCAGTTCAGATCCATTCTGCAGCAGCTGGACCGACACTGAACCAGCAAGGGTCAAGAGTTGTAACAGTCGGTCATTTGCCATGGATGCTAGAATAAGGTTAGATAATTTGAAGTCAAGGTGTAATTCACCTTTGCCTGGCCATGCCTTTGATGGGACATTGTACAACTATAACAGTCAAAAAGACCTTTGGGACAGTGAGTCAAAAGAAGACGAGTCTGTCTTGGACTTGGTAGAGCTCCTTGATGTAGAGGAGGATATGCAGGATGAAGAGAGCTGGTAGGTGCCCTAAGACCCTCGATAATGTTCTTGGAGAGTGGGACATGTGGCAAGAAAATGTATTTCATTTTTTCTGGCCTCACTCTGGTCTGACTTTAGTAAAGGAAAATGTTAAATGTAAAAAAGACATGAACCCAGGTTGGATCTATTGTCCAAGTCGCTCTACACTTTGAAATACATGTAAAGGAGCTAGACTGAGGTGGATGCTCTCCTGAGCAGGTTTGTTCTTTACCTAGAGCCGGAGTGGGACATGTTCTTAGTGACTGAAGTGAATGTACCCTCTTATGCCTCAAAGGTTGTATGAGTCTGCAAAGAAGCAGGCGACTGTGGAGAAAACTGAGTCTGCTTTCAGATGGTGTCGACATATCCTGGATAACCCCAGTCCTGAGATGGAGGCAGCATGTCGTCTACTGATAAATAGGCTGGATCAAAGTAAGCAAGCAGCACAGGCTCACTCTTTGTGCTGCAATTTTTTTTTTTTTTCATTAAAAAAAGATTTTTCTAACGGTGATTAGTTTGGTCCGGGGTTTACCTTAGGCCTGCTCTCTCTATTGTCAGGATCAAGTCACTACTACCGACGTCCTGCAGTCTTTCATCATACTGGCAGAGCAACTGTGGGCTCTTCTATGGACAAATCATCTGTCAACACAACACAGAATACCTCTGACACTTTAGGTAATATAATAATGACAGCGTCAGGATCCTCAACTTCTTTTTATTCAAAATAACCTGATAATTCAGTAAAACAAAATCAGGAAGGCCAAATTCATGTCTACACAAAGACAACCTTTATGTTGATCCAAAAACTGTCTTTAATATCGTATATTTTAGTCGCATATCTTGTATTTATTGATCTGCACAGATAATGAGATGAGCGTCTCCCATGACTCCATTAACACAAACTACAGACTGGAGAACATCACAGATGTCCACATAATAGCTCGTATACAGGAGGCCCGTGAGTATAGAAGTCTTTTTAATGATTTAGTGTGCACTGCATGCTCAATGAACGTTGGGGAGTGATAACTTTAATCTGTATCTTTCAGGTTTACGACAAGACTCTGTTTCTATGCCTGCCGCTGCTTCACCTTGGAGAAGCCCTGAGTCACAAGTGATGCTTCCGTCTTATTTTAACACCACAGTAGAAAATATTGATGACTTCACTGCAGGAAATAGAACTGAGGCTTCGTCTTCCCCTGGCTGGCTGCCTGGTCTGTCGCCACTGAGCTCTTCATCCGGCCAGTCAGCAACATCAGTTGCTAAGCAGAGCTGCCGTAGTCCAAAACTGGCCAGACTTCACCAGCAGGTCACCCAATTCAAGCTGCTTAAACTCGCTCAGAATCAAGGTACACAGAGCATGTTTTCGTTAACGCCCTACTATAATACCAGAGTAAGGTGTTATGATTATGAATTGATTGTGATTGAAAAATCTTAGGAAGCTTTAGTGTGTGGTGGGTGAGGTCTCAGTCAAACACACAGGATATGTGTACCTTTTTAATGAGATTTTTAATAATCCATGGATGAAATTGTTTTTTAGTAATATGATTTGATAACTTTTTAAAGAAGCACTTCAGTACTTTTATGACAGTGAGGCAGAGGAAATACAGATACTGAATCACTTCCAAACACAGGATATTAATGTCAAATCTTTTTTTTAACATAATGTTATGTACAAAAAAAACTGTAGTTTTATGTTACACATAAAAGTTACTCCTATGATAATGTTCATAATAAATACATTTTCCAGTTTGGTAAAAGCAAGACAAAATAAAAAAAAAACTATATTTTTCAGAAACTTTAGATTCTCTCCAAATTAGCAGCAGATCAACAGACCTTGTGAGATTGAATAGGTGTGCGTGAACCACACAAAACCCTGATGTGTTTTGCAGCAACATCCCCAGGCAGGACCAGATCACCTGCGCGGACCAGCCTCCGCTCCCTCCAGGCCGTTAGGAACAGCCGAAGTTTAGACACCGACGACGGCTGCCCTGCTGATCAAATCGTTCTTCCTCCGTCAGGTTTGGATCTGTTTCCTCACATTTAAAAAAACAAAAAAAACAAAAAAACAAAAAGCTGTCCAAATTGGTCTGCTTTGGTAATGTTACATGAGCGCTTGTCACTCGAGTGACAAAAACTATTTTCTTTGTGTTCCTTCCACTGAGACAGACACAGTTAGAGCAATTTAACAACACCACTGATTTTTTTTTTCCCCAGATGTATCATCAACCAGAATGGGGTCGAGTTGCTGGTCTCAATCACTTTCTGCAGCATCCGTGAACTCCAATGTCTCGCTGCTCTCAGGGAGAGACTCCTCAGTCCGGATGACGGCCATGAAGAGAGCGCAGAGGTCTCAGTCTCTCAGTCCCTGCAGGATTCCTCACCCTGCCAAGGGATACCTGTCCACTTATGGACGTGTTTTTGCCTCACCTGAGAGGTCGACCACTGTAGCTTGGGCCAGAAATACGCCATCCACCTAACGGTGAAAGACGTCACCAGTGAATCCCTGATACTTAGAGTAATATAATGATGAAGTATCATTAAAATATAAAGTTTATCTAATATTTTCTAATAACTTACTTTATGGTTGTCAAGACTGCATAATCATATAAATGGCTTTGGACTGTGAAGGAATTTGTGTCTGCAACACCTGACAGAAGCATCCTGGAGGGATGAATTTTATATTACCAAGACACCCTGTTGCGTTGTCTGAACAAAAGCCTAAATAATGTGGACTATTGTGAAAATGGAGTGTTTAAGTTTCAAGAATGTAGAAATGTCAATAATAAATAATGCTCTGTTGCAGCATTCAGTACTGTGTGTTATATACTATCAGTGATTTTGCAAGCATGTTTCACTGAATGTGTATAAACTAGACTAATTCTTAGCACGGATCGTATAATGCGTGAACAGACGTGGCAGCACAGTGATAAATTTAAATTGTATCAGTGTGGGTGTGAAACTTTCGCATAGATGCTGATTTGAATGTGGAATTGCAGTCAAATTTCACTTTTGATTGAATGGACTGTTTTCTGCAGAGCTGTTGCAACAGGAAGTGCGCACTTTGCCATCATGTAAGAGAAACTAAACAGGTGACCTCTGCATAATAGGAAGCCTGCTTTTTATCAGGAAATAGAGGCATTGTTTCTTCCTAAAACTTACTCAGTGTCATTCACTTCTTCAATCGTGACTACATTTTGCTGATGTTTTGGTGTTGACAACATGATGTAGTTCAACCCAACTAATGCAGCTTCAGTTTCAACTGTTTCCCAGACTTTTGTTTAAAAACATTCAAAACTACCTGAATACTCCCAGAACAGCAGTTTAAGCACTTGAAATTGAATGAAGTGACTATTTAAGGGGAAAAGCATTTAGATGTTTTCATATAGTGCAGGTGTAGTACTTAGTGTAACTTGTCATTGACAAAGTACATTTTGCTCATGTTCTTACAGGTTATCTGAGGGCCAATGCTATGTTTACATTGCTGTGATTTTCAACCTCTTTGATTCATAGCAAAACTGTGTTCAGTTCTCTTTGATCTCATCTTGTTTTTGTTCCTGAATGGGATCCAATAGGCCCAACATGGTACAAATAAAGTGTTAAGGAATAAACTCATTGTACAATTATTTATCATAATGAATTGGAGAAGAAATCAGAGTGGGTTACAATGGTTGAGAGGATACACGTGACAAGAAAAGGAGGTTTAGCTCTTGTAGCTGCACTTTTGGGAGTTGGCTTATTACCTCTCATCACACAAAATACTCAAATGCAGTCAGTCCAAAATATTTTTGGAACAAAGACATTTAATAGTAAGTATACCAGAAGTGCAGTGTGGCGCTGAGTACCCTCTGCTGTTCGCTGTGCTTATACTGAAGCTGAGGAAACACTAGAAAAGAACAAAACTCTAATTCTTTATTCTGATTAATAATACTGATTATACCCTATACTTAAAAAAAAAAAAAATTACAAATTTTTCGACCATTTACCATGACCAGTAACATTCAAAACCTCAGTCAGGTTGTCTTCCTTTGTTGAGATACTATGAGCCTTGGGTTTTGTCACCTCACACCTGCACAAAATGCACTACGAACACAACATCTGTTGCACTTATGCTTTTATGACAAATAACCCAGCTTGTCACTAGTGTTATGCATCTTTCATTACAATGTAAGGATGCATATGAACCAGATTAGAGGAATAAAAAGAAACATAGATCTAGAGTGTAAAATATTGTAACAAAAGAAAGAGATGGAGTCTGTAACTGGTTTTCCTGATTCTTCTCTACAAATGAGCTTGGCTGATGAAATAACATCATGAACGTGTCAAAATGGAAAGTGAACTGCATGGACCTGAATTCATCTGATCCACTCCTAACTGGATGACTATGAGACAAAACCAGAATTATGTGACTTCAGTAAACAAGAAGAGGAGGAAGAGGAAAAGGTTTTGTGATCTCTAAATGCAACTGGATGTTAATCATCAGTGTGTTTATTCTATTTTTTAAGTTGGCAGAAACAACAGAGTTGCTGAATTTTTCGTGAGCACAGGATATGAATGAATTAAAACTGTAAAAAACAACTGAAAACACATTTCAATGTCAAGATACATCGTGGTGCAGAATATTCACTCAACATAGAAAAGGTAAATTGAAATTTAGAATGTGCGGTGCTGAACCCTAAAGGTACAACAGAGCAGAAGTACACGAGGAAGCTATAAACATAAACCGTCATTTACAAAATAAAAAAAAATTTACAATATATTTACCTGAGAAATTTAAATTTCTCAATTTTAAAGCAATGTTTTTCTTGATACTGTGTATAACAGAAAAGTAACTAGTTGTCAGAGTCCATGTCACTATCTCCCCCGATAGATCTGAACTCTTCGCTCTCCTCGTCTTCACTGAGTTGGACCTGGGAGAGCACAGCTGGGCCTCTCCTCCGTGCTTCATCTTCTTCATCTTCCTCCTCCTCCTCACTAATGCCGTATTCTTCTCCGTTCCCCATGCTAGAAGGCTGCAACTGACTCCGGCTCTCTGTCTCCTCGTAGCTGCCATAACTGATACAGAAGAGAAGGAAAGTCGGAAAGAGGTGTTAAATACCCACATCGGCACCACCACTAATGTGATTCAAGTATAGCAATGGATATGACAACATTTTAAGAATTGGATTTAGAAATGAAACATCCACCAATATTATAATTGAGAAAAACCTACTCTGACAAATCAACAATAAAATACGAGATAATAAGATACTTCTTGTAAATTTTTGACAGACTTAGAGATACTTAAACCTTCTTTTATTCTTGAGTATTGTTTTAGAGCACTGAGTATTATTCACTCTGGGCTCTGTTGTACCTGACATTGCTGTCTTCCATGTGAGGCTCATCAGGTCCCTCCCCATCATATGACATCATGCTCTCGTCCTGCTCCATACCCATTCGTGCCGTATCTTGAGCTCTCCGTGGAGGTGGGGGTCGCACATCCACCTCTCTGTCAGAGTCGCTGCCACTCTCCGACAGGTGAATGGCTGGAGGGGACACACAACGCATCAGGACAAATGTCAAACACAAAGGGCTCTACATGGTCTTCACCCAGGACTGATGATTGATTAATGTTTGTTTACTAACTATAACTATTTTGTTTATCTGTCATTGGCAGTTGTCAGTACAATACAAATATATTTCGTTATTATTTTCCATCTTATGTCATTAAGCTAATATTCAACTTTTCTTTTCCCTGTTTTATTTGTCTCTATAAGAGGTTGTGTTTCTTTACTTTGGCTGTGACCATTTTCTGCTGTAAAAGACCCATTACCGCCCCAGGTAGACGTACAGGAGAAAGGGTTGTCGCCCTCCTCTTCGCTGGCGTCATCCTCTCCGTCAGACATGAGCAGGTCCTGGTACAGCACGCTGGCTTGGGCCGGGCGGTTAGATCTTCCCTCCTCTCCCTCATCTTCGTCTTCCTCCTCTTCATCCTCCTGGTCATGCAACCGTCTGCGAGGTGGCAGCAACATCTCCTCTTCATCATCTTCATCCTCCAGATCTCCTTCTGCGTCCTCTGCCTAGAGAAACAGGTCAGACAAACGAGAGGTAAATAAGAAAGCCTTAAACAAGCTAATTATGTAGATAAAATTCAGTAAGAGAATAATGAATAGTTAAAAAACATATCTCCTAAAACTTTGCGAGAATTAAATTTGTTAATAAAGAATTACCCCAACACAATCAAGTGGTTTTGGGTGAGGATGATATGTGTATACTTTTTTAAAGGAAGTTTTTTTTTTGTTTTTTTGTTTTTTTATAATGGTAATTTAACAAAACAAAAATGGTAAATTGTAAATGTACTTGGTGGCAAGTTGGTACATTTTCATTTGTGTATAAATGTACATCACTGGTGACCTCATAAGAATTACATGACTTTCTAATAAGTCTATCTGTCTTACAGGCGCAGGAGTCTTGGGTTTGCCATCATCTTCCTCCTCAAAGCCTTCAATGTCCACATCTGACTCTTCCTCCCCAGGTCTTCTGCTGTGGCGTCCCTGAGAAATAGGATCATAAAAGTCTGAGCACACTCTTGCCAAACGATGAAGACAAGGGGGAAAATAACAACTCTCATTTACACCGTAATGTTATCTGTATTGTTCTTGTGTAAGAAACAAGCTTGGTGCTCTGAGGATAGTTTGAGGAGAGGTGGCATGTGGTTGCAAGCCTTATTTCTGTCTCTCTCCATACCTGCCCCCCTCTCTTCTCTGGAGCAACCACTAGAGGTCCCTCAGAGAAAAGGCTGCTGGGCTCTCTGGGCAGGCTCCCTGAAGCCCCGCTGTCAAACAGATCAGCAGGCTGGCCAACACCACACAGAGTGGCACACACAAACGGAGACACAGGACAAGACGGCAGGAGCGAAGGAAAAAAAACAGGTTGGGAGAAAGAAGACACTACAGTGAAGAAGCTAGATTGTAGAGAGGAATCGAGAAGGTCTAGAAAGGAGAGTTAGTACAGAGAACGAGTGAAAAAAATGTACAAGGGCAGGAGGAGCGCTACAAGGTGTGGCGAGTAGACTACTGGACGTAGAGAAGTTTAGACTACCTGGTGTGGCACGTTAACAGCAAGAGGGCTGAAGTCTATTGTCAGTGTAGCAAGATACCTAGGAAACCGCCATTTGCTGAGCTAGTAAATAAAAACTGGGTCCTGGCTGCTCTCCTACCTGCGGTGTGTATGGCCCGGGAGTCATTGGGTCCAGACTCTCTAAATCTGCTGCATCCAGAGCTGCCTCTTTAGCAGTCGAGATGTCCTTCTCCAACTGGGTCAAGTGCTCATCATACTGGAAACACAAAAACCAGTGATTATTACAGCACCGATTAGTGTTTTTCCCGCTCTTAAAAATACTGTTGGTATACATTTGGCTGCAATATTTTTCTAAATTTGGCTCTAAATAGATAAACCTCTCCACCAAGCAGTGTAACAATACATGTCGTAATAGTGGGAATCAAATTATATTTCTTTTACAATCCTCTGTGTTGTATAAATTTACACTGTCCTAATATTGCCTTAATTTTTTTAAACAATTTTCTACAATAAGGAGTATGTGAAAACCAGAGGGATTAATCATTCATCAGATTAAAAAGATTTATTATAAATTGTCACTCTTTCTCAGCATGGCTTTACAGCTGTTCTGATAATATGTTAAAAGCCCAGCCAGATGTAATTTACTGCATAAACAGTCATGACTCTTCCCCATAACCCACAGAAAGCAAATTTTGAATCAGACTTGACATACCTCGGCCAGGGTCTGCTTGCACACATTGACAATCTCCAGGGCTGTCTTGGTGTATGGACTGTCCGGGCCTGTGAAAGACACAAAAAGGTATCATGCTGTCACAATGTTTTTAGTAAACCACAGAAATCCGTTTTAAGTGAGTCACCCAGTTTTTAAGAGACACTGAGTGCAGAGGTCACAGTAACAGTGATGTTAACACATTTACCATTGTACTTAATACTGTTGGTGTGGATGAGACTGACATCTGAAAGGAAGGCATCCCGGTTCTGGTATTTGTGTTTGGAGATGTTCTGTTGAACCATGAAATACAAATAGACAAAGAGGGACATTTTCTGTTAAATGTCTTTGTATTGCCGATATTAAAAATATCAAATTAGTATATTTGTTTTAAGGTTGACACCTTGTATGACCCTCACCTTGCGGATGGACTCCAGATCCATGGGGTTTACAATCACCTTATAATAGTCGGGCACAAACTTTTTGTTGACAGGATGATGGAATGGCCATGACTATGGGGAGGGTAGGGAGTGAGAATGAGCTGCAGATCATTACTTTTATCACGTGCTACCTGTTCAGTATAAAGTAATAAAAATATTTAACCTGCACAAAAAATAAAACAATGATTGTGGCAAGGAAATGCTAAGAAGAGGTGACTCACATCAGGAACCACCATCATTTTCTGGGTCACAATGTTGTCCAGGATGAAGGAGAAGGCCACCTGATCATCATCATCCAGCAGTGGGTTGATGGCTTTCTCAAGCCTCACCAGCCTGTCCTCCTTCTGGACACAGAGGTTTCAGAGTTAATGTGGAAATAAACAAAAGGACAGGAAGATAAAAAATAAGACAAAGCATTTACATTCACACTCACCTCTTTCAGTTTGGCATCGCACAGGTCCAGCATGGACTGTGCTACCTGCGTTATCGGATGCTTTGCCCCTGGTGGAACAAAAACAGAAGGCCGTCTTAACACACTGATATAGGTGTAAATTAAAAGTTTCACTGAACCCACAGTAAAACCTGAGTCACTTTTTGAGCTTAGGAGGTTGTTAAACATGTTTTTATAACTTTACCATTGTAGGTGGCGCTGTTCTTGACGATAACCTCCACTGCTTCACGGAACTCCTCCCTTGACGGATACATTCGTTTGCGTACATTCTCCCTCAGTGTCTGCAGGTCCATGGGCCGAGTGATGATCTTATAGTAGTCCTTCACAACCTTGGCGTTGACTGGTGTGTGGAACGGGTATGTCTACGTAGAAGAGGCGAAAGTAGCAAAGGTGAAACTGTGGAGCTGTGAGGTACGTGTATGGGAACAATGAAATGTTGGGGATGAATGATTGTTTTCCTGACACAACTTACATTGGGGTGATCCCGCATGTCATTGATGATGCTCTCTAGCACAGAAGACAAGGTCACCATTGGGTCAGTGCGTCTGCGGTGGATGGCCTTGTGTGGTTTCTGTGAGTAGAAACAGTGTAAAAAATCAGCTAAAGGGATTTTGAGTTAAAAAAAAAAGGGTTAAAACAAGTTATACAATGTCATTCCTTACATTGAGATAGTCACAGTGCACAGCACTGCCTACACGTCTCTTCTTCTTGGGTGGGAGCTGTTGCTTGGGGAACTTGAGCACTAAAGACTTCCTGCGCACCTCATCTGCACTGTAGGAGAAAAAAAAGGTTACAAACTGTTGGGGGTAGGTTTGACCCAGTGTCCTTAAGAATCCCTCACATACTGCATTTGAGCGATTTTTGTTTTCCATCGATCCAAGCTTAGAAAATATTGAACTTTGGATAAGAGATGATAAAGACAGGAGGAACAAGGACAATCCACTACCTCTCAATGAGCTGTTTGCCCAGTACAATCTTGGTGCCCTCCACCTTGATAAGTTCCTCATTGTCGTTGTGGATGACCGTCTTTTCCAGCTCCTCCTCCTGTTCCTCCGTCATGGCAACTGGGTTAGAAGGTGGGGCGTTGGTCTGATAGTACAGTGGGCAGAACTTGTTGGTCCTCATGTGTCCTATGGCTCCACATGCTCCGCACTTTAGCTAGGGAAAAGTGGCAAACATTAAGGAACACGACAAATAATCTACCTGTGCTATATGATAACAATACTGAAACAACAACATTACAAACTGTCATAATATCTAACCCAAAAGAAGGCAAACTGGCTTAAGGTTTGGTTGGTGAAGAAAAAAGTGAAAGAGAGGAGTATAGTATTGAATCAGCAAGCTTACTTTTACCTTGAGGTCTGGTCTCTCTTTGACCTTCTTGGCCTTCTTCTCTGGAGGCCCCTTGATCTTGTCCTTCTCTTGGTTTCTCTTCAGTCTCCTCAACTGCTCCTGAATACGTCTGCGCTCCTTCCTCATCTCTTCTCTGTGCTGCTCATCAAAGAGGGCAAACTTTCGTCTGCAGCCACAAAGATTAACAACAATGGCTGTTTAACATTCACTGGTTCATTTGTGGTGAAGGTACGGACCTAATCAAGTGGCATTTCTAGAATATAAGACCATTGGAGAATCCAACATTATACTAACCTGCAGGTTAACATTAGATGCTACATAAGTAACAAACAAATCTTTACGGATATTTCATACATAGAGAAGCACAAATTTAACAAACTATTTTAAAATACCTGCATGACATCATGAAAAAAGGTTTGTTTTCAAATGTATGTTGCTTTATTTTATTAATCAGACACAGCTCAATAAATACCAAACTTGGTTTGTACAATTTCTTTTTAACAATATCACCACCATAGCACCAAGCCATACAGAAGTGACTGATGTAGGTTGCTGTAGTTATGAAACTGTCCACTGGGTTACTCACTAGAATCAAATACCACTGTAAAGATAGAAAAGCTTTAACTTTGATTAGAGAGACTTACATGAATTCATCATCCTTGGTGGTTCTGATCCTGGTGTAGGCGTCAATGACTGCAGCCTTGCGTACTGTCTCACAGCGGACATATTCCTTGCCGTCCTCATCCTTGAAGGTGCGATAGATCTTGAGTCGCCGTCCTGTGGCTGAGGAGTTTAGGCTTGTGACAGAGGACGTGTCGTCGTCCTTGTGTGAGCTGGTGGACAAGGAACTGGCTATAAAGTGAACAGAAGTAAAGTTTACATTGAGAAACAAAAAATTTTCAACTTTACATAGTTAAAGGAATGTCCTCAGTGTACTATGCAGATCTCTCTTATTAGGGGAAGTACACAAGCCTTTGCGCCGCTCCTTGCGTCCCTTGTTGTCACGGTCACTCTCATCGCCCATTAGCATCCTCTGCAACTCCTTCCTCTCCTGCTCCTCCCTCTCACGAGATAGCTGGGAGCTGGTCTTCTTGTTCTGCAGCATGTTCTCAATGTTCTTTCCCATCTCCTCAAAGTCACTGTCCTCTGCTGAGCTGCTGTCTGTGTCTGTGGAGAGCACCTCTGTCGATTCTAACACCCTGTGGTGGGAGAGCAACAAGGAAAATGACTCCAAGTGTGCTCGGACAGAATTTTTAACAACATAGATAGCCCTAAATAAGAGTCTCACTTGTTTTGCAGGTCAAAGATCCTCTGGCACTCTTCCTTGTAGCGCTCCTGGTGCTCAGCAACAGAGAAACGAGAGCCTCTGGCAAACTTGCTCATGGGTCCCTCACCTGAACGCGCCTGCTCTGTGGACATGGTCCTGACCACATCAATCACCTCCCAGCGAGAGAGCTTCTTGATCTAATACACATACAAACACACAATCACTCTTAGAAGCCTCACAGATGAGGTGAAAACAAAACCATATCATAACAGTAAAGTCACATGCTATTCTTACATTTGTCACCATAAACAAATCTCCAAAAACGTATCAAAGATTTTGCAGATGTTCTAAATAGAGTGAATAAAGTCAGGAGAATGGACAAGTTTAAGTTATCCATTGTTGTGATTAACACAATTGTTATTGCAGATCCAACTTGGGATTCTCTTATTATGGGACAGTGTGTTTGCACACGTTATCCCCATGTTCTTACTTCCTCCTCTGGAACACCAAACTTGCGTAGCAGCTGCTTGGCATTCTTCAGTGAGAGTCTCCTCAGGTCAGCATCTGTGCCTGTCACTGTCTTCTTGACAGGCTGCGGCTCTTTGTCATCCTGAAAGAACACACGGGATCAACGTTTTCACCCTCTATACATACACAAAGCAGAACATGGAGTGGCAGAAGTTTGCTTTAGACAGCCAGACCTTCTGTTGAGTAGGCTTGTTGGGCACTTTGACATAGGAGAAACCCTCTCCACAGCCTGTAGGGTCAGCCACACCTGTAACCTCCAATAGGCATTTCCCCTTCATGGCAGAGATGAAGGCTCTTGTTGTGTTCCATGGAGCTGTCCGCACCTAGGATGTGTGAGACAGGATCAACATGGTGTAAGTCTAAAAGGCTTTTGTTATTTCAAGTCTGGAACACTTAACTTCATTATTAGGAAGCACTTGGATCAATACCTCATCATCAATCTTCATCTGAAAGTCCTCTTCGTTCTCCTCCTCTGGAGCAAAGAAGGATTTCTCACCATATCCAGCATCCTAAAGGAGTAAACTAAGTTATAGTGAAGCTGCGGGCACGATACTCACTTGTGTTAACCATCTGAATGAAGTTATTTAGAGGCAAACATGGTTACCTTGAGTCTCTGCTCTGCCACCAGCATGCTATAGTAAGCGCAGCACTGCTCTGGAGACACCATGGCTCTGATCTCTTCTTCTGTAGGCAGTCTGAAGTCAGGCTTCAGCACCCACCAGTTAGAGTCCATCCCTGGCATGAGGACAAGGCAATTTTCTCTTAACTGCCATCTTAATCTTGATCATAGAATGCAGTAGAATAAGCAAAAACGAATCTTGTCCTTGTTTCCATTATGTGTAGGTACACTATAGAAAACCTTGCTTGATTTGGTGATGTAAATACTGAACATTTGTACCCTGTGTCCTGATGCTGTCCTTAGACTACATCTTACCTCTAGGATAAAATCCATAGAAGATGCAAAAAGCTCTTTCCCTGCTCAGATTCCTGTCTGTCAATTCAAGGCACACACACTGCTGAGCTCATGCAGCTTATAGCAAATAGCCAAGTATCTCTTTATAACATCAACACTGCCCAAATACTAAACAACTGGGTTAGGTTAGTCCAACAAATGATGATGATCAGTGAATGGAGAACATACAGGGTGCAAAGTTAATGAATGAGCAAGGTCTACCTGTACGTTTGAAGTCAGCACAGAGCTTTAGTCGTTTCCTGATGCTGCTCTCTGAGTGTGAGGGAAAAGCTTTCTTTATATCCTCCATGCGGATTCTCCGAGGTCTGTCCTTGCTCTTCCAGAACAAGCGGTAAATGAACACCTACAGAATACAGACATGACAGTTAAGCATTTGCAACAACAACAAGTTTCTGGGAGAGGTCGGTAAATTAAACACACCTGAAGGAAGTCTCTGATGTGGGTATTGGCTCGTTTGGAGTTGGGCCCAGGAACCTCAAACAATGGGCACTCCTGACCAACAACAAAAATGTCCACAATCTCTCTGATGTAGTAGCCGTGTCGCGTTCGTAGAACCAAGAAATCAGTCTCTGGCATCTTGTGCAGGTAGATTGGAGTGCGGAAAAGGTTGTTTTCAAATGCCTAAAAAAACAAAAAAACAAAAAAACAAAAACAAAACAAAAAAAAACCTTGATTTGCCACGATAACAGACCAGCAATGCTTCAGATGTTCATCTAATCTGAATATTGAATCTCTGACTGTGACAGTGCTTACCTGGAGAAGCTGCCCAGGATGCAGAGAACCTAGGAAAGGGGATGTGTGGCAGTACACAGTCTCTCCATATTTACAGTCAGGTGCTCCAGGATCCTTTCCAGGTTTCTGAAGATTACAGTAACAACGTCATGATGTAGTTTAACAACTCTTTACAATAAAACAAGTTACAAGTGGAACATTTCAGGTCTCCAAGTTCCATTAAGTTGAATGTGATGATCTGAAATTAACAGCAGAATTAAATACACAATTTTGAAATGAATTTGATAGTCATGCCTATTTGTTTACAAGTCTGCATTGCTTGACCAACAATAGCAATATGTTTGACTCAGGGCTCGGGGTTTTTAAGTTTAGAAAAAGCTATTCACGGCATTTTAAAACTTCCAAATACCTATGCAAAATCATGAGAGTGGAAAACATAGATTAGACTCACCCTTTTGTAGTAGTTTTTGATCTTAGTGGCCATACCGACTTGCATGATGAGAGGGGCGTATTCTTCACTGTACTCTGCCAGGATCAGATCCCCATCTTTGCCTGTCAAGTCCTGTGGTGTTCGCATGAAGAACATGTCTCCTCCTCCTGATGCCTGCCGTTCCTGCTCTCGCATCTATACAAGAAATATTAACATGTACACCACCTACTTTAGTACAAATATTGGGGGGGGGGGCGTGACTGGTTATCTTCTTAATTTGTTATCTGCATGTTCAAAGAGGATTAATTAATGCATGTTTTGAGCAGGGCTCCACCTTGGCCTTCTTCTTAATGTGTTTGAGAAGTGGTTGGACAGCATGAGGACCCGGCTGAGCCAATGCTCCAAATGAGTACTTCTTCAGAGTCGGTCGATGGAACTGGCGTAGCTTCATCGGCCCCATGTGAGTGGGGAAGAAGGGTTGCCTCAGCTCCAGTGCTGGGATGGAGTGCTGTTTAAGACACAAAAGTTAATCAAATATACACAACATTCTACACATCAACTGGTTTCAGCTTACATTTCACAGGTTATGCCTCTTTTTCTACTCTAATCTTTCAGAATTCCATCCCAAAGTTTATTTTCTTGGGCCACTGCTTACCTGAATGATGTTTCCACCGAAGGTCCCCCTTAGGCCCTGCTGTTTGGGGTAGTAGAACTCGTCATTGGAGAGGTTCCAGGGGTCCTTCACTTCAGGCTGGGACATGTTCTGAGTTGAGAGGAAGGATATTTCCCACTGAATATGATGTCATTCAAACCCTTTATATTGTCTAAGTACCATTCTGAATCCAAAATTTTATAATTACTGCTACCACATGATGGTGCTTAAACAATAATTTTATAGTCTAAGGCGCAAGCGTTCTGTAAGTTTCTTTTCACCCTATCTGCTCCTTCATTATGTAGAATTGATTTTCCTTTGATTTTCCTTATTAGAGACATATCATACCATTTCCTGTTTCAAATGACCCACATCTTAATTGATGAAACACAGCTTTTTATATGCCATTTCTTTTAATCAAACATGTTCTTTCCCCTGCCCTGATGAGGCAGCATACCTGCTGTGGCTCATCTTTTATCACCCCAGTCTTCCCCAGCAGGATGCGGCTCTTTTTGATTGCCGTTTCCTTCTTATTTTCTTTTGATGGGGAGTGGGATGCTGTTTCCTCCTTTTCATCAGGAATCTCTACAAGAGAAGGTTTTGGAGTTGTCAAAATAAGCAGACTAAAAATAAGAAAAGGGTAAGATGCTTTAAGATGCCAATTTTGAATTAAGCAGAATAGAAGTGAACATGAAGCCTATTGATATGATTTTTTTGAATATACCAAGAATGATATTCTCATCATTAGGATCCAGTGTAAGAACGGGTGGTGTGAGCATTTGATCCATCTCCTGGTCATCCCAGATTATGTTGTCTTCCCAGCGTCCGTATACTAACTCTTCATTGTCAATGGGAAAAATGGAGAACCATGGACAATCTTCTTCCTGAGAGGCTGCGGAGAAAAACAAAAACCAACGAACACAATACAAAGAACAAGAAGTTAGCTCGAGATCGAAAGGTCTGATGAACCAATTAGTCTTAGTGTGACCTAAAAATAAACTCACCTTGATTATCATGGCTGATTTTTTCCCTCTTGGAGCCAGAGATTGAAGAAGTTTTGGGCATGGGTGGAGGCGTAGGTGGCACCAACTGAGAATTACTTCTTGTCAGGCCTTTAAGATTAAACAGATTATATTATTATATTTTTTACAAACATTAAATATTACAGCAGGCTGCTTCACCAGTAGTTATCACTGTACACTAACAATTTTAGCATTACTTCTGTATTATTTCCTAGAATCTTACCCTGCTGAGCATTATATGCATTGGCATTGCGGGTCATACTAGAAGGTAGCCACCCCGCCAGGCTAGCTCGCTGAGTCTTTGTACCCTTGTGTTTTACGTCCTCCCCATTCCAGATAATATCGTCCTCCCATTGTAGTTGAGTGACCATCAGGAAGAGCTCGTTCTCAAGGGCTGTTCTGTCTTTATCTCTATCAACATTATCATCATTATCATCGTCACCATCATCATTGTTGTCGTCCTGCCTCTGAAACTAGAGATATATTATACAAATATCAGTAACACAGTCAGTATAATTTCACTGTTGTGGCTAAAAATGTCCATGTCTGCATACCTCTTGAATAGGCTCTGTTATTTCTTTGGGTGTGTCCTGCTTCTGAGGCTCACCGGACTGCTCTTCTTTCAGCTTGAACCCATAGTTGAAATTGCTTCCGTCCTCTGGGACTCCTAGCATGTCGTACCAGAGCTGGGCTGGACCATATCTCCATTCTGCTACTTTAGGTCGAGACTCTGTTTCCTTGTCCCCATCACCACAAGTTTGTGAGAACTTAGATTCTACTGGAGCCATCATGGTTATCTGGATAACACAGTGAACCCATAATTATACAGAGACAGACTACCACTGGGTGACATTATGAGACCCAGCTATAGCCTGTAACATATGAAGATTTACCTCATCATCAGAGAGACACTGTTCGGGGGGTGGAGGGGTTGCATACTCATAAAGCCATCCAGACTTCTTCTCCTGGTTTTGCTCTGTGGACTCTCCTTCTGGAGGAGGCGTCCCAGGCTGAGGGTCCCGGTGCTTCCGCTTCTTCTTCCTGCGGGCACTCCTCCAAACTGATGGCATGCTCTTTCCAGGACCAAACAGCCGTAAGAACCTAAGCACCTATTAGTACAGCAGAGACAATGGGTGTCAGTGCACTCCTTGATTTTAAAATAATGATGATAAAATAAACCTTTAGTATGCCTTATGATAGCCTAGTGATGAAGTTCACATCAGTACAGTGCCTGAAAAGATGCTTTACCTTTCCAGGTCTAAACTCTGGGAAGAGCTGTGTGACACTTGGAAGGGCTTTGGCAGCATCCTTCTGCATGATGCCAGCAAGAGGGAGGTTGAGCCTGTCTGGGGATCCTCCAGCCCTGGAGCCCTGGCAAGGACGATCGGTTTCTGACTCAGAGTCTGAGGAGCTGCTGAAGTCAACCTTATCAACAGCAGAGGAGGGCGCAATAATGGAGGGCAGGATGATGCCATCACCCTCTTCCCCGACTACAAGGAATGACAGTGACAAGTCACAGCAGGAGAGACAATCAGATTTCATCATCATATATTTGTGATCTAAAATTTTTGAACTTAGCCTGAAATGCTATTGAATTTGTTTCATAATCAAGTGTAATATCTGTTCTTCAGAGGCAATCTAAACCTTTGACAGTAACATCGACCCTCATGAGGAACCCTTTTCAAATTAACTTCCTTACAGACTCCAGAGTTACAGCTCAATAAACAGCTCAAACCTCTGTGAAAAAGGGGAAACAAACAGAATTAGTCCCCAGGGACTAATTATGAGTAAACGTGTCCTTACCATTTGTGCTCTGAGAGGAGGGTTCATCTTTCTTAGCAGATGTAGGAAGACTTGGTGGTGGTGGAGGAGGCATAAGCTTAGAATCAATATCCTCACAGTCGGCATCATAGTCATCCTCATCATCTAGGATTGAAAAATATCAAAAGATTTACATTAACATAAATAAAAGAGTAAACAAATGGAATTATGTAACATTTGTAAAATCTAAGAAATGTTTAATTTTTAAATTTCCTTTTTACATAAAAATATATTTATTTACAAAGATCAAATCAGTTTTATACGTCTTAAAGAGAAAAAAAATTAAATATAAGCAAGAAAAACTAAAATAAACATTTTTTCTTGGGAGCGTTAGATGATGAACCTGTTTTCCTGGTGGGCTGTAAAGACCCCATGGCCTGACGGTACTTCTTTGTCTCATCCTCGGCAACCTCACTGATGTCAGAGTAATCAACTGCATCTTCAGTGCTTTTCACCCAACCTGGATGAGGCAAAATATCAAAAAAATTTACCCCATCCTGTTCCTGACTACATTAATGCAAAGTTCCTTCCTATATTTACCCTCATCCTCTGCATCCACACTACCAGAGTCTCTGTTTTCTTCTTGATCTTCATCTTCATTAGCAGTAATCTCTGTAATGAGTGAGCCCAGACCCAGAGTTCTCAAACCAGCCAGATGCTTTTTGGACTCCTGGGGTAAGGAGAAAGGGTAGAGACAGAAGAGAGCATTGCAATGAGGAGGTTTGAGCAGTTAATCATCGAAAATAGAACACATTATATAATTTCCAACAGAAATTATAATTTTAGTTTAAATGCTATGCAAAATATCACTGTTAAATGTTGCAGTAAAAAGTTATCTTTAAAACATCTACATTGTCCAGAACGCTGTCATCCTCTAGCTGTCCATCTTCATTGATGTTTCCAAAGAGGAAGCCAGTTAGAGAGAAAGGGCGATCTTGGTCCTCGTCACTGTCGGAGTCCGACATCCTGAAATGTATGACATTGACAGAATAGGCATTTTGCTCATCTTCTTATCCTAAGTGACTTGTAACATTAGTAAAACATCCCTGTGATCCTTGAATGATCACACATGAGAAATGCCTCCTTATGAAATTTCATCCAATTTCAGCACAGACTACAAGTTATTACTTTTTTGCTCTCTATGTATCAATTGGCTTGGCTAAATTAGAGTTTAAGTCTCTGCTCTGAAAACATAAGATTACAATACAGAAATTTTGGCATGTACAGTCCAGACTGTAAGTATATGGATAGTTACAAATTTTTTTCTCCAGGGTATGTTCTTTAGCACATTCATTGGGAAATAAAATATTGGAAGTCTCAGCTTTAATTTGAGTAGGTTTACATCAATAGAGAAAGAAATGTGTGTAAGATAGCCCATTAAACACATGGTGGCTAAATTCCAAGGGCTCAAAAGGAACTGGACACTTGACTACTAAATGTTAATAAGGCAACTGTGTGTTGTTTCAACATTTGCTCGTGCACAAAAGAGCTCACACGACTCAGAGCCGATTGAGAGGAGTTATCTGTCAGTATGAGCAGTAAAGAGGTGCCCATGCAAGCAAAGAAGATAATAATGAGGCTCGAAAAAAGCAAAAATCTATCAGAGAGATATCAAAGGTAGTTGGTTTGCCAAAATCAACAGTTAGACACATTCTAAAAAAAGCAGGTGTTCACAGAAAAACTAGAAAATAGCAAAAGACCTGGTAGAAGGAGAAGCACATCTGTTGTGGATGACCTGAAAATAATTTGCATGTAAGAGCACGTTTCCTCGTAACCAATCAAGACAAGACTTCAGAAACATAACGTCACAGGATTCACTACAAGATGCAATCCCCGGTAAAGCTCAAAAACAGAAAGGCCATGCTGCAGTTCACATAATCGCACATAAAGAAACTGGAACAGTTCTGGAACAAAGTTCTATGGACTGATAAAACAAAAATCAACCTTTGTCAAGATGATTGAAAGAGGACAGAGTGGAGAATAAAAAGAAGAGCTCATGACCCAAAGCCACCACCTCATCTGTCAAACATGGCAGTGGTTCTGTTGTGGCTTGGTCATGTAGGGCTGCCTCACTAGCATGTTTTGATGATTTCACTGCAGCCGGAAGCAACATATTGAATATAAAGGTATACAGGAGCATTATGTGTGCTCAGATTCAGCCAAATGCATCAAAACTCATTGGACGACATTTCATCATTCAGAAGGACAACGATCATAAACATACAGCCAAGGCCACCACAGAGCTGTTCATCATCACCAGGGAAGATACAAAGTGTCTGGTGACATCTATGGGTTGAAGCAAGGGATTTTCCACAAACAATCACAAATGGCGATTTTGTGGATTAACATCAGTTCTTTCTAAACTGATGTAAATACACTGAAATTAAAGATGGGCCTTGGCATTTCAATGTAGTATCCATTATTTTATACCCAACTGAATGTGCTGAAGCATAGTCTTCCTGACGAACAAACATTTTTTAAACTGTCCAAATACTTACGGTCTGGACTGTATGAGCATATATTTGTAAACACATGTATGCCTTTAAACAGTGCAATTCGTGTGCTATATTGTTGTACCTAGAAATGCCCATTTATTTTCCTTTTTTGCACGTGTACGATAACCCTGCTCTTGCTTCAAAACTGCTTGTTTCCACTCAGGTGTACTGTTTTCCACTACAGTCACTGACTGGCGGATCAAACATCTGGACTGGCCATTGAGATAGCACTTCGCCCCCTTACTTTTACCCAAATCTGCTGTATATGTCAGTATTTTCCCATCGTTTAATTTCTTTTGACTGTTTATTTCTTCTTGGTTGATTTCTACATCCTGATATTGGACAAGCATCGTAGCTATCATTGTAGCGTTATGTTATTGTTTGTCGTGCAACAAACGTTACAGCCTTTTGAGTTATAAATTCTTTTTTTTTTCTCAACTACAGAAAAGTGCTGGGACAAGAAACTTCTTCACTGCCAATTCTGACCTGAAGATTTGTAACCGATAACCCTGATAACGTTAACAATAGCTGTCCTGCAATGAAATACGGCGCTACTTAAGTTAGATCAAGTTAGCTTCCTTATTAGCTAGCGTCATATGGTGAAAACCAAATCTTAGAAAATGCATACATGCAACATACACTTACCTTGCATAACTTCTCTTCAGATTTAGTAAGACTGACTTTTATCCAGCTTGATATATCTACTGAATGCTAAGTACAGATAGCTAACCTGCAACAGTTCAATCTGGCAAAGTAAGCTAGCTCAATGTTAGCTGGAAAAAACAACTTGCATTACATTAACTAAAATCTATTTCGTAAACATATTTTCCCCTGTGCCTCTGTCTGCTTTGTGACGTCAAATTACAAACAACACAAATTTATTTAATGCAGCCGAACTCACCCGGGTTCGACATGAACTTTGTTTTTATTTGTGTGTAACACACTGCACTGGACGGCAGACTGTGTCGGCAGCTAGCTAGCTAGCAGAAAGTCCAATTGGCCCGGATGGACAACGTGACGCGTTCAGGCACTCGCCGTAACGCTGTAAACTGCCGAGTTTGCCAGAACAAAGCGAAATACTCAATACCCAAACAGTATTATTTTGCAATATGTAAGTATACACAACCGTTTGTAGCTATCTTTGTAAAAGAATTTGAAATTTTGCTGCATTTAATTTTTGTGAATTTCTGGCCCTCATCACGCCATAAAATCTTTATTTAACACTGATAATCTTTATTTGAGGAGACCTGTTCAAAACTCAAATTAAAAAGTGCTTCATACAGGGCAGCAAATTAAAACCAAAATCGTAAGATTAAAGTTAAAATCATTTACTGATGTAAGATACAAGAAATTAAAAAGAGGATTAAAACTGAACAATTTCCCTCCAATCGTCGATAGTGTTTGATGCCGCTGTCCTTAGCTGGTTGTGATTTCATGTTTAATGTCCAGAGAATTATTACACACATTTTTATAGGACTAAAGAAATGTTTGTTATCCTGGACCTTTCTCACTTCCTTTTTGTGTGTCAGGGCCATAGACTGTATATGGTCAGGGCTAAAGACTTCTATTACGGAGCCTGGAGTGACCGTGTTGGATATAATTGTTTTGGCAGCCAGCTCTAGAAAGAGTCCACGTTGTTCCAAACTTCTTCCATTCAATTAATAATGGAGGCCACTGTGCTCTTGGGAACCTTCAATGCAGCAGATTTTTTTTGTAGCCTTCCCAAGATCTGTGCCTTGATACAATCCTGTCTTTGAGCTCTGCAAACAGTTCCTTCGACCTCATGGCTCAGTTTTTGCTCTGATATGCATTGTCAGCTGTGAGACCTCATATAGACAGGTGTGTGCCTTTCCAAATCACATCCAGTCAATTTAATTTACCACAGTTGGACTCCAATCAAGGTCTAGAAACCTCTAAAAGATGATCAGGAGAAATGGGAGGCACCTGAGCTGAATTTCAAGTGTCAAAGGGTCTGAATACTTATGTCAATGTGATATTTCAGTTTTTACTTTTTAATAAATTTGCAAAAATGTCTAAAATTCTGTTTTAACTTTGTCATTTAGGGTATTGATTGTAAATTGATGAGGGTAAAAAAGATTTTTTAAATTTTAGCCTAAGGCTGCAACATAAAATGTGAAAAAAGTGAAGGGCTCTGAATCCGGGCACTGCAACCAGTTATTCCTAAAGATTGTACTTTTATTCTTGTGGAAAGTAGATGTCAACTTGTGAGCACCAGATATTAAGCACATCATGGTTTATTTATTTTGCATATGAGTAATTAAAATGTAATATAAATTCATATAAATTAATTTTTTATGATAGTTATAAAAGAAATCTAAAATATTTAATCCTACTTATTTAATTAACCTCTCTAAACTGAAGAATATGCCCCTTTAGTTGTACTATATTAACAGATAGTGAGAGTATATATTGTGTTTGAAAGCTGATAAGATTACCAGACCGTTACAAGCCACACACAGCATGTGTGTCTAAGTACATGCTTGATCCTATCCCCTCTAGATTTTCCCTCGGCCAATGGGATTCAAAATGAATCCCCAAATCTGACTTATCTGGGTGGATTTTTACCACAGAGCACTCTTCAAGCAAAAATCTTTGCATTCCGATGACAGGATGTATAGTACACTAAGTATTTTTAATCCTTAAGTGGTGGAAATGTATTTTTCTGGAAGCGCTGTGTTTCTACCATCTTTCTACTTAACTTGTACCATCCCGTCTTAAGTAGAGAGGTCCCAAACGTCTAAAAGTTCAACAGCTATACGGCCAATAAAAAACAAACATACACTAACAGTTTAGCCAGTTTTAATAGTTTTAAAACACTTGGTTTGGAAAAAAGTACAAAAGTGATCCTGGACGCCACAGTATGAAACCAGCCCAATAATGCAAGGTGAAAGGTGTGTTCCTTTAAAAAGTATCTTCTACAGACATGTTAATTTCAACTGGCCTTACCATACACATACTGTACTCACTAAAACAGATACAAGCAATAGTTTAAATACAATGGCTGACCCCAGTAATACATTTACAAGTGATTCTTAAAAAACTAATTAAAAGGGGGGAAATAAAGAAGTTTGACCACAATGCCATCCGGTATCTGGCAGTAAAATCATGCAGTATTACAATCGTTCCACTAAAGAGAAACAGCAAAGCACTAAAGCTGTCACACAGTGAGAAAGAGGGCAGCCAAGAGGTGTCTCTCTATCAGGCAGCCTTTCAAAATGTTCATTGGTTGTTTTATGAATTGTTACTGAGAGAGTTCTCTACTGTTGAGCAGCAGCTCAGTGGTCACCTTTCTCTCATTTGCATACATTTTCAAAAGTTGAGCAGGGTCTCCATTACGGAGAACTTGTCTTCCACAATCGCATCCATTTAGAAAAATATAACTAATTGCTATTGAAGAAAACCCCCAAATGTGGGATATTCTCTTAGTATGTTGTGAGGAAATAAAAAAGCTAAGAAATACAGTTGAATAAATAAATTGCATGACATCCATAAAAGTTAAGTGGATACACTGAGTCGACAGAATGCTATCCACATATGCACACCATGCTTTTTGTTTTGGCCCGGCAGTGTTAAAAACGAGGGCTCCATCCTCCACTCCATCCAAAGTCACATCCTACGATCCAGTGGAAAAGTCGCCATAATATCTAAAATATGTTGACATTTAGAGAAAGGTTTCTTTGATTCAACAATTGATTTCCATGTACAACATGGTCTCTGGCTTCACCAGTTAAGAAGTAATCGATGTTGATGGCAATGAGGAAACACAGGAGGGAGACTTTCACAGTGTTACAACAATGAAGCCGCTCTGTGTTGTTACCCGCTGTACGGCCTATTGTTAGGGCAACAGCAGTGAACTTCCAGTCCGGTCAAACTTTTTTCCTTTAGAGAGAGCAGCCACTTGTTTCATTAACTCCCTGTTCTTGGCCTGTGGAAACAAATGATAAACTGTGTTAGAACTTAGATGCATAGTTGCAATTTTTAACACCTTAGTGGAAGCATTTGTAATATCACAATGCATGTGTAATTTGCAATTTACCTGAAATCTTGATTGTGTTTTAATTGGCAGCAAACACACTCACTGGTTTTCAGAAATTCCAACACGTTTTTTTCCCCATCACTTACTCATCATTCATCCAATGCTACAAACTAAATGGGTTTTCGCCCCACACGGGCTAAGTACAACCGCATAGATTGTACCGATGAAAAATATGTTTGGTGCATCAAACATAGCGAGCACATCAGCCACAGATTCAGACTAACAAAGCCAAAGCCACAATAAAAAGTTAACATGGCGGAGTCTGACAGGAAATGGCTCAACAGATGCGCCCATCGTATCCATAACAACAGACTGCAAAATTAGGCAACAGGTGAATCATCCATGTATCACACTGGCTCATATATGGAGCGAAAATCGAGATATACTGTTAATATTTTTCAGCAAACATAATATAATGATATACAATTTAACCGGGCATATCATGACAGGAGACTACTGTAATGTTAATTGTTCCTCATAATATTACTTCTCAACATTTAGTTGCCAAAATGATAGTGAATGGATTGTCTACTCCCATGCATTGTCCTTTAAAGGTGCATGGGAGTTACTGAGTTACTAGTGACTAGTTTTGCTTTAGGTTATTTTAACTCACCAGAGTTATGGACAGAACTCAAGCTGAAAGATATACTTTAGTAATGATTATATTACAACAGCTCCTAACACGTGTATATGTAGTTTCCTACCTGCTGCTGCTCCATAGCCTCTTTGTGCGCTTTCTCCATTTGGTTCATCTTTACTCTCATATTGGACTCCTGGTACTGAAAGTCAGCTTTGAGCTCTGTGAGCTAGAGGAGAGTTTTTATAGTCAATACCTCAAATAAATCCAACAAGCAACAGTGATGCAGCTTTGACTCTTTAGAGTACCTTTCGGTCCTTCTCAAGGATGGTCTGATCCCTTTGCTGCAGAAGTCTCTTCAGTGACATCACCTCCTCTTTCAGCTGGCTGATGAGAATGAAGTTGTCCGTTCCTCCGGAATCCATCGACTGGGTGATGGAACTACTGATGGGAGAAAGGAAAGAGCATGACCCTAATGCTGAAATGGGTAGTCAACACGTGGGAGCGAAATGTATTCAGGATTATCCCGAAAGGAATGACTATTTTTATGTGAACAACAATGTTAGTAAAGTCACTTAATTTTTTCTCAAACAATTACAACACCTATCATACCTGTCCCCATTGGATGGCTTCATCTCTAGTTTTGGTTTCTTCTTTGGAGTCTCCTTCTGGATTGAAGACGATTTATGGCTGCAAAGAAAATCAGATGGCAATGTGCTGTCTGGGTCTAAAACCTCCATTAATACAATGTTTTCTGAGGTACATTATATGGGTGAAATGAGAAGGAAGGTTTTACCTCTGCTTCCACAGTCCCTGCTCCTGCTCAGGACTCAAGCTCCCACTTAGTCTGCGGAAGATAGGCAAGCTTAGCAAATAACAGCATACAACAGACACACAAATCTAATTTTTTCACTATTCTGTGTTAAAAATCACCAGCTTGACTGAGCAGCCTGATGATGGAACTGCACATGGGAGAAGTGGCACAACGGAGGACATACTTGTGGTGAGAACTGCTGTGTCTGTGTTGGTGGTGGTGGTGATGATGGTGCGGTCTGGAGTGGTGGTCTTTCTCGTTCAGGGACGAGGAGTTGGAGGAGCCGAAGCCCTTCCTCTGCTCCTTGGTCTTCTGCAGGACACGGCGGTAGGACAGAGTACAGAGCCAGCACAGCAGCTTCCCATCCACCTGTAAGACAGGCAGGAGACAGTAGCTCGTGAGACTCGCAGTTACACATTCGCTGTATAATCAGACTGCAAGTGTGTCTGGTTTATACCTTTCTCCTGCCTTCCTCCTTGCGGTCAAAGGCGCACTGCTGTTTGCACTGCTCACAAGTCTGTGGAGGTCCATATTTCTTCTCTGAGTTGGTACAACGCTGGCACTTTGTCCCAATAAAAGCTGCGATGATGTTACAGTACTGACAGGGTTTGGGCTGTAAAGGCGGACAAAAAAAATCAAAGTTAAGAGTTAAAAAGTGTATTTACACACAATGCGACTTTAAGCAAATATACACTAAATGCACCCTGAATCACTAAATACAACTGGAGTTAAAAGTGCTTCAAGAAAAAACAGGAGAAATGTGTTACTCACAGTTCCAAACTGTTTGACGTTCTGAGCACATTTCTTGCAGATTGTATTGGTTTTGCTGTAAAGAGCAAGCAGGGGCTTACATCCAAACTAAATGACATAAGTGCAAAGAAATTCACTATATTAGCATAGAAAAGCTGAAATTCATCATTAGGTGCACGTCTCACCTTTCCTGCTGAAATTCAGATCTGCAGTATGTGCACTTCACTATTGGGTGTGCGATACGACACTCCTATAGTGATGAAACAAAGACATTTTCATGAGCGTCTGCCGCCAAAAATCTGACACATTTTATTACATGTCTTAGGGACGCTTTAGAAACAAGACCGCCCATTAAGTTATTTGTTGGGTAACGACTCTTGGCAACAACATCTGTGGAAATACCAGCGCCTGACCATGTGGGTGTATACAAGAATTAAAAGACTGCCATGTATTGTAGCTGCTTATATAGCTTATATAAATAAGCAAATACATCTTTAGCTGGCTTTCTAGAATATTTAACAATCGCTGACATAGAAATCTAACTGTAACTGCATTGTACTGTTCATTGGCTGACCTTGTGCTTTAACCATCCTGTGTAAAAACAACTTCCCTGGATATTTAGGGAGAAAACAGAATTTCTGAAGTGCTGGGGGACATGTACACAGCGATAACACTGTCCGTTTTGTCTGCTCCCCCTGCTTTTATGAAAATATAATATTAAAATACCAATCAGTGCAGACTGATTGTGAAGTAAATAATGGTGGGAACAGAAGGCTCCAAGGTTGCCTTCCTTTGTTACAACACTTTTCTCTTACAGGGAAAAAAAAAAAAAAAATGTCTGTTCCACAGCTGTACACTGCAAGTCTACTTGTGGAGCTCAACAAGATCAACAAGTTGGCAAATATGTACATCAATGGCAATTTTCAGCATGGATAAGTACCCGGCTCGTAATTATATGGTATGAATGTGCCATTATTCTTTAATGAACAGCGTGGTCGTGTGGAAAGACAACAAACAAGGTTTCAGTGACTGTATTAGCGTGTCCAGGTTGGAAAGATAAAAAGCTGTTACATAATCCGAGTCCTGCTAACTTGCTGCCCGACGTAACACCATCACACCCAGGCGGCATAAACACTCGCACACTTCTACACTCTTTAAACTCAAGTGTTGTCTGCGTCTTGTTTACAATCACTCCCAAACCTTGCACAGCTGCTGGCCCTGCGACAGCTCCTCGAAAGGATACCGCTGGTTGCACTTTGTACAGGCGTACAGAGCCGATGTTGCCATTCTCGCCCAACTAATGTCACCGAGCTAGAGGGAGGGTTAGCGGAGTCCAGCTGCAAACCGAACGGATTAACGGCGCCGTTTCCTCTCTAGCCGCTTGCTAATTGAGACCTAGGAGCACACACTGTGTTGGCATCCAGCGTTAGCTAACGTTAGCTGGCTGTGCTAGGCAGCGCAGGGCAGCACAGAAATAGCTTAGCTGGAGAGAGCAGGCGAAGAACAATAAACTCCAAATATTTCGGAGCTTTCACTGCTCGTACGTTATCCGACCAGACTGACTAGAGATCGATCGTTAGTTATGCCGCCACATAAGCAACCCGTTTACCCAGATCTGGCTATTTATATTAAGTTTCCACTGTTCTCGCCAAGAAATGTATTTTCCTGTTTTCCTTCTCTCTTTTTGTATCAACGCCGTCGTCTCGTCGTCATGTAACCGGAAGTAGCCGACGGCTCCAGAAGAAGAAAGGAAACCTATCGCGACACAACATCCGTCCGCGGGATTCGCAGTTTGAAATGCTCCCAGCCAATCACTTGTCTGCATTCATCCAGCGCAGATCCTCAGCACATCTAGTCATGTCATTGACTTACAGTTTTGACACTTAATTCATACTGTAACGTGGACGATAGTTTTATTATTCCACCGTGTCTGCCTTGTGAAGGTCTTTTATGTGTGGGCCATTCATGTCAGGTTACATTTGCATTTACATTTACATTCTTTTGAAGTCTACTAATTCTTAATTTCCGAAAAATCTTCATAAATTGTTGCAACTCCTCCCCAGTTTGCATTACAATTAGTGAGACTCTTACAGTGGCTATGCTGTTGCACATGGCTGTTCGTTTTATATATGCTGGATACCTGTACTGTTGATTCATCATTAGTTTTAAGGATATTATATTTTAAAGGAATTATATTTATAGTTTAGTCCCTTGTATGGCAGAGCTGTTGTAAATATCAGTTTAGCCTTTCCGAACAAGATTTCATGTTAAAAGAATGTACTTAATATGATATACAGTATCATACTAATTACATCTCTGGTCTGAAATTTGTGACATTTCAATTACTATTTTCAGAATTAGGTTATTAGAGGCTTGAGTAATGTCTCTTTGGCCCTATTGTTTTCTGTAGAAGTAACCAGAGAGGGGGCTCCTGGTTAAGACTTGTAGGATGAAAATCAGCTTCGGAGTGATGTCACACCACATGGTGCTCGACATTTGGGTGAGAAGAAGAAAGAAATGTGACTTTTTACATGATTTTCTGCAACTCCCTGGAATCAGTTGCTTGTTGGTGGTGGATGGTCTTTCCTCCTAAATCCTAACCCCCCCCACAAAAAAATGCATTCATTTTATTACACTTTGACAGTAAAGTTTGACATTACTGTCACTGAAAACAAGTTTTGAAGTAATGAAGTACATACAGCACTGCAGGCTCACTTCAGCTGTGCGGAAAAATGGTTATACTCTAATAGCTATACATTTTTAAAGGGAGAGTAATTTACTATAAGTGGCAAAACAAATGTAATTTAAGTGATAGACATACATTAAGTCATGGGAATAAGAAGTCTGTTAATGGGTAAAAGATGCCTTGAAGCCAATTTATGCCTAGTCATCTAATATTTAGGTACGAGCTTGAAACAGATTGATTATGGTCATGCTAATGTTTTCAGAGCCATTGCAGTCTGAAATTTCATACTTTTATATCTCTTGGTCATAATAAAAGGCACTCTTTATCTTGTATTTTATGACAAGATCATTATCATAACCTGAGATAATTAATGCTAATTTTATTAGGGCTCAAGAAATGGACCAGAGGGTGTCGTGTTCACACCATGCTAATGTGACAAACCATACTAACTCCTTGAAGTTGAGTCTTGTGTTTATTGCAAGTATTCACATACACAGTGGAAAGGCTAACTAACACTGTCTTTAGCATTTAACATTGGCAATTACAAACCTTATACACTATTCTCGTTATTCCCTCAATCATCCAGAGCAAGGCACAGATACTCATTCAGATTTATTAAACTAAAATAACACCCAAAGTAAGTTATTTTTTTTTTAACTTTCTCCTACCATAAAAAAAAAAAAAAGCATCTGCAAGAAATGTTTACACATAAATATTTTGAGTAAATGACCGTTAACTGGGACTAATTAACTATTGCATATTCTGTGCAGATTATTAACATTGCATGGGAACACCTCTAATCAATTTCTGATATGAGACAGTGTGTGTTTGTGAGCCATAAATACAAGTCTGGACTAAAGGATAATAAATAACGTTGACTAGTTAACAAAAATGAAACTTACAAAACTTAAACCACTCAATGACAGGAATGTAATATAGGACAAAGTATGTATTTATTTAAAAACAAAACAAAAAAAACATAGATATTTGGTCACAACAATCTAAAAAGGACTGACTTGTGAAGACAACCTACCAACCTATTTAATGCACTCTATGACTATTTTTTAATATTAGAAGAAGCTAACATTAGAGCTCTTAAACTACATTTTTAAATCAGAATTTAACGACTCCCAAGCCTTTTGTTTGGTGCTAGAATTAGAGTTTTGACCTCAAAATAATATTCCCAGCATGGTACGTCTTCACAACTGCTTCACCTCAACAAATCATTATCTAGCAAACCTTTGCAGTGTAGAGGAATGAAGTGAGTGTTCCTATGACATGTATAAGGCATACATATTTAACCCAAGTAATATTTTAGTGTACTTCAAATACTATCAACACTGATTTTAGGTAGGTCGATATGCTAAACAGTCCCCATTATTCTGGTTACATGTCCTCTCGACCCTGGAGGGAGAGTACAATATGGCTGTAGTCAAGCAGACTGAGACAGATACTCTGCTGTTGCAAGCAGATTCTACATGACCTGTGAGAGATGAAAATACAGTAATCTGCTTAATCAGACTTTTGGTGGTGGTGTATTAACGCGGTGTGTCACCCAAAGAGGCAGTTTGGCACACAGGTCTTTCATGGCGCCATGTACGGCCTACTCATTACAACTGTATTGCACCTTCTCAAAGCTACGATTCAGCTTCTGAAACCGTAATGAGGGTCAAGTTGTGTCAAACAAAAGTCTGCACTGGAGTGATGGAGCGCGTGGGGGAGCCCGCCCGCTCAGAGGAAGAGGAAGCTGAGCGACTGGTCACCTCTCGCTGTAGCTCGTCCACTCTCTTCTGTAGCTCGGCACGCTTGGCCAGCAGCTCCTTGTAGCGCTGATGAACAGGTTCCTGGCAAAAAAACCAAACAAAAAAGCAACGTGTAAAGCTCAAGTTCAAACACTAAAATGGAATACTTGTGGAGTGCAAACAATTTCCTTTAAAAACACTGAATTCGGGTCTTAAACAGGACACAGGCTTCCTTGACATGCCTGAGGTCTCATGCGAGGGTTCCAGCGGATGTAGTAGCCAACCCAAAGCTCCAGGTGGCGTAGGCTGACTACGGGGAACAGCACATGGTTGGAGTAGTTCACATACAGAGGATTGGTAAACTCCTCCAGCTGGCTGTTAATATAAGACCACAACGATACTGTCCTCTTGGGTATTTCCTATGAAATAAAGATAGAGTTGTCAAAACACTGAATGTGCAGCAAACCCCTTATTGGTAACAGACTTTCCAATATTTTACGTTACAATATCTAATTTTTCTATAGCAAGCAAAATATTAAAATGCTTAGAGAAACAAAATGCTCTTACTTCCTTCAACCTCTGCTGTTCGCTGTTACACAAAAATGTCCCAAACAGGCAGCTGTACAGGTGGTCCAGGATGGTTACCAGGAAGTATTCGTTAAACTCAAAGGCTGCAGGAAACTTAGACAAAAACAGCTTCATTATTATCCTGGAAAGACCACGTTATTCTGAACATTTTTTTCACATTTCAGTACCATTTATTGCTTACCTGACGAGTCAGCTGCCAGACACAGTCAATGAACTGAATAAAAACGGGTGAACGGTCTGCATCTGTGTGGTTTTTATCACCATGACCGATTCGCTGAAAGAAAAAGGGGAAAGAGAAAAGGTCGATCAGTGATGCAACTGGAAAGGCTACACAACTTTATGCTGGAATATCCAAGAAGTGTTTAAAAGATTTTTTACCAGCTGGAAGCGGTGACCGAAGCTCAGCCACTCTTTTTCCAGCAGCACCTCAAAGCCGCGAATGGTGCGGTAGTAACTGTCCAGCATGAGCATGGCCAAGGAGGTGAGTTGGGCTGTGCGGTCCCAACCGTCGCTACAGTGGACCACCACTGATGTTTTTCCAGACTCCACCTTGTCTGCAATCCGCAATGCTCCTGCCAGGATCAGCTGCAAACACATGCAACCTAGTCAAGGGCCTGGGATTTGGCTCATTCTCCGCCTTTTTTTTTTTAAAACCTCATTCCTCTCCACAGTGATACATCATTATGCTCACCTTGATGTGCTCAAGCCAGTGAGTGGACTCCAAATTGGAGAGCCAGTGGGAGTCCTCGATGTTGGGGTAGACCACATCCTTCAGCTTTCGGAGTGACTCCCTCATCACGTGGATATTGTGAATATCCAAGAACACCAGCTCTGCATTTTGATAAGCATCCTCACTTTCATATCCACCCCCTTTCATCTGAAGAAAAACAAGAGGAGAACAGGCAGGTTATTAAAATCCACTGGGCACAGATCAGCAAAACCTCAATCCCTACCAGCTCCAGTATGTTGTCCTACAACTGAGCTTAACCAGTGACCTCCAATTACAGGAGACAATGACATGACATTTCCTTAAAATACTATTCTGATAGTTTTCCTCTTCATAAATATTGCTTTTGAAATCAGATTTAGAAAATAAACCTTGTTGGCAGCTGCATTGACACTGGGTCTGGCATCAAAAATGAAGAGTTTATGGGACTGAGCATTAGCATCCATGATCGCCTGGAGATATTTCTCATCCTCTTTGCTGCGCTTCCCGTTTACCCCGACCATGGGCTGACTGCAGCGCGTCACTGTCGCTTGGCTCTCTGGATGGATCCATGATAAAACCTACATAGGGATTGTAGCAGAATATTACCACAGCCGGTCTAACAAGCCGGCTGCACAGGAAAGGATAATTACATTCATGCTGAAGAGCGGTCACTCACAGGTATCCTGCCCTTTGCTCGGAACGCAGCCACCCTCCTCAGCTCTTCGTCTGGTATGTTGACAGGCACTGCCAGAGTTGACGGGTAGGTGTCACACAGCTCGTAGTGATCATTTATTTTTGTTATCCTCCAGCTTTCGTTGGGTATACCCTTCCAAGAAACACACAAACAACTGATGTAATATGCTTCCTTTACCATTTAGCTGGGGAGTCAGAGTCATCTGTAAATACCTGTCTTTTGTACTCCGAGACAGCGTCATACACCTTCCATCCGTTTTCAGGAAAGACTTGCCCATATTCAAAGGCAAAGATTTGCTATGGAGAGTGGGAAAGAAATGCATCAGTTGGTACACAGTGCAGAGCCTAAGTGTCAGAGACAGTATCGCTCAGAATCACTCACCAGCCCATTGGAAACAGGAAACGCAAATTTTATCAGCACTTCAAAAATTGACTTCCTGAGTGTGTCCTCCATCTGTTTGTGTGCAAATCGCAGATTACGCATATCCTATAGAAATGCAGAGCATCAAGTCATGGTCAAGTTCAGGGGTCAACAGCAGTATTTAAAAAAAAAAAAAAAAAAAGAGTTTAATTGGTGTAAAGCCACTACATGCAGTGACAGTTATGGTCTAGTATGCCATTGTGGCCATATTGTGTTGACAGTGTTTGTGACAGTGCCGTTTACACAGCAGGGATGACAAGAGGCTCATCATCTGTGACATAGCCTACGCACTGTATAACTGTCGTCTACTTAGCTGTCTTGCATCTGTAAACTGTAAACATCTGAACCGCCATCTAAAATAAATGCAGGGCAGTTATTCCAGACCATTTGCACAGCTTACTCACCTTGCAAACTAGCCCATAGGACACATCACCACGGCTTGATGCACTTCCAATCTTTTCCACACGGCTGACCACCCCAATTGGCAGGTCCAGCACAAATGCTGGCTCCTAGAAACCAACTACACATTCACCAAAACAAAACGATTCCTCTACATATTTGGAAATTCATTTGAAAAATTCAAAAAGCACACCCTGTCCATGCATCTGAAGAAGAGTCTGTAGTTTGTAACCGTCACTGTTCCCCTCAGTGCTCCAGTGAAAGGACAGAAGTAGGTGACATCTTGGGCTGCAGAATAGAGCACGGAGAAAAACATCTTTATTTAGCCAAATATATCACATGTCACAAATTGTTTTATTGTGGAAAGTCGAAAAAAGCTGCTTTGCCTTTAATGCATGCAAGCTATTTTGATTACAGTTGTGATTGCTGCCAAGAGAAAACCTACCCATGTCTTGCACGGTTTCATTTGGAAGTAACTGTGGTTCCTCCTTGTTTGAATCTCTAAGAACCTGCAGGAAACATTACATATAAATTAGACTAAATGTGGGGCAGTATCTTGACTTAAACCCATTGAACTTGTGAAGGTAACCATCATAAGGCATCATTCAAGAGTTTGTTGGGTAGTATGTAACTCAAGAGATGGCATACCTTGGCAGGAGTTTTGGGTTTGACCTGAAGGGTGCAGAAAAGAGGAGAGTCATGCTTCAGTCATTACCATTAGCTGCTATAATGAAGCAGCAGGATCTCTGTGAACTATGTGCAGAATACTAACCCTGAGCTCTGGGGAAAACTCTGCAGAGGTGGCCACAGAGTCAGAGGACATCACAGAGGGTGTCTTGGCTTGGGCAGACCGGTCAGAGCGAGAGGTGGACGTACTGATGACAGATGTGGTGACAAATGATAAAAAGGAAATACTGCAGCCACTTCTCATCTCATTCCATTCATCTGTTTCACTTGCTTTGCAGCGGTGTTGAAACCATTATTAATATAGTAATAATATAGTAAGAATTAGTCGACTAACAAAAATTACTTTACCCCAATTTGGATAATAGAATAAATGTGCTAGATAGTTACCTCCTAAAAATACTAAGCATTTACTGGTTGCAGTTTCACATATGCAATAACAGCTTTTTCTTATTCACTGGACATCTTTATAAGCTGAGAAGCAACTTGGGGATTTTTAACTGTTGGTCAGACTGAGCCAGCAAATATATAATACTGATACATTCCATTCGACTGCAGAAGATTAACAATCACCAATTTTGATGACCAATTAATCATTTAAGTTATTTATCAAACAAATATGCCAAGCATTCTCCGGGTCCAGGATTTGCAGCTTTTCTCTGTGTCATAACTCTAAAAATTGAATATTTTGACTGTGTGGACAAATCAAGAAACTTGAAGACCTCTTCTTGGACTCCGGGAAATATTGATGAGCATATTCTACTATTTTCTGATGTTTTTCAGCCCAAACAATGAGCGAACTCCTCAGTCGATAATATAGCTACCTGAGGGTTTTTAGCTGTTGATCAGACTAAATGGGCAAATATGTGTTATTATTCTGGGCTTTATAAATTCTGATTGGCACCTTTCTCCGTTTTTTGCGTCAAAGTTTGAATGAATATCTAATTAATCAATTACACGTGGATAATAACCGATAGTGACAACAGCCATTAAACTGTGCCCTAATTTACTGTCAACGTAAGTGGTCGTTTCATGGCAGTCTGTTACCCGGATTACATTATTTGCGGTTTAGCAGTCGCTTTTGAAGGATTATAAAAAGTGCATTTGAATCAGGCACTTTAACTTTAGTCCTACAATCTAATTAAATCCCCTCCTGTTAGTTTCAAAACTTTGCTAGTTTAAAAAGCGACGTGCTGTGGTGGGTTTAGCTACCTGGACAATGAATCAACACTTGGCTGTCGTGAGGAGGAGCGCTTCGAGCCCAGACTGTCGATGCTCCCGCTCTTCTCCATGTTCTCCCGAGCGAAGTGTTTGGACAGCTGGTAGTGTGAACCCCGGGCGAGCGATGGAAACCCGTGTCTTGACGGAAGAACGTCTTTAAAGACCCTCTCGGAGTACAGTAAATCTGCAGGAACAAAAGGAAGCTGCCATCTTTTCCCAGCAGCCTCCCAATCCCTGTCACAAGGCTTCGGGGGATGGCGCCCCCTGGCGGCTGTCTCCGATGTCGACTGCTGTCGCATGCCGCCTTCGCCGCTCTTCGTGCGTTCGGGCATATTTCTGTTGTTCTGTAACTGATCTTACAAAAATGGTTTTGTTGGATAATAATCAGAATAGAAACCACAGTTTGTTTCACACTAAAAAGAAACCCATATCCTTTTATCAACGTTTCAACATATTTTTTATGAAAACATTATACGAACGTTACTTGTGCACGTCTCCACGTTCCCTATCCCATAAAGTTCCATAAATGCCATTTTTCTCTGTGGCTTCATTGTTACCTCCGCCAAGGAGGAGACGTTTTCCCCAACGTCTGTGTGTTTGCACCAGCAGGATTACGCAAAAAGTACTGAACCGATCAACGCTGAACTTGGTGGTGAGATGGGGCTTGGGTCAGGGAAGATCCCATTCAATTTGGGGCCAGATCCAAATAATTTATTATGAATTTGAATTTTTTTCTCTGAAGTCTGGTGTGCGCTCCACTGAATGCCATTCTAGTTTTAGTTGTGTTTATCTACTTGCTGCTGGAATAATTACATACATATTTTGATAATTTAATATGAAAGATCACACTCACTGCAGTATAGTTTAATGGTGCTTCATTCTGTGCTAAACAATTCTATCTTATTCACATTTGGATATAAAAGGTTGAATGTAAGCACTTAAACATTTGAAATCTGTACCAACATTTTTAACAACAAAAAATATATACATAATTTTAGTGAATTTTTAAATATGTGTCATGTTAGAATTTAGAGGTGTTTATTACACTACTGCATCAGGTTATGTTAGTAATCCCATACTGTATGCAGAATGGATATTAGACAATAGGTTTATACGGTGTTTGGGTAGATGGAATAAGAAAAGAGAAGTTGTTCTTTGGATTTTACATAACTGTGTGGGGAAATGGACCAAATTGTGTTGTGTGTTGAAATTGTTTACAAGATTCTAGATTTTTAAAAAACAATAGTGCTTAGCATACTTTCCAATCAAACAATCTTAATCACCTTTATATTTTTATGCACCTCCAAATTGCAAAAAAACATTCCAACATATGAGCTTTGTGCTATGATGTGGCTAAAGCAACAGGATTTTAATAATAAGTTGCAGTGAACCCAAACTGGGTATGTGATATATAAAAAACTCTTAACAGTGGCAGGGTAACTTCAAAGAACTCCATCAATCTTTTCATTACTCAAAAGGGAAACTCAAGAGACTTAAAAGGCTTTTCACATTATCAGAATATAAATGAACAAAGACCATTTTTTTTAGAATGTGAATGTTGTTCCCCCTTATCTGTGACAGTCCATTTGGATATAGAAAACTTGAAATTGACATTAAAGACAAGAACATTATGTCATTCTAATTTGGTGGATATGTAGCATAATTTGTATTCTATAAAAATATTTACAAAATAATGGTTCTAAAGTAAGTTTCTAGTAGATTACTATTCTATTCCCAGTTCAAGTAATTTAACTAACAAGGTTCATAAAAGTTTGTAATTATTATACATATCAAAGCTATTCCATTAAAACTTCTATTTATTCAAAGATGTTGCTGACTAATAACTGTGCCATGAACTCTCAACAACATCAATCTTGCTCAGAGAAATTCTTTGGAGACATTTCAAACACAAGTCTTTGTTTATTGAAATTTGTAATAATAAAAAAAAAAAGAAACAGAAAGACCCAGATCCTGAATCACATTTAATTTTTAAATCCACCTTGTTTCGAGCTTTATTCATACGATGTAGCTCATGAAGTCATTTATGTACAACAGAGACTGATGCATTTAATACAGTGTATTTGAATGCCATCTACCAACTGGATGGAGGAGACCAAAGAAATGAGAATAAAAAATACAACAATAACACTAACACACAACCTTTACTTTACATATTTCTCCATAAACTTCTTGTGGAACTCGGAGCGCAGCGTATCGTTGACAAAGCGTTTCTCTTTCCGTGCCTCGTCCACTCCTTTGGCACAGTTTTTAAACACAACGTCATCATCCCACCTAGACAGACATTAACAAAGTCATTGTTGATGATTAGTAGTAAGAGTTGAGAACTTTTTTCCTTAAATACAACACTCATATTATGCATACATGCATGTGTGTATTTGTATGTGAGGTACCTTCTCTTGACCCTGAATGTATTCTGAGTCTGGTTAATCTGTTGTTGTTGTTGCCCTGCCAAATTAATCAACGGATTGCCACTCAAGATATTCTCCATGCGAATCCTCTCCTCCTCCGCCTTTTGCTCCCGCTCCTAAGATGGGAAAGGATATAAATTCAATAAACAAAATGGGGTAACATTTTCCTCCTCTGAAATGTAACCCATGTCTTAACTTGCTGATTTTGCTGCCAGCCCTGTTCTTGTCACACAGCGGGTACAAACACATCAGTCTGAAATGACACTTTACTTTGCGTTCTTGCTCTTCGGCCCGCTCCTTCTTGATCTTCTCCAGTTCTGCCAGAAGAGCTGCAGTATCGTCATCATCACTGTCCTCCTCAGAGTCCTCATCCTCACCATCCTATAAGCAAGCAAGCATCATTGGCATCATTTGTGAGGGAGCTTAACGAGTGCTAATCAGTAGGTGTCCAATAAGTTTCGCATTGCAAGCGCTTACATCAGTGAGAGGGTCATCTGCATCAAGGTTGGCTGCTGGGATCTGATCCAGTCTTGGCCTCTTTGAAGATGATGATGAAGATGATGATGAGGTGGTGTGCTCTGCAAAATTATGGTCAGTACAGCATTTTAAGTAGTTTTTTCCATGGGCATAAACTTTAGATAAAATGACAGACTTGGTCAGAAATATACAATAAAAGACATTTTAAATAATATTTTAGTCTAATATCTGCAGAGAGACGAACCTCTTGGTCCCCTCTCTCTGGTCTTGTCACGTGCAGCTACGCGCTCCCTCTCCTCCAGCTCCCTGCGGAAGTCACGGGCACGCACCTCCTCAGGGGCATCCTGGGTAGGTTGCCTGAGGATTAGAGAACATTGGGGTAGGGGGGAATTAACGGTTATTTTACTTCCAGCATATATCCACCTTCAGAGCGAGAAGATATGAAGATGCAGTAGGAACATTTCAGAAAGTATCTTGTTGGATGTAAATCAGTGCCTGGCTAACCAGCAGTCTACTCAGTGACGCACTGATTACAACCCAAAACTCAGATCCATTCATGTTTGGTCTGCTGACCTGTACTTGATCTTGGTGTGACCCGGAAGATCTCGACTGGAATACTGCTTGGATAGAGCACTCAAATCACCTTCTCCTTTCCCCCTCCCTCCTCTCGCCGGCTCAAACGTTGGTCTTGCAGCTGTCGTCATCTTGGATGGCTCTGCTGTGGCAAACACATGAAAAGAGAACAAACATGAGCTGAACATCAAGTAATGTTCAGAACAGTACACACCAAAATCTGAGAACTCTTCGCCACTGTTATGACAACAAAGTAAGAAATGGGCAGCTCCTAACACAAGTACAGCTGCAACACAGAAAATTAATCAGCTACTATTTTGATAATTGGATAACTGTCATTTTTTAAAGCGAAATTTTCAAATATTTACTGCTTCTCAAATATGAGGATTTGATACTTTTCTTCGTCATACTTGACAGTAAACTGAGTAGCTTTGGATTTTTGGACTGCTGATCAGACAAAACATATTGTTTGTGGGAAATTACAACAGGCATTTTCACTATTTACTATCATTTTATAGACAAAACGATTAACTTGAAAAAATAATTTGCATATTGATTGCCAATGAAAATAATTGTTTGTTCCAGCCTAAGACACAAGTATCAAGTCATCCTCTCCATAATGAAGCAGCAGTGTTCCCATCTACTCATTTAAACTTATTGTATATTCCTCCTCTATGTTTTAGACAGAAGAAACTCAGCACACTCTGCTGCCAACTAAAAAATAAACCACGCACAAAGTGTCCCCTATAATTTACAAATGATCTGATTGTCTAGTAGTGTATTAGTTCTACCAGTGCAGTTGAAAGAAACTGACATAAAGAGTTTTTCTACTGAAGTCATCAATTTCCCAGCTATTGCATTAACTAATTAATTAATCTAATCTGTTCAGTCGTCAGACAATAAATAACAGAAGAACATTCACTAACAATCTAAACAATAAATTCTGTAAGTAAGCGCTTTAGCGAATCACATTAACAACAACAGCCTGGTTATTTCTGTTAGGTCTTTGGGAGACATATAACCTATATTATTAAACAGATAGAGCTGGAAATTGAGCACAAAGAGTGAATAATAGAGTACAAAACACAAGCTAGCCTGCTAGCCATTAAAGCTAAAGAGTTGCTAGCAGGCTAACTAGGTTTAAGAATGCTGTTATGGAGGAAAACAAAGCTATTTCGTCTCTCTGACCGACCGTATACCATCACAGTTCAACACGAATTGTTTCAGAAAGTTATATTTATTGGAATTCGCTTAAAATTCAAATGATTGGCATATCAGAAATTAATTTTAGAGCAAAACACTTACGAAGCTGCTACCACACGAGAAAAAAGAAGACCTGATCCGAGGAACGTCACTTTCCGTAGAAAAGGTGCGTTCAAAAACACTCGGAACTAAGTGAACTCTTATAAATACACCCACTAAATGAATAGTTATTTAGATCGTTGTACGTATCATTTATTAAGATAGTAGTCTAATTAATACTCAAAATATGGGTTGTTGTGATCAGGATATAGAAGGCATACTAAGCCAACATTCTACAGCTAGTATTTTTTCTCCTTTGCCAGCGAAAGCAGGTAAAGTGTCTGCACAATAATGTGCAGTGTTGTAGTGAGGAAGGTAGGGGGCACACAGTATCAGATAATGCACACAAAAACCCTTTACTTAATGCCTGCCTCCTGTTCAAGGAGGTACTTCCAGTTCCTTCATGTCAGGATGTTTCCCTTTCATCTTTCAGCAAAGGGAGTTAGAAGGTGGTGTGTTCCATTATTAGTTTAGCTGAACATAGACTGTAGCTTTGAACATTTCAGTCTTATGTGCATTTCATGGTCATAGCAGAAGTTTGTAATTTTAGACGCCTTGAAAGTCACAAGTCATATTTTGGCTGCACTGCAACCTTAATTGCTGGTGGAGAGATGCCGGGGGCAAAGTAAGGGACATTTCCACTGATAATGATGGGAACAGACAGACTTATATCGTTTCTATTTATTTCATTCTCAGGCCTGTGTAGATATCTTAACATGAGGTCTCATAATATCAAATCTTCGGGACCAGTTTTCAAAACTCACATGGAAATAAATGAGTGTAAATAGCAAAACCAAAATGGCCACAATAAAACAAGGCTGTAAAGCTGTCAGTAACTTTTAACTTAAGCTTTATTGTCCCCAAGGGGAAACTGGTCTTGCAGCCAGGTGACACAAGGAGCTAATGCGTACATAAAAATAAGATGCATAAATCTTAATAAAATACATTAAAGAAAAAGATAAAAAGTTGAAAGTTAATCAAAACAAAGCACACACACTGTGCCACATTTGTCTATATTTTCGTTCTGCTGTGAAGTCACAATGCTTGTATGACAATCTCAGATTTGATCAAATCTGGTAAAAATTAATATAAGTATTACGACTTACAGAAATGTTTTTTTTAATTTCCTCTTTTCACTTTGGCGCATAGAGTATGCATTTTAATCATACGAAATGTACCCTTGTGCTTCTTTGCAATATTTTTTATTGAGTAATAACCATGTCACTTATGTGTATAAAGTATGTGATTTATCACTTTGGTGACGCCAGCTTTTGTTTTGATACCGTGCGAGGGGAACATTACAAATTTTTACTGAGGATGCTGGCTGAGGTTCAAGGAGACAAACCAGTGGAGGAGGTTCTGCTGGATTCCACACATTTAAATTTTATTTGTCTAAAAGGTATTTTTTTTACTTTGTGAAGTAAAAATGTTCTACAGGAGAATAAAACCCAGAAAAATTATGACACAATGCAAAATTCCAGCCAAAAAGCAAACTATGGTATTTAAAATGTGATTATGGTTTCTTGTAAGCTACAGTGACCTCTTTGTTTGATGTGATCTTATTCATAATAAGATCAAGATTGGTCTGTCTCTTAAAAAGTGACTGGGCTATGGTGCTCACAGCATTAAAAATTACATTTAAAAATCAGCAGTAATATATCTTTATAGAGACAATGTCCTTGATACACAGACAAAACTCCAGACATTTCAATTGATGAAAATGTAAAATTATGTAACATAAAAGACTAAGGTTAATTTTGTCGTGTGTGTGCCTGTTTTGATTTTACATTAGAATATGCACACTTCACCTGCATGCATTTTCGGCATAAAGGACATTGAAAGGTTCTCTTAAGGCATTAACCCATCTACCCACTTGATCAACCTGCGTGGTGGCATCCAGGTGCAGCACCTCAGAATGGATGGAATGGGTGGAATGGGATGGGTGGGATGGATGACAGGGGGTGGGGGCTCAGGTTGTAATGTCTCTACCTGCGTGCCTGTGTGAGACAGAGATCCAGAGGAGGCTCAACACCACTCTACTCTAACAGCACTGTCGCAGCTGACTTAACAGGTAAGGCCACAACATGGTGCAGGAATGGACTTCATACTATTTCTGATTTCATGTTCATTGACTATGCAGGGCAGGGGCTCATTACAAAGTCAGAATTGCTTTCATTTTCTATGCATAATGAATTTGACCTGGTTAATTGCTGCTGGTACATGTCCAGAAAGATTCATCATAAGAGAGATTAAAGCACTAAGTGCAGGTCAAAATGTTAACAGGAGCTCAAAGAAAATACAGAGAAGATGCACAGTATGGCGGGACATGACACTGTAAACACAGGGTGGGTTGACAAAAGAGTATAAGAGTGGGTGGTGAATATGTGTCTATTTGGAAGGACATTGTTACATAACTGGATGGGATTGGTTTTATTTTAACACAAAATGTGTCGAGCACTGGGAGATGCATTGAAACAAGATTTACAAATATGCCATTTCATTGTTTAGCTACGCTCTAAATTCTGATCCAACAGAACATAGTTGTCCTGAGGGGTTAATAACAAATGATAAATACTTTTTGTCACTTGTTTCCGTGCAGAATGCAGTTTTATGGGTTGTGTACAAGACGGGGGGTCATTTAACAAGAGGGTCACTGGTGAGACTGTGGAGAGAGAAAGAGAAAAATACACAGACAGGAGACAAATCATTATATCATACTTCTGTACACAGTGATTACTGTTTTATTTGCACTGATTTTAAAAACAAACCTACAATAACCTCAACTTTAAATCATTTCATCAGGTTGAACATCTAAGAGAATATCAGCATCATGTCGAAAAGTAAGTCAGACTCAATTCCAATATTTCATCCTTTGATAAAATTAAATGTCACTCAAGCATTCTTGATATCCAAGAATATCCTGACAGTGTTTCCGTGTTGTAGATGTTGACAGAAACCAGGTGCTTACAACCACCAGGGTGTGTACTACACTGAAGAATGATGGCAGCTGGATCCACACATCTAAACAGGAAAAAGAAGAGCAAGACAAAGCACGGTATACTCGGCAGTTTAGGTGCAAAATCCAAAACCGTGTGTTCGTTTCAAGCTGAAGCTGTCATATTTTCCTGTGTCCTACTGGTGTGCTATGGTGTAGCAAGGCATCACTTTTACAATATCCTCAGAAAACAACATGACAGCTATTGGGTCCTCCTTAGTTTTGTCTCGTTTTTCTAATAGTCCTACTGATTTTTTTGAGAAAGAAATGGTGCAACAAACAACAACACTTTCTTCTGTCTTGCAGGATGGACCATGCTGTGGAGGCCAGGCAGAAATCATACGTCCTCTCCATAGCCAAGAAATTCGAGTGAGTGCTACAGCATAAATGTTCAGATGTGAACATTAATGCCTATCTCAAATTATTTAAAAAGGATAAAAATGTTAATGAACGTATGTGTTTCTCAGAAGAATTCATTAAAAAACATGTAAGGGAAAAGGTGATTGAGGTTCTTTTACACTGCTATTCTCTGACCTTCTTTGGATTTCATAGGTCTGAGAGTAAGCACTGCAATAACATATTTTGTGATGACTGGTTGATTTTAGTATGAGAAAAATAAGAAAAAACTGGCCGTTGAGAAGTAAATGGACACCGCAATTCTTATCATAATATACACTAAATGTAAAAGATCTGACTAAGTAATGTTTGGTAAACATAATTTTAACAGCTGTGTCTGAAGAAGATGCCACTAAATTTGTCAATTCTGACTAAGTCATTCTTTTATAGATTTAATTAACAATTTAGCTGATTTTTGAATGGAAAAATGAGAAAACAAAATGAAACCATGTGATATTTAAATATCAGTCATCCTGTCTGACATACATGTATCTCCATTGTTTATAAAATGTGCTGCTTAGACCCGCTTTGACATGAGAAACAATGTGGTGGCAGTTCTGCAAGTCAAACTGAAACTGTCCTTTGACTCTGTTGTGTAAGCGAACGATGACTAAAACGGTTTCAGGCTTCAGGCACAAATCACCATCTGTGATATTAAACATTAACTTCACTCTGGTGCCGCTCTGTTGCATCATAAAGACCTACAGTATGCTACAGGCCGACCTGTGCTTTAGCAGGTTGATGAAGCATTGTCAATCTTAATAGAAACCTTAACCGGAGTACTTCACCTCAAGGTACACAGAAACAAACAACTGCTGTCACAGTTTCCTTTCTTATGTTTCCTTTTAGCTTCCCAATGACCATTATAAAAATATGAATCCCAAGTTTGAGCTGTACAAATATTTGACCAGCCTTAGATTAAAGCCGTAGATTAAATACTAATCTCATTGTTTTGCTGAGGATAAAAAAAATCCCAATCAATTTCTGTAAAATGGTATTCAACAATTATAAATGAATAAAACCATATTCAGAGTTGTCTCCTTTAAGTTTAAATAGAATGTAAAGATGTTCTGAAGCACTCATTGACTGTTTGCACAGTAATTAATTAATAATTAATAATACATATACAGTAGTAGCGTTCCCTGCCTGGTTATTGTTTTACTTGTACCTATTGCATTGATATTACATCATCTGACTTTTAGACGTACATGACACACACACACACACACACACATACACACAGACACACACACATGTACAACCCCCTTTGGTAAATTATTAAGGGTATGGACACATTTGTACTGCAAAATATTTCAAAAAAATCCTTTATTCTGGATTTGCTCCCTGAGGTCACACTATTAGCTCCCTTCTACTGAGAGAATAGAAAACATATTTGATCATACCTATGTATTTACACACCCCTCCCAAAATTCATAAAAGGGCTAGACTTTCCTTAATATTTCTTAGACATTTTAGACAATATATTCTGTTTATAACTATCTAATGGACCAAGTATATTTAGATTAGGTCTGCAATGAAAAGATTCACAGCTGAACTGAGTTAGCTGTTTCAAAGACATGTTATCATTTCTCTTCTCAGTGTCAGTGTTGTTTACCCCTTGGTTCTGTCAGTGTGTCTCACAGCAGGCTTGAACACCAAAAAGGAGCAATCACTTAGTAACAAGTTTTAAAAGTGGATTGTTTTTTCCTAATCTTCCGCATGGATACTGGACCATAATAAATCTTGCCGGATCTCAACATCTGTCTTGATTTTTACAATGTACTTCTGTAGTTACGGAGTGCCTCAAACTAAATAACACTTAACGATGTGGTGAAGCTTTGATATCTGTCCTCTTATCTTTGTAAGCATTTTAAGAACAATGAGGTGAATTTCTTCTCATCCTTAAGATCTGTTAGTTCAATAAATACACACTGAATGAGTAAATAACTTGTGCGATCCGTATAGAACAGAATAAGAAAGCTAGCTCAGAGCAGATAACTTGTAGACTAGCCTACCGCTTACCTTCAAGGGATCCACTAAAAAAGAAACCGAGCACAACACTGTCTGTATTCATACTGCCTGATGCTAGCTAGCTTAACGAACTGGCTGACCACCAATCACATACAAGAAAAATGACAAGTTAATTTGTGGTACAGCAGTAGTTCCCAACCTATTTGGCTTGTGATCCCTTAAAATTAAGCAATGATTTGCCCAGCCTCTGTTCCACTAGCTCCTGTAAGTCAATGCAACCTCTCAATCAGCATTTCTTTTCATCGGTCTTTGTGAGAAAATGAAGCGTGTTTCTGGGGTTTACTTTCCATATTCTAAGACAAATTGGCATCAGCCATTACAACACTTGCTATAAGAAACTGAAACCTTCACGATTTTAACAAAGTTAAACGTTTACTTTGTGAACACAGAAAAAAACCACACTATCGTAACTTGGTTTTTTCCATACCAATAAAAAACTCCCTTCTAGTCATTTTTTCAACTTTCTTGAAATCTCTTAAGTCTACCAACTTCTACAGCATTCACTCTTCTCTTTCCTGTTGTTATACAGATGTGCCTCTGCTAGCTGTGACCCCTCAACTCACTACCGGACTCGCCTCCTCTGTTGAGACATGACATTTAGCTCACAAACGTCTAGGACACATGGGAAATAACGTTAAAAGCAGCTTAAAACATAAATATTGAAATGACAATGATATTAGATTGTTTTTCAAAAAAAAACTACCATACTTATCTTAACACATAAAGTTAGCCACATGACATGCTGTTGAGAAAGGCTCTGCTCAACAGCTCTATTTTTAGTTATCAAAATAAGTTAGAAATGTTAGTGGGATTTTGAATCAGGTTCTCCTACTTCTGGAACAGAAACAGGAAGATCCAGTTTCAATGTGGCTCTCTATGCAGACATGAGTTGTGAACAGTTCAAAGTAAAAATGTTTTTTCCATCTCAGATAGTTTAATTTGAAGGACTTTGAGGTCTGAAGAGTTGAAAGTATCCAACAATGAGAGAATTCTCAGAAAAAAGAAAAGATAATTTTGTACAGCAGAAAAATAGCCAATAATTCTCTTCACTATACCTTGAAAAATGTTTTGACTCCTTTAGTTTTATCTTGGGACCCCCACAGGCTGGGAACCACTGTTGTGCAGCATTCAAATATTATTACTCAATTACTTAATCTGAGCACAACTTTGACAAGTAATTAATATCAACACACCCCTTTCTTCTTTGCGAGCTGACAAAGAGCGCACTCTGGCGGGAAGGCTCTTTCCTCAGAGGTACTGATGCTGATTGATAGTCTTGGGTAGTAATGAGCTACAAGGAGGGTCCAGCAGCTGTGAGGTCTCCTACAGTGTGCACCCCCTGTGCTGATGTCGACAAGGAGGGTCCAGCTGCTGAGCCCATGCTGTGTGATGGCATTAATTGACCCTCGTTGATGACAAAGTGGTTCAGGGGGTAGATGCCACATTTCCTAAAACCTTCCTTGACAATCCTGACACCCTCCTCTTCCTTCGCTACCTGATAGGTCCCTTTAAATACACCTGAGAACTCCTTCTTGCTTATTGCAAAGTGAGTATCAGTGGCACAACCATCACCTATGAGTGCTGCAAAACGTTGCCTCAGGAGCACAAAGAGACCCATGTCGAGTGGCTGCAGGATGTGAGAGCAATGAGGCGGAAGGCACAGAAGGATGACGTCCTCCTTACGCGCTGCCTCCACCACCTCAAGGTTCACAGGCGACTTGTGGCCGTCAAAAATCAGCAGCAGAGGACGCTCCTTAGGTGCATACACAAGAAAATGTTTGAGGAACCATTTCTTAAAGAGATCAGAGATGATACACCCCGAGTCTGACCATCCATAAAGGGCATTTGGTGGCCCTTGTGTCTTGTAACATACTCCCCCGGGATAGGCCTTTGAGTAAATAATAAATGGGGGAATGTCCTCTCCAGCTGCGCTAAAGCAAGCCAGGACGGAGATGTGGTCCCTCGAGCCTGGCGTTGGCCTATAGCCCAGACTCGCAGGTTTGGGGAGAATCACCCTCTTCCTGCCCAGCTGAAAGCCCGTCTCATTGCAGTTGAAGATTTTGTGAGGCTTCTCTCTGAGGCCGTGAGCATCCATGACAGTGCTCAGTAAATGAAAAAACTGATCCACTGCTTCCTTCCTCACACATACTGTCCTCCCACGGACAACGTTGTCGGCTGGCTGAATGGTAATATTCTTTTCTTGCCGCTTTCTAAAATTGAGCCACCAGGTCTGGCCCAGTTTGGAAAATGCCACCCTCCGATGCTGCCGCTTATAAATGGATGAGGCAAAGGACACCAGCTGCTGCTTAGTAAGTGGGAATCCATGCTTGGAGATGTATAAGGAGAACTCCACTAACAGCTCCTCGTCAGCAGATGTTATAAGCTGAGCTGGCCCACTGCGACTCCCTGGTGTCACCCGTCCACTGACTCTGTCCCCCAGTGAAGATTTAGGGACTCCAAACTCTTTGGCAGCCTGTCTCACCGTGCACCTTCCCGACTTCACCTCGATCAGTGCACGTTCCATGGCCTCCTCTGTCCATTTCTTCTTCTTCTTCCTCCCGATTTTGTCAAGATGATTTCTGGATGGCATTTTTTTCTAGGATTGCACAGGAAATGCAGGCATAAATGACACAGTAAACCAATATGATAGCAACAAATAAGTCAAAATTTGTATTATTACACTCAGAAACCCAGACATAACCAATAATACATTTTCCACATGGCTTAATTAAACTAATGCCCACACTTTCACCTTGCCAACAGTGAGCCACTAACAGCACACAGCTCTGTCTGGCCTTTTTCCTGTCTTGCAAAGGGATTATGTCACCACTTCATTTTGATCCAAGTTTTGTTAACAAGATGGCTGTCCTGTCTGTTGATGCTTACTGATGTGATGCCTAATGCACCGGAGCAATAGGATCTCCTGCATCCAGCATTTATTTTCACTGCATAATGGATGGATGCAATGCTGTCGTTGGCATCTGATTTGCTAGATTAAGGGGAATTTAAGTAAAACATAATGGTAATATTTCTCAGCAAATTCTCTGTTTTTACACCACTCGATGTTGTCAAACAGGCATTAAGAACCTTAGCCCCCTATCAAATAAACCTCTAATTAACTTATGAAGACAGAAAAGTGGCCATTGTGCTACTTTTAGTCCATCCAGAACACGTAAACCAGTTCTAGATCAAAAGCCGCCATACTTGGACTAGTTAAACCAGTTTCACACCAATACAACGTTTATTCTATTTGTGAAAACAGAAAAAATACCGTTTTTGCTGCATTTTCTTCATCCACGCTACAAATGTCTAGGTCTAAATGTAAATTACCAGCAACAATGCAGACTACTCAAACTTGATTTGGATAAACACGGAGTGTATTAAGACACTTTTTTAGATCCTGCTTAGATCAGTACGACTTTAATTTTATTTATCAGCGTTTAAGCTGTCTGTAGAGTTTCAATATTATTCTTGTCCAGGTTTACTTGAATGTTTGATTTAGACTTGTTCGTTGCCTGGATGTCGAAAAACAGTGATTTTTTTTTTTCTTGTTTCATAAACAGCATAATAGTTTCAAATCTGAATCAGGCTCTGAAACGATCTTTCTGCTCTTCCTTAACTTGCGAAGCTAATTTTACTTCAGGCTCGTGGTGGAGGCACCCGTTTGTTTAGCTACGAAAAAGCGATACTTCTGTGACAGGCAGAGCTGTCCTTACGCGTAGAGAAACTGGTAAAAGACCCACTGACTTACTGGTTTTGGTGTGTCGTCGTGCAAAGTTTTATTGGGGGACAGAAAACGATTCGTCCTGTGTTGGTTGCTGTGACGGCGCGGACCGTAACGCTACTGTTTGGAAACCAACCTTACAACAATATGAAGCCTGGTGGTTTTTTGAGACAAAATTACACTTAAAAGCACAAACCATGTGACGGTCTTTATTCTGCAGTCGCTGCTACATGTCTGTCGGTTACACATATGGGTTACACTTTACTTTGACCATGCACTTTCCTGCCTAGCATGAATTCCTGCTTCCCAAGGTAGAAGACAGCGGAACAGAACCGGAAGTCACGTGAAGCCGTCTTCAAAATAAAAGTATTAAAGTTCCAAAAAGTTGCCAAAATAAGTGTCCAACTCTACAGATGTACAAAATGCATTACAATGCTCAAATGACGCGAAACTCTAGCTATAAAAGAGATAACATGAAAATTATGTAAGAAATTAATAAAGGAAAAATAAAACATTTAAGGCTCAAGGCCCAACATATCATTTCTATTATTCCAAAACAGATGCATTTTTTGTTTTCTTGTTATTTAACACCATCTGACCTCGTCAGGTATAGAGCATTTGATATCATTTACATATTTTTCCATGTTTTTCGATTAATATGCATAAAGCTTATTGACCCATTAAGACAAATACTGTATGTATACATTGCCATTTCTGAGGACAACATGTGATGTGAGCGATAGACACCACAAAAATTAATTTGAACCGTTTGTTCATTTCAGAAAATAATTAGTGAAAAACTTGACAAGCTTTACTTTCAGTGTTTAAGCTACAGATGGACCATTACCTTTCAATCTGCTGTAAAAATGCCAACATATCAAGAGTTACATCAGTATCAAGATGTATAATTGACTCCAGTCCAAGTTTGTGTGCCTCTCTTGTATTACCCGCAATCAAATAGATGAGAGGCACAAACTGGGACTAAACTGACTCATGCATGTAACTGGATCACATTCCTTGTTCAAGAAAACAGCTCCACCCCCTCACTTCAGTGCAACGTGTTTAGTGATATTTACATCGTCAATACACATTGTGTTGACATTTAAGGTGCTATTTGTCAGCTTTGCTTCATCAACCATAGTAGCTGGTCTTTGTTTTTACCACTCAGCGCATATGCTCTCCTACAGACCCATGTATAATTTGTTGGTGCTCATCCTCTAATGTAGGTCAGACTTTTTAAAATCAACCTTTCTGGGTGGAGGTCATAGATGAACCTCTAATGAACCTCAAGTGAAAGGGACAATTTACCTGTCATAATATTGTAAATTTACTTACTATCCCTTGCACAAACCTGAAAATCAGATCTGAGATCTATCACTGAAGTTGAAAACTCTCCTAAATTGGAGCATTTGGCTTCTATGGCAATTTTAGGCTAAAGACATTTTAAGCTGATGAAATCTTTGATTGGTAGTGTGGAAATCATTATCAAGATGTAATTTTCTACTGTTTTGTGGTCTGTAAAGGTTATGAATCCCAAGGTTCTTTTCAAGGTGTGTTTCATATTCTTACCCTGTAGATCAGTAGATTCTCCAACGAGCCCTACACAGCTTTCTCCATCTGACTGGTATGTATGTACTGAATTGTAATTTCAAATAAACTCTGTAAACCTTGGCAACATCCGGGCATTGGGATTCTTTTCATGTGTTTTTACCATATAGTTGGTAATAAGTGACTTACCTTGTTATAGGCCCCAAGCACCCACCGAAGAACTTATCCAAAATGGTGAGGCACAATCAGAAACAACTGTTGACAACACAGCTGCAGAAAACAAGGAAGCATATGCCGATACAACAGTGGGCCATTCAAATGTAGAAGACAGTAAGAAGGTTGCTGAAGTTTATGCAGATGTTCATGTAGAGCCAGCCGAGCAACTAGTTGCCACCACAACAGCAGAGAACAAGGAAGAATATGCTGATACAACAGCTGAGCAGACAAACGTAGAACATAGTGAGGCCAAAGTCTCTGCAGATGGTCATGAGGAAGATCCTGTTGCAGAAACCGCTGATGTGGTCGGTACAGGGGAGAGTAAAGACACTACGGACGTCCCTGTTGTTCTTGCAGTAGAACTGAAACTGCAAGAGGAACCTTCAATCAAAACAGAGCCAGCAAATGCAACCCATTTGGAGGATGCAGGAGTAGAATCAACAGTACAACCTGCGGAGGAGAGTTGTAACAAATGTTGTCCAGATAATGATGCAAAAGACATTTTTGAAGCTGTAACTTTGGAGTCGTCGACTGATACGAGTGATGTGATTCATGCAACACCAGCAGAAGAGGCTGCTCTCCAAAAGAGTGTGGAACCAGTCCCTGACTTATCGGTAGAATCTGTATCTGAATCACCCACTCGGTGTGCTGCTGAAACTGCTAAAGAGGGAAGTTGTGAGGGATGTCCTCCAGAGCAAAGTACAGAAGAAATTGTTGAAGTTGTAGCTAAGGTTGTGGTGGAATCATCACCTGAGACCCCTGCTGTAAATAATGCAACACCAAGAGACGAGGCTGCTGTACAAGACACTGTGGAACCAATCCTGGATACTGCATCTGAATCACCTACTCAATCTGCTGCAGAAACTGCAGTCAAATCTGTAGACTTTGAAGTCGAGTCTACAACTCTGACAGAACCGGTTTTAAAGACCAGAGCTGAAGAGGTAATTGAGTGTGAAGTCCAGCCTGTTATTAACACTGTTGTCGAGCAGGGTGCTGAGCCAGCACCAGAGAATGCAGCAGATCGTGTGATGGAGTTGAGCATCGAGGATGCTCTTGAACCTGTAACTGCTTCAGAAGCTGTTGCAGTTCAGAATAAGTTATCTGACAGAGCCATTGAAATGACTGATGCTTTACATGTGGAGCCACCTGCAGCTGAAGCTGTTCCTAAACCTGTGGAAGATCCAAAACAACCCCACTCAGTGGAGTCAAAACTGAACCAGTCTGATGATACCAACACGTGAGTAAGCTCTTATTAAATGAAACATTGCATTCACTGTTTTTCATATAATATTCAGGTTTTTTTTACTTGTACTGCGAAATGCATATTAATGTTTACTGATGGCTGTTTTTGTAGCGCTGAAATGTTTCAAAAACCCAGGGAGGGGCTACAATCCACACACACTCTAAAAGAGACCAGGTAACATATCACTTTAAGGGCAGCATAATTTTGGAATTTCAAAAATGATTTCAATTGTGCAAAGAAAGCACTTAAAGTCATTAGCAATGCACCACATTTTTACGGTAGAGACCCAAAGTTCATACACAAAGACTAAAGGGGGTGATCATCTTTTTCTCACTTTCTCTCTACCTCAGTGATGGCAAAGCTGTTTGTTCATTCTGTGACCAAGTAATTGACGGAAATGTCAAAATCATACTCAGTGAACCTCTGGTGACCTGCCACCCTGACTGTCTAAAGGTTTGTTCTGTCAGTTGGGAAGCATACTTTCAATACCCGCATATGTATATTGATTGACATGCTCTTGTCATTGCATAATGTTAATGTAGAGTCTGTTTTGCAGTGTGGTGTGTGTGCTAAGGTCCTCGGAGATATGCTGACCCCCATGTTCCTGCATGACCAAGTAATCCACTGTGATGGCTGTTTTGCAAAAGCTCTTGAAGCCTGAGGTCTAACTGGGACAAACATGTTGTCCGGGCTGAGAACCTCATCACTGTTGCCTTAACTCTATATTCTGTCTTTTGAACCAATTTTCCTACTGAAAGTTTTATTTTCTTTTTTTGAGGACATGGTGTATTGTAAGGACTAAGAAATCTGGAAAAAGGTTTGGCAACATATTATTTATTAGTATAACTGCTAAAGATGCTTAAATGAAATACTTTGCAGTCTGCATGAATGATTTTATTGTAACATACTGTATATGGTTTAAATAAAATCACACTTAAATGCCTAAGGTGGTTTAATCTGCCATAATTTCAAATGAGCACAAACAACACTAAATAGCCGGGCTACACAGCAAACACTTGGGGGCAAGTTATTGAAGCATCAACACCTCAGTGATATAAAAACAGCTTATTTTAAGCAGTAACTGAAAAACCTCCAGGAAATTGATACACATACTGTTTCCACCCCTAAACAGTGGTATTGAAACAAAGCAAAAATGCATTGGGAGCAAATGCAATGTGCATGTATTGTAAGTGATAGCAAACAGGGAGATGGAAGGATACATTTAACCTTTGCAGAGAATTTTGGTACATTCAGCTTTACTTGCCTTAGTTCGCACAATGTTGATACACAAGATGGTGATAATGAGGCAGCAGCGAAATCATATTCAGAAACAATATATGCATCAGTAAACACTGAACGGTGTGCATGCAGTTATGATTTGCAAGGCAAGCTGTCATTACTCTCAATTATTCATGAAACATCATACATCACGATCTGACAAAAGCATCAGCACCAATGAAGCCTCAGAAAAAGGATAAAATGAGAGATAGAACTTCCGAGAGGACAATGAACAACAAAGCTAAGAGAATCATCTGAGAGGAAGATTTGAGGAGAAGGCCAGAGCTTGCTGCTGGGGGGTGAGTTATCTTCATCTCTCTGTCTGTTGTTCATACAAAACAGGGACGAGAAACACATGTCTGTGAAATATGTTGACTGTCCGTCTCATAGCCAGAAGATGGGGCTGACTGGGATGGAGATGTTGCACTTAGCGAATGCCTTTCCTGCCCAGAAACCGCAAGACTGCGTAGTTGTAGGTGGTGGCAACCAGATACAGAAACTGCAAAGGAAGACAGTGATATGGAGGGGGAAGAATAGATAGATAGGAAAAACAATGAAAAAACCGGGTTGCACATATGTGCTGGAATAATGATAAACAGCATGGACAAGCAAGCAGGTGCTTGCTTGTCCAAACGTTAAACAAAAAAAACAAAAAACAAAAAAAAAAAAAATCATCTTTTTAAAGGGTCAGTTCACCCAAATTACAAAAAACATATTTACCTATGGGTGTCTCATCATACAGGTACTTTTGCTTTGGATTTGTCAATTTCTGATATTTTTGCTGCCACTACAATAAGACTGAGATGACTGGAATTTTGTTTGTGGTGCTCACAATGGAAAACTGACTTTGACATTATCCCTCTTACTCCAGATAATTCACGTCCTTTGCTGTGAACAGTGTTTGTAGGAAGTACTTCTTCAGTAGAAACTAGTTCTGCTAAAAACTGTTAAGAGCAAGGCCTTTGGATCATAAAGAGCAACAGGGACACTGTTGAGAGATGTTGAGTCATTTTTCAATGCTTCTCAAAGCATCATAAATTAAATTTCATTCACTTCCATTGTCTTGGGATGGCAGCCAAAATCTCGGAGCCAGATATCGTGAAATGTGACCAACTAAAACCAAAACTATCTGGATGGCTAAATACCACTAAATATCTTTTTTATAATTTGGGCACACTGACCCCTTAAATGTGGTTTAATTGCCGGTATTTACTATAAGGAGCCTAAATATATAAAATGAAATATTTAACGTGACCCGAGAACAATTGCTCACCAGTGCTAAGAGAGTGACCCCGGCACCAGCAAATGCAGCTATGTACAAGTCATAGGTGACGTAGAACTGTAAGATATAAGAAACACAGGTCAGTTTAATTTATATTTAGGGAATTGAATCAATCCCTTGTATGTTGGTGTCATTCCATTACATAGAAATTACTCACTTACACACCCATCCAATAATAATTTAGAATCGATTTTACCTTGATTCTGCATGTTGATTTGAATTTGAGGATCCTGACATAAAATATTGTAAAAGGGAATATTGATTCTTCTACTCACTTCGCTGGTTTTGCAAATAGATGCTAAGGTCATTCCACAAGCCTTGCCTGGCATTGCGTTCCAAGGAAGAAGACCTTAAATGAAGACATGATGTAAGTGATGTATCTCTCACCAAAGCTGAATCATAATGAGTTATGACACATTTAAGTTCCTGCTTGCATACAGCACATCAGGGAAACAGCAGTAACAAAATTAAGATGCAGGCATAGTTATCTTCATTATTTCATAACTAATTCAACAACCAGTTTTGCATCCACATTTCCCAATGATTAATTCATTGCTTTCCAGCACACATTAACATTCTCATCAGGTGGACATGCGGTCAGTCATTATAAGCACAACACACCATACTGCCTGGCGTCCATGCAAATCCAGCCATGCTGATTAATACTGGGGGTTGTTTCAGCCAGGATGTTGATGTTGTGGCAAGTCTGCTCCATGTTGAACAGGAAGAAGACTGGTATGGCAGTGAAGGCAAACACGGCCAGCCAGATGAAGGCCAAGATGTACGTCACTATGATAAACTGTTGAGATAAAAAGTGCAGTACATGGGGTCAGAGAAATGTGGCGTAGAAGCTCAGGTCTCACCGTGATAGATGTGCTGTCATTGAATCGGCTAACAACCATAACTCATGATTCTGTGTAGAAATCACATAAACAAAGAACATCTCATTGAGGTTAAGGGGGAAACCAAACCAGAATTCAGCAAGTGCCCTGATGTCATATTTCTCCTCCATCTTTACCTCCTCCCCCTCTCACCTCCCTCATTCCCGTTCTTACCGTCAGGCTGAGGCAGCGGCCACATTGGGTGCTCCTGAATTCACCAAAGGTCTGCTTGACAGCGCTCGTGGTGTAGAAACCCTCAGCCAGCAGCAGGATGCCGTAGAGGAAGAAAAATGATGCTAGGCCATAGATCACATACTGGAAATATTTGATACTGGGATAGTCACAGGGAGAAATCAGTCAAAACAGCAAAATGAAGCAGTTCTTGAGTGGTGAAAAATCTGAATTCAAGAGAATTGAATGCGGCATCACTCACAAGGAGGCCATGACCTCATAGTCCTGAACGCTGCGGGCGAAGTAAGTCTCGACGAGTACTTCGGTCTGGGCCAACGCTTCGTGCCCACAGCCACAAAATAATGCCATGCCAGCATAGCATAGCAAGGTGGCCACCAGGGATGGGTAGGGCACTGCCCCAATGCACCGGATACAGCAATCATAACAACCTGAGGGGGCATAATATATCAGCACACAGGCGGCACACACCGCACATATAACCACACAACACATCTATGCCACGGTGGGGGACTCTTTCACCCTGTGGGGGAGCTATGAAATGGGCCTCGCTCTGTCTGCAAATCCATGAGCATACACCAAACCCCACCAACAGGCAAGTAAGCAACAGAAAAAAATTAGACAGCAGGGATAAACAAGAGTTCAAGCAGCGATTCCCAATAAAGCGTCCAAACAAAAGCAGTCACCACTGACTTCACGACAACCTCATGCACTTCTTCCAGTGTAAGCTTTTCTGTTGAAGCAGGTAGCAAATATCCACAGTGTTAATAAATGCATTGGCAGAAATGGGATAGAGGAAAGCACCTAAGGCTTTGCAAAGCCAAGGCTGCCTGACCGGAAACATTTGCCGCCTCTGATCTTGTACTCCACAACAAGAAAGATCCCAGTGCCAACCAGTAATGTACCCTGCTGCCTACAAGGTATTGCTACTATAAAATAAGCCTCTCTGCGCTGATTTCATCCGTATGTGAAAGCTCATCTGCTTGTGCCAACACCTTACAGCTCAACCCCTACTAACTGGTCCAGCCCTCTTTCAGTCACAGGCGTCACCAGGCAAGTGAGAGATTGTGGTGAAACACTGGCTTCAGGGCCCTGAAGAAAGAGCTTCTCTTTGTGGCTGCAGATACAATATCCTTTGTCTTTCTCACGATTAGGGGGGGACAAAGGGCAGCGATGTCAAACAAACAAAGACCATAGTGCCACGATACCCACACACACAGTAGTATGTGGTAGCCGGGGGGTTACCGGGACCGTCTCGACACCACTGGCAGTGTCACTACTCAGGCCATCCTCCATCCACAGCTGGCTGAGGCTGGTACCATGGCACTGAGTGTCAATGCTGGTGGGGGCGGGGTTCAAGTGTTCAAAGAGTGGGTGGAAGCATAATGAAGGAGAGGGGCAATTCGAATATCTCCTCAACAACAACCGCCCCACTCAAAGTTATGTTGCTACACATTGTGAAATCCTTAAGTGCCTTAGGTGTGATAAATCATTCTGATAATTTCACAAAATATAGCATTATAGTTGGAAGGAACAGAGGCTTTGAGTTAAACAGACCACCACTAAAGTATAAATAGTAACAGCAGGAAGACTGAGAGAGTCCCACAAATGATAGTGCCTGCAGACGCCCACGCTTCAGCTGTGCCCTGCTGCAGCAGTAATACGGTGATAGAGTGGTATAGGCCAGAGCCTCTATTTGAAGTGAGTGCAAAAGGCATCAGTGCATTTACAGTAGATGCCAGATAATCAATCAAGACTGCAAAGCTGTAAAAAAAAAATGTGTGCAAGTTTGTGCACAAGTTGTTTGTATGTTAAAAAAAAAAAATGTTAGCACAAGTTGTTTGGGTCTACAGTTCTCATGGAAAGTTGCTAACTTATACCAGTGACACATGTGGGAGTTTCTGACATCTCTCACATGAGTGACCTGGCATGGCCTTGGCATGATGAGAGTCTCTGCCCATCTCTGTCAGCCACTCGAGGAGTTCTTCCTTTATTGAAAAGTAAGTAATCCTGGCTGAGCCCATTTGCTGTTTCCTTTCAGTCTTCTGAAATCAATTGTATGTTAAACTATGTTATATATTAGGAACAAGGCAAAGGGTGACTCAGTGATGGTCACTAATCCATTCAATTCATATTAAAGGATCAATAATCCATATGTGGATATCAAAATACTTTTGATAAATGAAGACAGAGGATTAATTTGCAGCAAATCTTGCCCACAGTGCATGGTGGCAACATGATGTCTAAGCACAGAAAGGACATATAATAGGCAACATTAGTAAGTTATTGAAATTCACATTTTCAAATCACATTAATAATACTTGATAAGAGTTATTCAAAATTCTGTGCACTCACCCATGTCCAGAGAGAAGTGCGGGGTTATTGAAGTTTTGCTGGGTGGCTTTGTGACTGTGATATGAGGATATGAGAAGTTATTCCCCGCCTCTCCTATATGAATCTGACTCGCGCTTTTGTCTCATCAACAATAGATAGACCACATCTCCCCAATCACATCTTAAAGTCACAAAGTCCCATTTCAGCTGCCAGTCATTATTTATGGAGCCAGGGGTTCAGGACTGAGGACAGAGAATGGGTCACAAAGTCTAATATGAACTTTTTTTCTTGGTACTTGCTGCTATTTAATGTGTTTTAGCTGTTCTGATTAATACTTGTGGATACTTTTGGTTACCCTCAAATGTTTCGGTAATTTACTCAGAATGGGAGTTTTTGCATGCAAAAATGTATACAGTATATCAGAAACAAAGTATATTAATTTAATTTATAGACTTTGGCAAATCTTAAATAATTTTCACCTCTTTTTTAAATAAGAAAGTCTTCTATTTTCTTGAACTTCATATACACGATGCAAATTAACTCACACAGCTGCCCGATGATTTTCACCTTTCCACCACAGAGTTCTTAAATTGTTGTCAACATTCATTTGTAGGGTGCACGGCTTTTCAATAGTTCATCTGTTTATTGTCAACATGCATGTGTTGTTTGTCTGCACACACACGCTACATGTCAGCACGGCACAATAAACATCTCTAAGGGTCCTCAGAGCAGCATCTTTAGAAACACACAGAGATAAGAGGTATGCGGAGACAAAAGAGACAAATAAATCGAAAGCGCCAGTGACTGACATTGATGAAGTTGGCTAACAAGGGTGACATTGACGGTCGGGTCCAGCTGCTGCCCTCCTTCCCTCCCTCCCTCATGTTTGACCCAGTTGATGTCAAAGCTGGGTTCAGTACAAAGGAGTCAGTGTGGAGGAGGAGAAAACACCACTTTTTTTTGAAACGCCCTCGTCCTATTTTTGCTTGCTACTTTACACCCATGACAAACAACTGTCGTTTGTCATAACATCATTATACTGTAATACTTTACATTGCATTAGACTAAAATGAAATGCTAACAATATTTGTAACAGACTACTCTTTGTAAGTTACCATCATTAACCCTAAGTTTATTTTGGGAACAACAGACACACTGCCATTATACCAAACTGGACTATAGATAATCGTTCCTTTAAAAATGATGATCTATTGTTGAACATATATTCACCCCTCTTAGGATGGTGGGTTAAAAAAATAATAGCCTTGCGGATTGGCAAATTGTTTGGTTTGAGTTTCCAGTCTTTAGCCTTTTGTCTCTTAAAACCCTGAGCAACAACAGATCAAGTAATTAGTATGCAGAAAGGATTAATAACACCGGCTTTGTTAAGCTGAGAGTGAAGAGTGCAGAGGAATGATGCCTGTGAAATCTCTCAGAAAACCATGCGAGAGAGAGAGAGAGAGAGAGAGGCATTAATTAACCTCTGCAGTTCATGTGAATGTTTATAATGGTTGTCAGCTTTACTTGTGAGATGTGAATAAGCAATAATGTTGACATTCAAAGGACAGGATGAGGTAGGAGGACTAGTTTTAGAGGCTCGCTAGCTTGGGTGACATGAAAAGATAATTTATGAATAAACTATATTCCACAAAATTGGACACAGAAGGTGGTAAGGAATGTGAGCAGCTCCGATGATCAATTATTGGGCAACGCCTAATAAGACTGCTTAACAGTCACTAGTTAAAGCATGAACTGATTTTGAACAAACACGTTACCCTACAAGCTTTCAGCTAAGTTGCAAATGCTATTAGATTGCATAAATCAAAGTATATTTTGAATAATCAGATAGAAAATGGTACCTGTACCGTGGTAAGCACCAGGTACAGTGGTGGCAACATTTTCAGTGTACTATATATCAATGTACTGCATTTGACTGTGCATGCAGTATGTATATGTGATATGGCACAGTGATCTATCTGGTGAGTCATTTTTGTAATTAAAATGTTTGCTGTGTGGTCAATATACTTGCAAATATTTACGCACTAAATGTGGTAATATGCATGTGTTGATACACGAGAGGAGGAAGCCCTGTAAAAATATTTGCACCGTCTCCTATCCCTGTTATGGTAATGTGTTATCTTGTGACAAAATGAACAAACAGCCATCAAACAAACAAACAAGCACTTGGAGGACAAAAACATGTCTGACTCACTCAGGTTTGAATTCAGTGGCAATGACCTCCTGCGGTGAGTGTCTAAATTATTTGTTTTACTGCATGATTAAGTAAGGACGGGCTAAGCTCTTCTCCAACCGGGTGTTTACTTGCTTTCCTGTTTGATTGTCTTTCAGGATAATCTCAGATGCTGTTTGCTGCGTGTTTGAAACCTGGGGATCTGCAACCAGCCACTGGGTTTCAACATTTTCAAAGAGCAACAGCAGTTAGAGGAACATTAGGGAAAGATGGAAAAAGGGGACTGTGGTGCTGACTGGAGGTAGCTGCACGTAAAAGGGATGAGCAAGCACGACAGAGAAACACAACAGGGTTTGGATAGTCAAGTCATTCTCACCCCACCATACAATAAGTTGACCAGTAGTGTATGTTCATCTGTGTCACATGACTACTTGGTGCATGTCTGTGTGTGATAGCCTTATGTTAGGTTCAGACTACACAATAACAGCCTGATAATGGCCTGAAGCGACAGACATAGGACGTTGGGAGTGAGAATTTATCATTTATAATTTACAAGTCTTTGGAACTCTCTCTACTCATCTGAAGTTTTGATAATGGTGGTAGAGAGCGCTGTCTAACACGTTGGTCCAAATTCCCCCATAGTTGTTCGAATGAGGTTGAGATCTGGTGACTGTGAAGGTCAGTCATTTTCATACTCATCAAACCATTCAGTGACCCCTCGTGCCTTATGGATAGAGGCATTGTCATCCTGTTTCGCCACTCATTTTTCGGGTTGTTCCACCTGTCTGTACGTAGTAGTACTTCCCAAGAATTGGAAGAATTTGATGTGTAAAATTAGTTATCCTTTAACCTTAACTCTAAGGTTAACCCTGACCCAGACACTGTAGAACTGAGGACTGCATTTCGCACAATTATGATTATCTCTTGAAAGTCTTTAGGAAAAGTTACCGACACTTATTCCTGCATTATCCATATAAAGTGTGATGAAATCCCACCTTTTGACAAGACTCATCTTTAGTTCAAAAATCTTTTAATAGTCGACTCATTTAGATTAAACAACATTATGATAGGTTCAAAGAAATCAAATCTCAGAGCTTGATGTCCGTCATGTCCATTCAGTAAAGGATGCCCCCTGGATATAACTTGGTATGCACGGGGTCCATACCACAATCTGTAAGTTTCATGAAACTTCTTTTTAAATGTAAATAATTGAGCTGGTATACATACAGTTACAATGTAATTACAGTTATCTTTCTGAAGACTTTACAGGATTCATAAACAAACGACAAATAAAATGTTGGTCTAAGTTTATTCTGTACAAACAAGCCAAGCCAAAAGAACCATGAGTTGATAAGAGTAGGAAAGCACATTTTAAGCAATTCTCTCTTTATAGTGAAGCATTAGTTATAGTCCTACAATGTATTAAGCAAAAATAATGGACACCTGAAACAAAAAAATAGCAAGGATACTCAAATAGACTACAATAGATTACACAACACTACATATGCAAAACTAGAAGGTTAATTTCAAACATTGCCTAATTTACATATTTGTAGCGCACTTCTCACCCACACACCCGAACACACACAGAAACCCACACACACACACACAGGGGTTCTATATTTTGCACTACCAGATAGAAATATTTTGGATAAATTGGACATTTTTACCATATGTGCAACCAGTATTTCAGTAAAATTTCAATCCATTGTTGTTATGATTCCACAGTAATTTCTTATGTGAGCGAGTTACAAGGCATTTTAAAGTAATTACAGTAAAAATACATTTTCATAATAAGCAATGTACCATGAGAAATATGTATAAAATAGCTTGATAATAGTAATAATAATAATTCTTTTCTCCCAGATCCCAGAATAATACTGCTTTTTTCCCAGATCTCATCTCTGTCCACCATGAGCTGTAATGTCACTTTGTTCCACGAGATCGAAATAGATATCACAGAGTAAGAAAAAGCTTCCCATACAAATCCAACTGTATAAACATTATACTAAGTTCTTGCTAGGTAAAGTTCCAAAAAAGCCAAACGGGAAAATGAAATGCACTTTTTTCTTTTTGACTGTTTGCCTTTTAAAATGAGTATTATAAAATGACTCTGCAGTTAGACTTCCTATTATGAGAGAGCAAAGGCAAGATGTTGGAAGTTGTACACCTTTGGAAAAGACAGAACGAACATATGCAATCCTATTTTACCTACACATCCTAAATACAGCTTTACATTTCTGTGTTTTACATACGTCATATTTCTCATTTCCATCTCCTGCAAGGCTATACCCGCGTGGTAGAGTGGGTGCTGGGCAGGCCAGCAGAGCTGTAACCAGCCGGGAAGGTGCTGTATGGACTCATATTCGAGAGGCCCATCAGGGAGTTGGGGATCATGGTGATGTTGTTGGGGGTCATCAGAGGGATGTCATCAGGGGAGCGGCGCTGGGTAAGTGAATAGTCCAAAGTGGGCGAGACGTGAAGGGGATTGTGAAGGGCCTCACACTGGTTCCTTGGCTGGGTCGACAGAGTCTCGTCTACAGTGGTGGTGTGGCTCACGTTGTTGCCTTTGCTGTCACGCTGGGGACTGGGCTGCTGGGACGTATCCTGCCGACTGCGCTTGTCCTTGCGATAGTACAGAGCAGCGAAGGCCAGGACGTTGAGGAAGAGCAGTGACGCCCCTACAGCAATGGTGACGCTGAGCTCTGTGGAGTAATCTCTTGGGTTCGGCATGATAAGAGGACCCATCTCCCTCCCCGCTTCACCATCACTGTGGGCAGTGGATACAGGAGGCCGCCCGGTGCTGCTGGATCTCTTACCATTGGACTGCGTGGGATCCAGAGGGGTGACCTTGGTGGTGGTGGAGGAGTAATGGAACATGTCATGGAGGTTGTAGAGATGGGGTACCAGGTGTTTCCAGAAGGCCACCTTGGTGGCACGGTAGTGATCACGTATACGAGGCTTTAGGCCAATGTGCAAGTACAGCTGGTCATAGGGGTCGTACTTAGACCAGGCCACCTCCTCAAAGCGGTTTGCCTTGGTGTGGATGAACTTTGTGTCCTGTGGCACTGGCTTGTTAGGATCCCTACGGACACATCACAGAAAATGTGAGTCATAAAAATTAGAAGAAAACTTAGGATCATGGGTGTTTGATAAATCAATACTGTTATTTGTCTAATTTCAGCAGAATCATATTGTGATGATATTATCTTATCAAGTTATCGATGTATAAATTTTGTCCAAATGAATGATTCAGAACAAGCTAACAAAATGAACAAACAAAACTTGTTATTGCATTGTTGTGTGCTACACATAGTGGAACACAGTTAATTGCCCTGAACATTGAGCCCAACATAATATAAATGCAATTTTGCCATTCCAAATACATATGGAAACAGAAAATTTCACCAATATAAGGGCAAAGAAGGAGGTCAACACTATGTAATGTCACCATCTCTCCTCAAGGGCTCAGCATTCCCTCATTCCTACACAGCAGCCTACAGTGACCTGTGCTGTGCTTCCCCCTGCTGCTATGGTCATCATGCACAAAGAGTCAGTGCAGCTGTGCATTCAATATGCAGGGAGACTCCAGCAGGGCGTCAGTGGAGTCCTCAACTACAGTGCAACTCGCGCACACATTGCTTAGCTTCAAAAACACACAGCACATCTTTGTCCCTGTATCACAAATTGTTAAGCAAGCTGTCAGAAGAAGAGATGTAGAGTTTCAGTCTGTTGCACTTTCAACAGGATGCGCTTCCAGTGCTGAGTCAGTGTTTATGTAATATCAGGTCAACATCAGACCAAAACTTGTCTTGAATCATAAAGTCTCATTGGAAAGGTCTCCTTTCATTCTTAGAACACATTAAAACTTCACTGTTTCCAATGATTATCCAAATTACCTATATCACAGGTGCCTACAGTAAAAGAAACCTATAGATAGATACATGTGAGATAGATACATAGATAGCTCTTTGTCTCTCTGTAAAACTGAAATAAATGCTAAACCACCAAAAGCAAAGAAAAAACTCCAAAGTGAAGAGTTAATCTCTGACCAGCAACTTGAAGGCGTCATACTCATATCTATGCAGTGCCTTCAATAAAGACACTTTTACGTGGTGCGTGTGTATGAATATTGTTTATCACAAGCATATATGGATATACAGTATATACATGATGTTTTTCAGTACTAATAATTTGTGCCAACCCTACTTGAAATCACAACTCACAGTAAAGTCGGTTGAGGTTTATGGAGTACATCTTAACTGCCTCTTCAAACTTTCCTTTTAACATAACCTTTTTGTTAAACAGTGAGGAACTGCCTTAAACATTTATGTGAATTAAGCTGTAAATTTTAAGATCCATCACCTTCAGGAAGTCTGCCCAAAGTGATTAAAGTTTGTGCATAAAGACAAATTTCACAGAAGCCTAAACACAGCACTGGCTCTTAAAAAAGAGCCAACTTGGCAGTTAAAAAGACAAAGCTTTCATTAGATGGTGTGTCCAGAATTGTGCTTACCCTGCAGTTTTCTGAGTTAATGTGTCTAAACAGTGGAGCATAACCAGATTTTTTAGCATTTGGCATTGAGTACTAATTTTTGTCAAAAGTATGGGTACAAAATTCAGCTGTTTTTTACACATATGGTGTCATGAAATCAGTTAGAGCAAGGGGAAGCACACCTAAATACAATTAGACACGTCAATTTATAGACCTTTGATATTTGTTAAGGAATTCATATTCATTGAGAAAAACTGAAGCACTACTTTCCATGTGCGAGTTCTTGTGAACTAACAAAGGAGAAAAGGAGACAAGGCTAGAAGACATGGCAGTGGGAGTTCAGCCCGCACTTAATTAGGAGGCGCTACTTCAGGCTGAATCCTACAGTCCTTTAATAAGGGTGATAAAGGAAGGGTAAATGTAGATAGAAGTTTAACATCTCAGCAAAAAACAGGTCTGTACAAGTAAGGCCAGTTGTGTTATACCGCAACACTCTGACCATGCCTAAGCCAAGAGTAGAATGCAATATGAGTTACTGAATGAGATTCTAATGCAAGGTAACTATGTGTAAATAAGGCACATTCATGTTAACATGTACTTTGTATTTGCTGTTACTCACCCACTCTTGGCAAAGTTGGTCCAATAAGTCATAACCACAGCACTGAGCATGATGTCATTCCTCGAGAAGTTACAGGGGAACAGATCAGTTGGGCCCACCATGGGGATGCCAAACACGTAAGGCACCTCATCTCCGTGCGCTGAGTCAGACCACACAGGCTTCATGAGGCTCTGGCAGTGGTGGTAGAAGGCGTAGAAGTACGTAGGTGAGCCGTAGCGGGCGTGTAGGTCAGCTGTCACCACTGAGGGCTCTACCCATTGGTGGTCAGTGAACAGAGCCACCAGGGTTTTCCTCCTGGTCTCCGGGTTGTCCTTGTCAGCCCAGTCTGTGTACATGAATTTAATCGTCTCCCTCAGTGTGTCCTTCCCTTCTGGGTAGCCGTACAAACTGTCCACAAAGTCTGACACAGCAAAGTCAAAGTCGCTGCCAGACACGCCGTCCTCCAGGTCCATTACGTTCTCCACAAAGCGTAATCCCTCTCCCTGGTTAACCCCCAGCATTATATCATAGTTAAGGAACTCGCCCTGCTCCATCAGGATCTCTGGGTCGTCCGGGATGACGTCTCCATCAATAACAGGGCCGAACGCCACGCGGTATCTGGCAGGCTGGATGTCTTGCTCCACCAGCTCCTTAGCACTTTTCTTCTGCAGGCAGGAGACCATGTCCACGGTATCAAGCACGTTGCAGCCAACCCTCTCGGCCAGCATGCGAGTGTACTTGACTGGCTGGTAGTTGACAGCCCAGCTGGACAGGGCTGAACCGCTCTGGATGATGGCTCTGTGGAACAAACCTTGGGATACAAAATTCAGAACAAGAAGACAAAGCACAAAGGCCCAGAGAATATAGTTAGTACTTTAGCCCGCCAAGCCATTATTATTAAGAGCATTCTGAACTGCCCTGAGCAAATAAATGATTCACTCTACTCTAATTGCTATTAACAATTACATCAAAGGTTTGTTGCCACACAAAATTTTGGTAGACAAAAGCAAACAAGCCTACATGCGATGTGCTTTGCATACTAGCCAGAAAGTACAAAGAGTGTACAGGCTAGATAGTTGAACCTTGCTGACGAGAGGCTGCTCAATTAAGCAGCCTGTAGAAGAAATTAACTTGTAATACGATGTTTGTCCCTTCTATTGTTATTTTAATGATGAAAAAAGCCACAAACCCCCCAAAAAAAACTTGTTCCTGTTGATCCTCTTATGAGTTTCATGTGGTGTAAGTGGTATGTACAGATGAGAGTGAATACACGTCAAATTAATGATCAGTTTGCAGCATTGTTTCTGTGCAAAGGTGCAGAGGTAGGTTTCCCTACACCTGTTACTGACAGGTGTACAGTAATTGAAGAATCGTTAATACTGTTTGTCTAACAAGCTGCATAGCTTACACGTAGCCTGCTGATGCCAACTGTGTGGTGGCGGGTCTATGCAAGGAGCTGAATACACAGCAACCCTGATCCTTCAGTGTTGATACAGTCAACACGCTGCTCTGTTGAATTGTTTATATGCAGTGCATCACCTCTGTCTCTAGGGATTTTGTATCTAAACCTAAAAATGACAAGTGATATGTATCAATTAAGAAAATACTCTGCTGAGGTTAAGCCATTGCAGTCGCTGGAAAAAGAGTGAAGGGACAGTCCCTTTCTCCCTCCTTCGCTGCCATTTATTTCAATTTTTTAGGGCAGCAACTAGCTAGTCTACTTCAAAGACGGCCGGAGATCTTTGTGCATTCGCTGCAGCTGAGCTAGGGCATCAAATACAAACCTCACAAAGGACGGTTGCCGCAGCCTCCCTGGCAATGATAAAAACACAGAATTTCTGCCCTTCTCCTGATTCTGTCCAGCATCAATGGAAGGACCACGGCAATAACACCACAAAGATAAGAGGTTCAATTCCTAGTGGGCCACCCCTATTGAAATATACACCTTTGATTCTTGCAAGGAGCTTTGAATATGTGTTAACCAAATGGCATGTTTTAATGTTTCCTATTTTATGTTTCAGTGGCTATCAGATACCAGTTTCCTGCATTTTGTATACTCTATATAATTAAATTTACATTTCTTTACATTAAATTTACATCCTGCTTCATCCTCACTCTAACCTAGTCTTTTGTAAAACAGTGTTTTCACTCAAGGTTTTACAATTACGGAATACCAATACACCACAATCAATCAATAATTTTGATACTTTTTAGACAAACTATTACCACACAGTGCAGGTGGGTAAACCAGGGTAAAAAAAAAAAGAGTGACATCAAGAGACTGAAATATTAATCAGTCAGAATGGTAAAAACTAATGGATACAGGTGTACGTGATGACATGCTGAAAACTTTATAATGCCAGTATTCTTCTTTAGGAGCTCCACATTTTAAGAGGCAAAGCTTTTAGGCTGATTAGATTGAGTAGATGGGAACAAAAGCAATCACTTACTTAACGAATACCCCCTTTACCCTATTCCCATATCATAACACTTCATCTCTTGGAAAGACCATTTAGAGCTGCACTTGAAACAAAGAGCAAAATTCCAAAAATGATTAAAAATTATTGTTCACAAAGTAACATTGACATCTTCAGGATAAGAAATTAATTTGATTGAGAAAAAAGGCAATTTTGCATCTCATGTCCATGGATTTTGACATTGCTTTTACATTTCTGTATTTTCCTGTGCATTAATTACTATTTGCATTAATTACTAATTACTAATGCCAGAGATAACTAAGATGGTAAATGGCAGATTTTTACCCTCTGAGTGGTGGGACAAAGTTAGCAGACTGACGCAGGATGCACCGATCCCTGATCCAAAGACTGTGATGCGGCCCGGGTCTCCTCCAAAGTAACCGATATTCTTACTGATCCAGCGAAGAGCTTGAATCTGGTCCAGGAGTCCATAGTTTCCTTTTGCTGCTTGGTCACCAGTGCTGAGGAAGCCTTAAGAATACAGAGAGACAACAGAGCCAGTACTGAAATACAGATCCACAGTATATGTCACAGCTTTGATCTCAAGTTGTAGCCCAGCAGGGCTTCTGAATGAACTGACACTGTTTCCCTTCAGGTGCAAATATGCCTTTGCTCTCTCCCACAGTGCCTAGACTACTTTAGTCAACTCATTGTCATAGTCTCCAAGCCGCAGTGCCCCTCAGGAAGTGATCAGGGCTGTGCTCATAGAATCTGAATCCTCTTCTCGCAGAAGTGACTTCATAACATTCAACATGCTTAATAAATAAATCTTTCACCTGTGCCCATTTCTTTAGATGAGTTTCATAAAACCACACACTTTTGCTCTTACAGTTGATGCTATGACTAATTGCTTGTCTAGTCTCATCTAAACAGCATATTATTTTGAATGTTAAACACCAGGAAATGAAAAACTCTTGACTTTGTGAATGGTAGTGAATACTGCACCCCTCCAAACAGTATTTAAATAATTTTTCTTTCAAGAATAGCAAAGGCTTATAATGTTGTACAGATTAGATAGATCCATGTAAAGAAAGATAAATTGTGTTTTCAGAATGGGTATAAAACAACTTTGTGTGCAACAAGGACAAGGAATGATGAGTATTTCTGCCACTTATCCTCTGAGAACAACATCTGTATACAAATCAAGCTATGCCATGCAACCCAGATCTTGGTTACCTACATCTCAAACTGTTTCCCATTTCTCTGTCATATGTCTACTTCTTTTTATGGGTCAATAACAGCAGCATAAGTGGAAATTAATGACCATTATTACAGTTTACTATCCCAGATTAAACAGGGCTAAATACCCCATTTGAAACCCAATAACAAGTCACCACACACGGACGTTGATATCACCTAATATTCCGATTCTGTAGTTGAGCGTGACGACAACAACGTTCCCATAACTGGCCAACACGCTGCCATCCATCATGTTCCCAGTGCCCTCCATATAGGAGCCTCCATGGATGTAGACCATCACAGGTCGGGCTTCAGAGTCCCTTATATCTGCAACGTCAACACACACACACACACACACACACACACACACACACACACACACACACACACACACACACACACACACACACACACACACACACACACACACACACACATGCTGAGCAAACAACTGCAGAGGCAAGAGTAATGAAATGGAGAATTAATGGAGCACTGTTACTAAAATAAAATTATATCCCAACTGTTCAGTATGACGTATGGGTAAGGACTGATTAGAAAAAATGCTCAGAAGCAGTGGTAGGCCTGTGGGTTGGAAGCTGTAATGACATTCAAAAAATGCATGGTAAATACACTCTGACAAGGGGTGTTTGAATAAAATAGTCAAATATAATCAACAACAGTTTTAGAGTGCATTTAAGCATTCAAATAAGTATATTTGTGCTCTGTACCATAGCCGAAATTCTCTGGATTAGAGATAGAAAGAGAAAAAAACCTACTGAATCGACTTGTGGTTTGATCTCAGTTGAGAGACAAATTCTGTTATGGCCCAATTTTGAAGTTCAACATATAATATACATGCACAAGCATACAAAGCAAGTTTTATATGTGTAGATTTGAACTGAAAAGTAACTCATTGAGGTCTTGTTATCTACTAGCCCAACCAAGAACAGAATGTGTTATTTTTTTCTATAGAAATAGAAAATCTATATTTTATTTTTTCAGACCAATTTATTATACAGACTAACGACTGGCTTTAAAAGGGACTATAACACAGATAAGTAGATAATGCAATCTCTGGATCAATGTACGCGGCAGCAGAGATGTAGCACTTACTGAAAGGATTGCAACAGAGCTCAATTCAAGACATGAGGTGCAGTAACAGCAAACTTATGTAATCAGAAATCAGAGAAGACATTTTTCTTTTTCTACTCAAAATAAAAGAGCCCCCAATGGTTCCTCGGGAATGTAAAAACTAAGAATTGTAAGATCTTCATCCACCAAACTCAAACTAAAGGAATCCATGCAGCAAGACTTTGAGCTCTTAAAAATACCTTCAGATATATGAGTCTCAGCGTGAGAGAAAGCCGCCCCCTTTTTCTTGTGATGGCTCCCTGGGATTCACATAAGGAAAAAAAAAAGAATTCAAAATAGCATGGTTGATTGTGCTTCTTATTTAATGTATGGTCCAATCAAACTGACAGAATCAGGAGAAAAAGGATCCATAAATTATAAGCAAAAGAAGATTAGCCCATTTACATGCACTATGTTGCACTTTTCCCTTTAACTGCTTTCTGACAAGATGTAGATGACATTATGTAAAATCTTTAGAGATGTATGACATAATTACACACAATTATATTATGAGTTAGAGTAGAGTTATAAAATAATAAGAGCTGTAATTCTGTTTTTTGTCAAGGCAACAAATTGTTGTTCCTTGTTATACTTGTAGGAAATGCATGCACACAAACTGACCCAGCTGCTTCAGCTTTGACTGGAGTAATCCATCATTCTTGGTTAGTTTTATCTTTCTGTACAACTATATATTCACACAAACTGTCATTCCAATTCTTCAGGTAAACACCTGCAGGATAATTACTGACGATTTGAGGTGTATGGTTTATTAATGAATAGTTAATAAACTCTAACTTGAGTGGGACACCAAGCCACAAAAATAAATATCAAATAGAGGGAATTTCAGAAACACAGTCTTTAATTTGACGTGGCAAAAAGACCACTGGCAAAAGTGAAAACAGCAAAGGTTTCACATCAGTGAAAGAAATGATAAAGTCACAGAATGCTCGAGGGGTATTTTAAATAAACTATAGCAAAGTCTGAAGAAATAAAAATGTGTAGAATCAGTTGGATAAGTTATTTCCCTTTGAAACAGGGACAAGGCCTTTAGGCAGCACTCAGACCAATGGCTTTACAAAACGTGGGCTGCATCATTTTGGACAGCTACCTCTCAAGCAGGCTGTTTATCTGTTGTTGCTATGTTACCATAGAAAAGCTGGTCAAAGACTGGCGTGTTACATGCACAAGCTGAACACGGTTAAACTGTGAATGCTGAATGTTTTGTATTACACTGCATGTCTGAGAGAGTGGCAATGTATTCTCAGGGACCATGTTCAGTTGGTGTACTGAAGAAACCAGATTTAGAGAAATCGCTTTGTCAACACCAGATTTAGAGAAGATACAGCATTACTGTGGTATTACATTGTTCTGCTAATCTACAGATTCACAGCAGACACACAAATTATTCCCTTTGCTGTTTCATTTCACAGTCCTATTAGATACAGAAATAGGAAAGGATTCAGCAAGCGATAGACAGTTGACTCCTATGCCTCACTAATTGGCCCCCAACAGACACGCACTGTCTGAACAAAGCAGCGATTCAGTAGAATATAAAGAAATTGTCATTTTTAGCAAACATGGAAAGGTGGCACTGCTAGCTTTACTAGATCTCCTAAGTAATTCTTCATGGTTACATTTGATGCCCTGTGGTGACAGCCAAATATGCTAGGCTCATCATTTTAAAAGCTGAAAATTATTGCTTAGTTTAGGTGGACCAATACTTGAACGCCTTACCTAAGCAATATTTACTGGATGTCTATTAGTGAGAAAACAAGCACATAGCCCGATACATTTATGTTTACTTATGCCTTTCTGTGTCTATCTATACACAATCAGTGCCAACAGGGCAGTTGTCTTCATTTGCCAAGACTACCAAAATATGATTAATTTCCTGCTTATCAATGGGAATGTGATTGTTATTTAAAATTGAACATGATTGCAACATCTGAGTCCATGATGACATTACTTTGGATGGTAAATCAGCCCTTGGTGGCAGCAATGACATGAGCAGTGGTCACACACATGCTATGTGATGATCACAGGACGACATCAGGGCCACGGTAAAGGTGATCAATGGACATGGAAAGTCATTGCTGTCCACTTTAGCACACCAACTCACCATCCTCTGTCGGAGCGTAGATGTTTAGATATAAACAGTCCTCACTCTGATCCTGAATGTATGTGGCTACTGTGTCCAGGTTGTAGGTGAACCATATGGGCATCATGATCTCTGGCACGGTGTTGTGGATGTTCTGAGGGCACACGGGCATGAAGTGGGTAGCATTCTTGATACCTGACCAAGGGGAGGGCTGCTCTGGGGGCATGAAACGCTTCTCACCCACAGGTGGAGCAGCATAGGGGACCCCTAGGTACTGATCAACGGGCCTGAGCACCTCACTGGGCACAGGAACCCTGAGGCCTCGCAGTTTCCCAAACTGAGTGGTGACTGTCGGGTAGAATTTCTGGCTTGTTGCCTTGGTGAATGACCAGCAGGAACATAATATCCACCAAAGAAGAGCACAGTGGGTGATGGTCACAGTCCCTTGCTGATGTAGCAGGTGTGCAGGCAACAGATGGTCTCGAAATGTAGCCAGCCACATGGTCTGGGCAAGAAAGTGCCCTTTGCACAACACAAATGCACACTGTAGCGTCTGCTCAGTCCCACTGTACTGACCCTGTCAAACAGACATCACTCACTGTGCCTTTGACTCCGACGGTTATCAAATCCAAATACACCTCAGCCAGGTATGGACCACCTTCGCTTCCACTTTTCATTGCAGTGCACACAGATCTGAAAACAACACGATTAGAAAAATGATCATCAATCAGACATCAATTGACTAAAATTTGATAAAAATATTATCTTCCTTTAGCTCGGGGCTCTTTTTTTTATCAGCTTAATACCAGTATACCACATGCACCTTAACATTTTAATGCTAATAACCTTTTGGGAGAAATTGCTGGCTTAAAAGAGCAAATTCATGCTTTTACGTCTACAAATCACTGAATACTGATCTCTGTGTATCAGTGGAGGAGGCGATGGGAGGAATCTGAAAAACCCATCTGCTGCGATGTTGGAGTGACGCTGTGAAAGCATCTCAAAATAAAAGCACCCCTTTTTTGTTAAGCACCCATTTTCTTACGTAAAAGCAACAAATTGAACAGCAAAGACAAATCTTTAACACTGTACGTATTCAAGAGAGATTAAAAAGATACACTCACTGGGAAAGAAACTTCTGATTTCACTGCGATGTTTCAGTGTCTAATATATTTCAACAACACCAAATATCCCAAATCATAAGAAATAAGGAATGTTTTTGTGTCTTTTATCTAAGCAATAATGTCAGCAACTGACTTGAAAATGCACGTGTTGAACATCTCCGGAACAAACATGTCTGATTATGGGTACACACTAAACACACACCAAACCCTCCTTATAAAGCAGGGTAATTGCAGGTTAATTGAAAGACTTTAGGCAGGTTTATAGGCAGCAATAGACTACCTCAGTCAAATATCGGAGGAAAAGGATCCCTTGACATTTAGTGAGAATCAGACTTGTTGCAGTCTACGTCTGCGGCAATCTGTTGTTTTGTTTTTTTCACTTTTCACTTCTTTCAGCAAATATGTATGGATAGTCACTGAGAGAAAAGTGGAAGGTGAGAGTTCTTTTCAGCTTTTATGATCATAAGAAATCTGTTTACTAATACTTAAACACTGCATCAGTTTTTCACGGCATTAATATATACTGTGTAACTGCCTATGTACAAAACAGATGTAAGGGAAACCATAAATGAAATCCTGTTGATTTTCTTATTTCTAAGTGGAAGAATTCCTTGATCTTGGATCCGTTAGTCATTCCAGTAATATTGGACTGTTTGATGCAAAGATACAAACTTCTGCCTTACATACACATAATGTGTTTGAACCCAACTGCAGTCACCAGAGACTCTGTGCAATGACAAGACGATAACTAGTTACTGGTTCATCAGTGTGCACGCATCAGTAAACAGGAGAATACATATTCACCCCTAATTAGATGCGCATACTGTATGTCAAATAAGGTATCAAATGTGAGCTCACCCATGGAGAACTTCAGAGAAAAAACTGTGCTGTGTTTCTCCCAATTAACTACTTCCCAATCCAAAATGCATCCTGTCTCGGTCCTTATCGTCTAGGATAGCGATAAGTAAAATATGCTCAACACAAGGTTCTCACTGGCTCATCAATGAACAAAGCAAAAACAGGCTTGTTAACCTGATATAATTTATTGACGAGTACTACCTCACCGAAAGACTGCAGCTTAACGGCTCTCTCTCAGTCTGATGCACCTATCTGTTAAGACGGGACGATTTCTTCCTTGGAATATGAGAAACCAATTAACTACAGATGTGGTGCATTGGCTTTTCTTTTCCCCTGCAACATTTTGGTTACCCTATCAGGAACGTAAACACAAATGAAGGCAGCTCATTGCTCTGTTTCACAGATGCAGCACATTACTTGCAGACAAATCAGATACATTATATTCGCAAATAGTAGTGTCACAGAGGTTCATTTGATATATATTGTCCATCTCTGCCCCAGGACAGCTTTGTTTGTATTAATTAACACTTCCCCATTGCCAAAAAAAGGACAAAACTTGTTCCATCCCCATCTATTATGTGACAGTGATGTACAGCTCCCAAGAGATTAAAATGGAAAAGGCAGAGAACCTGTTTTTTTTTTTTTTGGGTTGGAGCACATCTCCTGGTCTGGAATTGACACTGATAATAAATCATTTGGATTCCATTTGGAGGCAAAAATCCTCTGTTCACAAAATCTGCTGTGAAATGGTTATCACTTATCAAATTTGCAGTAACAGGATGTACAGTGCACTGTGGGCATCACCAGTCAGACTTGGTTGGTTGTCTCTACCTTTAGAAACAGCTCTGGCAGTAAAAAAAACACAAGACGCCGCTGGGGCTGCTACAGATCAAAGCGATAGTATGAATTCTTAGAATGAGCGGCATTTCCTTTCAAATTACACATGCATTCGTGATATTAGCATCAATACATTAGCATATTTTTTCTATTCGACATCAAATCAAAGACCTAATTTGAATTACTGGAACAAAGCTAAGGTAGCTTTTTAATGGCTGTTCCTGGTATACAGTATTTCATCTTGTTTCACTGATTGCACTGCAGACAGTCAGAGCAGATGCATACTGCCTTCAACCGGGCTGCAGAGTATTCTTTTTCCAACTTATGGTCTGTGATTGGACAGATGTGGATCAAAGCTTTATGGCTTACACCAAATGGGCCATGTAATAAAACTGGGCCATCACCAAGTCAAGTTTGGTACACTGCGAGTTTTTATGCAATCTAGACTGGCAACACCTTTGGCAAGAGGAGAGGCAAAAAACATGGGGAAAAATATTTCTTACCATTTAAATGCCTGAAATAACTCAGCAACTGCAAATCAAAAATGTTTACAACCATAACATATCATTCTATTAGACAATTTTCACCAGTCAGATGTTTATGCATCACAGTGGTGGTTTGGGTCAAAAAGACCTGGGTCTTCTGGGTTACCTGGACCCAAATACTTTAATTGCCATTCGCCTGACTTGATCCCAGTCACAGACCTATTAGAATGATTGCTATAATCATGTTTCACTCCCATTACTATCTCTATACCTTACGTCATTGACCGGCACGCAATTCAGCACCAATTCACCACTACTAAAGATCTCTGGGACAACCTTATCGATAAGGTTGAGGTTTCCTGGGGGCCCTTGACACGAAAGCCTTTGAGAGGAGCCTAGTGTGTCAGACATACCGGGCTCCCAATGCCCTTGTAATTCGACTGGCGTGGATCAAGACCGTTTTGGTGGATTCCCCAAATTCCCCCCAATTTAGCAGCGCAACAAAGACGGGGTGAGACTGATGCAGACAAGACTACCTCGTATAAAACATGCAGGTGGCACTTAACATAATGATCAGTGCTTTAGAAATTAATGCAAGGTTCCAGAACCACGCAGAAAACCAAGCCACAGCCCAGATAGCATCGACACACTGCTGTGGTGTGTGTGCGCTGCCTCACGTTGTGACTGAGAAGCTTGTTTAATCTAGGTCTAGGACGGTGTAATATTGGGTAAAAAATGGGAAGAAAAAAAAACATACTGGCGAGCCGACACTTGTTCAAACACGGTCTGTCGCTGAGCAGTCGCTGTAAACGAAACAAATAGCCCAGCTGTCTGTGATCAATCTGAACAAAGATTCATCCCACGGAGGAAAAAAAACAAAAAACCCCAAAAACAGAACCATTAGGTTAACTCACCTGCTTTTACAGAGGCTGGTACGCGCTCCATCTCGAGATTTCCTCCATACCATGCCCGTCGGTTTCGCTACAAGACAATGGGCTGTGCGTGAAATATTCCACCGGTTTCTGTATCACACACACAGATCTTCACTCTTATCTCCTGCTTTGCACAGTCTGTGTGCTTTGCGCATTCACGACGCCAAGGTCAGGAGCGCCAACGGTTTTAATGGAGCGCCCACCATAGAGATCTCTCTACGGCGCCCACTGCCAGCGCGTTACTAGGCAACCGCCGGGATACGCCAGTGCATTAAATTCACCCTCCAACAACCGACGAAATCCCAATTTAGAAACCATTAACTAACCACCTTCAGCCCGGACAGCGCTCGTGTGCTCGGGCGAAAACCCATCTACCTATGGCCAGGAAACAAGAAGTGTGCAGGCCTGCACGGAGAGAAGATGTGCATTTCGAGTCTACATTGCATTTCACTGGGATAAGCCTTTTAGCGAAATTGTGACGGCCATGGCAAAAGGGGTTGGGATAGGAAAACAGCCAGAAAAATTGCAAACCACCCTCCGATATGTTTTCCCGTTTGCTTTGTCGAATATTTGAAATTTGATTGCCAATAAACTCGTCTCCTTGTGGCAAAGGCTAGACAATGGGAATTTACTAATTACATCTCTGTTCTCGCAGCACTGTGGGAACTGTATCAAACAAAAAATAAGAAAAAGTGCTGAAGAGCCCTGCAATGACAGCCCTTAAACATCAGACCCATCCTCAACAAGCAGACTGGATGGGAAGATGACCACAGGTGATAGGAAACGATTCCAGGACAAGAAAGCGAGAGTTATTTCTTTCTTAAAATAAGTTAAATAATACTACTGAAAATCATTGGAATTATTTTTCTGTATGTGTTTATTTTAAGCCTTCTTCATTTAGGGATTTGAGATCGTTCAGCTATTGCACTGTTTGCTAAACTTTCTTTCTAGGTAGAAGGAAAATATGAATGCCACACTGGAATCTGCTTTACCATACACTATAAATCCACTAACATTTACAGTATGAGCCGATTTTCAGACAGTTGCTGAGAGAGCAAACATTTTCCATATATGCTTTTTTTTTTTTTTTAAATGCCCAGTGGCCATAGCTATGATGCTGTGCTTTTTGCGCATGTATAAAGCAGAGGTATAGTCTTTGCCGTGCTTCAGAGAGATACTGCCTGGTGATGTCTGTTTCAGGCTGGGTTACCAAAGCAAGACAAGCTTTTTACAGAATAAAATGGCCTGCATTTATCTATGTGTTGCTCATGCAGGGCACATCCTTGTTTTTTCCTCAAAAGCAAATGAAGGGTGAATATCAAGTTAGTTAAGTCATAAATGCATGGTCATTAATACCTTCTTGTATGCAAGTTAGTTGTTGCATTCCAGGCCATCAGTGGGTTTTAGCTGGGTGGTATGGATCCACAAATACTGAGTTTCTTAAGAGGACATTTTTTTTGTGGATTGGACTTATCAGTATTACCCTCGTGGCTTGTAAAGAGTCCAACAAGTTCATTTTGGAAGGAAGACATTTTAATTCAAGACACAGTTTCCAGTCCAGATATTTGCATCATGAACAGTTTCTCCACATGAAGTGTGGGCTGAATCAGCTTGATTAGGGACAAAGAAAAAACAGCTCGTGTGGCCATGGGTGTGTCAGGAATAGCCACTGTCCTTTGGTGAGAAAATTTTCCATTTTCTTTCATGATGAAAGAGTTGAACTGACACGGCTTGAGCATGTCAGTGGTTGTACTCAGAGGACTGTTGCCATGGTGCCACAGGCTTCAAAAGACAAATTCATATCAATCCGTCAGGCACGATATACCCTGTCCTGATGAGTCCACGTGTTGTCGACGGAATGTTGTTTTATCAAGCTGACTGTGACTGGGCTCCACGGTGGCAGCCCTGGGCTACCAGACACTCTCCTACAAGTTCCTCTGCAGGCCTTGCTCGAGGGGCTAGTGCCTCAGATTTTTGGGGAGAACAAACTCAGGTTTGGGAGGAGTTTGGTGAAGCTGTGGAGAATTACTTTCAGTTGCCCTCCCAGAAATTCTAGAAAACTGTCAGATCGGTCAGGAGAGAAAATAAGGTCATGCTTGAGCTGTTTTCAGCAGAGGCACAGAAAGGCTGACCTTCACTGACTGTAATCCAGCGATGGACGGAGAACTTTGAAGAACTCATCAATCTAACTCACAACTGGCCTCTGTCATTGCAAGCATATGTGAAAGATTAAGATCCCGGTCACTGAAGGCAGGATGTCTGGGCTCACCCTTATGTTTCGGGCTAGGACATCAGACATCCAAAAGGTGCTCAGTGTAGAGCTGCTGTTCCCTAAAATTGAAAGGAACCAGCTGAGATGTGTTGAGCATCTGATAAGGATTCTACCCATGTGGAGGTATTTTCTAGCACGTCCAACTGGGAGGAGATCTTGGGGAAACACAATGAAGAGATTACATATCCTATCTGGCGTGCTAACTGCTCGGCATCACAGCAGAAGGAAACAGCCAAGGAGAGGGATGCCTTTGCTACCTTGCTGCTGTTGCTGCAACCTGTATCTAGAATCGTTTTGCCATAATGTTTTATTTCTGGTACCAATTCACAGACCTGTCTCAATCTGCTGCCTTCCTTTTAAAAAATGCTGTTTTTAGCTGTCATGTTGTGTATATGTCTCAAGCAGCATATGCAGTGAACATCCACCTTATTAACTCTTACATATCGTTCAAAGAAACAGAGCTGCATCTTAATTATGACCTCTTTTTTAATAAGGGTCAGTATTGTCTTTGTTTACTCGATTCCCGTCTGCCCCTTCTGATCCCTCTTTTCCTCTGCTTTGTTCTTCACGACCTACTGCAGTGTCTGCTGTGTGCTAAGAGGATACAATACCAGCATGCCTAAATAATGCACTCCCATGGTTCTTCCCAAACAACCATAATCATGAGATTACGGATAAAATACGAAGTCCACAGTCTTTGATGCTTCACCAGCATTCCTTGTCTTTCTTTCTAGTGTCAAATATTTTTCATTTCATTTGTTGAGGTAATTATATAGCCATTTCCTCTACCATTTAATTTATTTATTTTATTTCATTGTATTGTCAGGTTGTATTTATATATGTGATCATTGATGTAAATTAATCATACAAAAATTTCAACTTTTTTACCTGAATGCACCATAAATAGATAAGTTTAGATTATATGAAACTTTAATGAACCCCAGGGGGAAAGTAGGTCATGTAGCTGTAGAGAGGAGTATATACTGTAGGTAAGAGCAAACATAAATGGCTGCTGAAGACACCAGAGGAAAGTAACGCGACAGGATATATGAAAATAATGTGGTTATAGTGAATGAAGCCCACAGAATATTGAATATACTGCCAGATGCATAACAAGCAACAGATGCAATCCTTCATTTGCAGGTGAGTGCATGTTAGGTTATAGATTTACAACTCAAATGCAATGTTGAAAATGTGCATCAGTGCAGATGAAGGAAAATACGCACACAGAAACCTGTCAAAATATGCAAGCAAATGAGTCATAATCTGATAATTCTACAACTGGGGGTAATGTATTCATAGATGCACCTCAACCCCATAATTCAGTTACATAAGCAAATTATCACCAATTACCATTCAAACCGGCACTTGGTTGTTGCTCAAGAAAGCATGCTTGGTGCTCCTTTTTCTGCAAAACCGAAGATGTCCCGCAGAAATGGTGTTGTTCTCAGACACCCCTGAGTGTTCTTGTGGGGAGGGGGTCCCAGGCAAAGAAGGTGGGTTTACACAGAGCTCCTTTTCCAACTAATAATCACAATAATATCATCTCAATAATATCTGAATAAAAAAAAAGCCTCATGGAACCACCCTCAGAAGAATAAAGTAGTATTCCATTAACTGATTAATTAATTTCACATATACAAAGACATCGTGTGAATTCTGTTATTTATCACTGGAGTTTACCACACTAAGGGGCAGCTAGGCAGATATAAGAAATCATTTCATGTGATATCTTTTGCTCTCTCCAATGTGATTTCCCCGACATTTTCTATTGTTCATTGTCAATATGTAACAACAAAACATTTTTCGTAATTTCCCCTGCCCTGAAGTACAGCTTATTTAATTGGTTATACTCTGCACCAACCAATATGTATGATTAGGGCCAATGCGGGGTTCTTGCGAGATTTGAAGGCAGCCTGGGAGGAGGAACACCCTGCAAGACATGACTCAGGGAAAAAGACTACATAATGCTTTCAGGTTCCTTCCACTTTCCCGTGATGCACTGCGCGGCTGTGATATGTAGCAGTTGTGTTAGATAAACCATTTCACTTATATCAAGTTCATAAACATACGTAGATGCTGCAGGCATTTGTAATTTTACCTTCGTGGAGTCGGAGCATCTAAAGGCTGGCTAGCAAGAGTAGCCCACGCGAGCTCCGGAGGATACCGTTGTGACCCGTAACTAAGGCAACGTCGAATGACGTGACTCGAGAGTAAACGTTGGAAGAGTAGCCGAAACAATCGCGGGCTATTTGTTTTATGGTTTAGTTCATGTTTTCCTGTCCTGAGCATGCAGAGACACAACTTGGGAAAAGAAAGGCTCATAGTACCCACTGACTTCACCTCACCAGCGGTTTCAAGTAAGTTGTTTCTTCTGGTCGCCTTTTCAGATTTTGCTCGTAACTTCACTCAAATGTCGAGTTTGAAATAATTTTAGCTGACGAGAGCCTACAATGTTCCAAAGTTAACTTAAGGCACTAACATAGCTAGTCTGCATTTGTCAGCTCTATGGTCAGCTAATAGTTGAGAACAAAAAGAGGAGGGAAGTTGTTATCTTGGAAACTTTCTTGAAAAAGCTCTACTTAGGAAACATCAGGCAACTAGCCAACTAACGCATGCACAATAATAAACATTGTTTCTTGTTATGTAGGGAATGTCCAGGAGGACCTGGTACCGCCATCGCATTTTACATCGAGTGTCCAGTCTGCTGTAGCACACAGAGGCGTTCAAATCACAGGGACACCACCAGCCATCTCCTGGACAAAACCAGGTGTAACATCAGCACCATCAGCGGATCCAAGTCCTGCCAATCCATGGCTCGCCATCACTCAGGCCCAGCAGGAAATCTTGGAGCTGAGAAAGGAAAATCAACGGATCATGATGTTACAAGAAAACAGCCTGAGAGGAAGGATCCCTCTGGATCGCCTGTCAGACCTTAGGGCAAGGTATCCCACTATATGTTTTATAAGGTCAGAAATACCATTATTGTCAATCGGTTGGGTGACATATTGGGTACATGAATAGGCCTCTCCCTCAACCACAGATCTGCAGAGAGAAGTGAGCAGTGGTCTAGACGGGAGTCAGAATGGCATCTGGAGGCAGAGAAGCACAAGGCCGAAGCTGAGAGGTTGAAGGGGCAGGTGGAGGCCCTGAAGGAGAGTGCAGGGAGAAACAGAGAAGAGATTAGAGATCGAGACAGCACCCTGAACAGGTAGGAGATATGTTTATGTTAGTATGCAGTCAAGTCATTTAACAGTTTGGCTTGACATTCTCTATGTATTAAACATTTCAGATGTTAGTGATGAATCATTTTGCAAGCTTAACATGGCATAACCTTTGTACAACAGACAGAGCCATGAGTTGGAAGCAATGCGTCAAGAGCTATGTAAGGCTAAGACTGAACTCAGCCAAATCAGAGACGAGCTCATTCACAGCAGTGCACAGAACGAGAAAACAAGCTCAGAGGTAATACTGTTTACCGACAAAACATTTCATTTTGACACTGAAATTCACCTGAGAGTTACTGGTGTCTTATAAGTCATTTTGGCAATTTGTAGCCTGATGTTTTTAGTACAGTCTTGTAGTCTTAATGATACCTGATAGTCACCTGGCAGTTTTAATTAAGCAAGTTTCACTCTGATTTCTTTTCACATATGAATATTCTTCTATGTTTAATGTTTCTGTTTCTTGCAGCTTGAAAGACTAAAGAGTGAGTCAGGTGAGGAAATTGCAAGGCTGAGGAGCGATGTAGAGAGAAAGAAAGAGGAAGCCCGGGAGCTCGCTCTAAAGGCTGAAATGGGCAGGTTACAGGCTGAGGAGGAGGCCAAACAGCAGACTCTGAGACTGTCAGAACATTTGGAGGAAATGCTTAAGAAGCAGGAGGTGGAGGTGTGTGCGCAAGGAAATTTAAACTGTCATAAATCTTGTACATACTGATTTGGGTGACCTTTCTTAAGCTCTACGTCCAGCATTCAGGAACTCATGTCAGCAAGCAGCTGCTCTGCTGAGCTATCCCGGAGCTGAACACTGAGCACGTAGCTCAATGCTTTTCTGGCCTTCCCCAGGAGAGAAACAAGTGAAAGGAGAACTTCTCCTTGGGGATCAATAAGGTATTGCATAATTTTTTATATGTGTCTTAAAATTTCCATTGTTTGTCTCTCCTACCTTTTTAGCTGCAGGAGTTGAATGCTTCCCACTCTGCAGAGTTGGGTGCAGCAAGAAAAACAAACAGTGAACTACAGGACAGACTTCAATCAATGACCTCAGAAGTGCTGCGGCTAAAAAGCACTCTGATGGAGGTATCTACTGAGAGAGATGGGCTGAAAGAACATTTAAGGTGCCACATTCTATCTAAAACTGCTAAAGAGCTAAACATTATCTACATCTGGAGTCAGATTCCTTGATTCTTTTTTGGGGATGTTGTTTATTTTTCAGCAAAATGGGACAAGCTCTTGAGACACAATCTGCAACACTGCACAGCCTCAGAAATTACATCGGCCAGCTTGCCCCAGAGAAAAGAGAGAAGGAACAATTAAATGAAGCTGTTGAGGTGCAGACATTATAAACAGTATTGATTGCCATCAGCCCACTGTAAAGTACTGGCACAGGAAAATACTTTTAACTATTGTTCTTTTCAGTAAAGGAAGAACAGTGGAGGAAATGAGTATTAGATTTATGAATTAACATGCATATTATAATAATTTACCCCCTCTGTGTACTTGTTTATTCTAATCTTGTACATTTTGTAGAGGCTGAACAAAGAGAAGGCAGCTCTTCAGATGACCACAGAGCTTTTAACAGTCAGGCTTAACTCTGTGAATGAAATACTTGCCCTCCAAGAAGAAAAAATGGTGAGGAAGGTGGGTGCTCTTCACATAACAATGAATGACATTAGCCTTAAAAATAGTCTGAAGTGTTGATGTACCCGATGGATCTTGAAGATGCTCATATTTACCATGTTCCAAAGCAGACCACAGGGTTTAAGATTGATGAAGGAACAGGTGCTCTGGTCAGAGATTGTGTATATACATTGTGATTCTGCAGGTGACATATAAAACGTGTTCACTTTTGAATGCATTTGTCTTACTTTTTAAGTGGATTTTGATCAGTTTGGAAAAAATATCTTTCAGAAACTGGAAAAAATTGCTCAAGATAACAATCGTAACAGTGAACAACTTGTATTCTTTAGTTTTTGCATAGGTCTCACAGTTTTATGGTGATGCATTTGAGAGCAGAGACTGGTTTGATAACTCCTTTCTGTGGTGTGGTAATATACGAAAAAAGGGAAAAGAAGCACCCATCATTTTAAAAAGCTTTAGTATGCTTCGGAAAACATCAAGGCTAATTTGTAAGCAGTAATTACCCACGCTCATATGGAGTCTTTGCTAAAATTGTGTTTGTGTGTGTGTCTGCGTGCGTGCGTGCGTGTTTGTTTGTATCCCATACTTATGTGTTTCAATAGACCTTGACAGACCCACTTGTGAAGAATGGATCTGAGGGCCTTCAAGTGATTCAGCTCTGGAGAGAGAAAGTGTTCAAGTTATGCGTTCAGCTGCGCTCAAAGGACGTTGAGTTAAAAGTTGAAAAGGATAAACTCGTTTCAAAAGTATGGCAACAGTCATCCGTTAGTATACCATTGTAAAATCATGTCCAGTGTGTTTGGAACAGTGCTTAAACTGTTTAACTGTATTGTTCTGTGTTTTAGTATAGATCCATGGAGCAGCAGCTCCAGCAGGAGCAGCACCAGGCTTGTGTTCTCCAGCACAGTCTAGATGACAGGATAGCTGAGCTGGAGCTGGAGAGAGTGGAAAAGGAGGTTAGTACCAGGGCAAGTGACTTGATTTATGTGGCATCTGAAATTTTGATGATGCACAATAAAATTGGGGCTGCTTAGGAAAGTGATAAACACTTTTAAATTTTTACTCCAGCAGAGGATGCTGACTATATGAAAACTTTGCTAGTTTCAAGAGCAGATGCGGTTTTAAGAGCAGCAGCTGGCCATAAAGACATTCTCAAAATTGTGCATCATTGTAGATTTGTGTAAGATACTCTATCACATAGATGTGTGTTTTTCTAACCAGACATCGAAACAGGACTTGGCCCAGTCTCACAAGGAAAATTCTCAGCTGAAGTCACAGAGCCAGAAATCGGAGGCTGAACTTAAAATCCTGACAGAGGCAGTGCACAGGTACAACAAACTAGAAGAACAGAAGGAAATTGCACAACAACTGTTCTGTTCAATGTTGAAAGTTTCATCACAGATAATACACCATTTGGCTGTGCCTCACAGGTTCAGTCTGGCATTTGAAAGCAAGGTGGCAGAGGTGGATGCAGCTCAAACGAGGCTCGACATTTTTACCAAGAGGCTAACTTTTGCTAAAAGACGAGTGGAGACAATCCAAGGTGTTTTAATACCAATGGTTGACGGGATGATTGCAGTGTTTCACTTTTAAGTGCATACCTGTATGTCTGGTAAAAAATGTACATCACAATGTTTTGGCTTTACAGGTTTGATCATTAGGAGGGTGGCTCTGCAGAAAGTTCAGCAGGCCAGTAAACAGGCAGAACAGGCTGCTGAGGGGTACAGTATCAGGTTATTATGGAGTCATCTACTCCATAATGCCAAAGTCATGTTTTTAAAAGTTCTTATTTATTCTGATCAACAGCCTCCAAATCCAAAATATTCAATTTTTAATATAAAAGTAAGAAAGCTGGGCATCTATTTGCATTTTCTAAGCTCTTAACAGCAGACGTTTTAGTACTTTTTTTGGTCAAGTAATTACATGAAAAATTAAATGAATCATTACTGGTCAGATTGGAGTGAATTAATTAACATATTTCCTCCAATAACTCTTTCAGCACTAATTCAGAGAATTAATAGGCTAATTCAAACCTACCAATGCAGTTTATACTGCAATTATATGCTTAATGTATACACTGACCAAATAAAGGTTTATTGCTTTACTAACCTGCATAAAAAGAAGTGGCAAACGGGAAAATATCTGTTTCAGCTCTGTTTGGATGGGAATAGGGCAGGGTGACATGTTTAAATCACTACTGTGATATTAATAAGAATATTCTTGGCATATACAGTATCAATATATCACGATATGACAGTTTTATGTAGTATTAGTCTACATATAAAAGCAGTCGCTTTCTGGCTGTTAAGAGTTTGGCTTGCTTTCTTATACACCGTGCAGTTGCTTCTCAGCTTCTCTGCTTGACTTTCTGTTCCTTTATTTGCTCTGCCATCTTGTCTGCGTTGCCCTCCAGCATCACAAACCTCCAGACAGAGCTTAGTTTGGTGTGTGAAGAGAGAGACAAGCTCACACAGGAGCTCAGAAGAACCCCGGAGCTCATTGAGAAAGCTCTGGCTGATCTGAAAGAACAGTGTGAGCACCCTTACAACTCATGACAACTTATTATAATGCCTCGTTCGTTGGCTGTCTTGTGTTTTTGCAATGTATTTGTCTCAGTTCAATTTGTTCATCCTGCTCAGATGAAAGCAAACGCAGGCAGCAGCAGCAGGAGCTGGAGCAGAGCTGGATGGAGGTCCAGCAGGCTGTGGCTGGCAGAGAGAAGGCCGAGCAGAGCCTGCAGCATATCCAGGCCCAGCTGGAGGAGAGCAAGGTCAACCTGGAGAGACTCTGCTCTGAGCTGCTCATCCAGAAGGAGCACAGCAAGCAGGGTGAGGCAGCATCTACCATAAGCCGCATAACTGTTTTTTAGCCTTGACTAATCTGGGGAAAGCAGACTGAGCACTCCTGCTCTTTTTCAGAAATGCCCTTCATCACGGTCTCCTTATATTCACACCTGGGATCAGTCTGCCACTCCACTGTGTTTGTTAGCTTCACTGGAGCAGTTAGGGATTAAGTGACATGCTCAAGAGCACCTTGACAGCAGTTGTTCAGGGAGAGTTTCCAACAACCCCTCCTAAGGGAATATATCTGGCTCTTTAGCTGCTCAATGCTCCACTATTTTCACCAACTAGTTGCTAGCTTTGCCTGTCTGCCATTTGTTGCTAGACATGTCGTGTATAGCTGGTGTTTCTGAGCTTTTTTTTGCAGAAAACAGCTGCCTGCTGTGGCCAAAAATAGTGCTACGACAGCAGTATGAGTGAAAGTTGTTGGTCGGGAAAACTAAAATGATGATCTTAAAGTCGTTACAAAGCTCTGTAGACCTGAAGGGAACTATAAGGTTCCCTAAGGTCTAAATAAAAAAGCACTGATTATAGCCACTTTAATGATGCAGACATCAGATCCACGCTAATGGATTTAATTTCCTTTTTAAATGCCAGGTCTTAAAATGCTTCACTTTATATGCCTCTACCTTTACTGAAACAAAAGATCAACAAATGTTTGCCACTAGATATAATTTAAAAACTAAATTGTAGTGCTTTTTTTCTGACCTTTAGACTACTGCCATTTTGCGGTGTTGTGGTTTGTTGTGTGCTACCATGGTCTTATCGTAATAACTGATGAAGCTGGATTTTATTCAGACAGCTCTGTTTGTCTTGCTGTCTATGAAAATTTGCTAACAGGTGCAGTATGATCCAGTTAATCTCCTTCAGACTCTGTTTCTCAGTATGTGAGATACTGTATTAAGGAATGGTGCATTTATTGTTCCCCTTCAGCCCTGCAGGAGAGGGTGTCTGAGATTGAGGAACGGTGTGCTGAGAAGCTGAGAGAGTTGGAGGTTCAAGTCAATACGGCCAGGAGAGAGCACACCAAAGCAGGTAGCAGGATTAGCACCATGCTACCTCAGCCCACAGAAGCTTAACACAGGGGCCTTAAGTCATATCTGTAATGCAGACTGTGATCTAATATGATTGGAGTTGTTTACACAGTATATAGCAGCATTTCCCAATGGCTCTTGATCTATCTGTATTGTCTCTTGCAGTTATGACATTGCGGCAGTTCGAGAGAGAGGCAGCAAGGAAACAGAACGAGATGAGAGAAAGTCAGTATTTGGGGGGTGCACACATAAGGAGGGAGGTTCCGAATAAACAACTGAAGGAGATGGAGAAGGACAAAAACCTACTGCTGGTAAGACTTTTTAAAGCAAACGACATTTGTGAAAAATGTTGTTTCTGTCTTCATTTCTATTGATGACCTCATATGACCTGAATCTGTTCCAGGCCACTGCTGCTGGACGAGGGCTGACGAGTGAGTATGCAAGAGTTCAAACAACAGCTCTACAAAACTCTGCTAGTCCCAGAGAACAACAACAAAAACCTTCAGGGAGGAGTCGCTCTGTGGAGGCAAAAGTACCTGCAGAGGGTAAGATGTGTCCTAACTCCTCATGTGTCAGATGCTTTTTTTTTAAGTCCTAACATTTACACAGATATGACTGAGCTGACAACAGCCTGTCTGTATCTTGTCAGAGAGACTCCTGTCTGTTTTGGAAGAGCTCCACACTCTCAGTGCCACAGTGGTAAACAGCTCGGAGGAGGAGGAGGAGGAGGACGAGGACGGACAGAATAACAGCGTGGGACCATCCACAGGTAGTCTGCCCAGCTGATACCTGAAGATGAGTCACTGGAGGCTGTGAAAACACCATTAATTTGTACAAAAGGTGGGCAGTGTTGATGATTTAGGAGCCAGGAAAATACACTCAGTCGGAACAATTTGTTTGAGCCAAACATCAGAAAAAAAAATGCATGTCACATTGCTACTGGGTGTATAAGAGGAATAATAGGTGGCTAGTGCAGAGACAGTATGCATAAATTTAACACAAGTGTAAATTCAAGTTTATAAAATGTTTTCAATACATGTTCTGCATCTGTCTCCAGGATGACTTTTAATTACAGAGAATACTGGAAATACAATGATGGAAAAAGTACTCAACTCAGTCAACATATTGCACAAATGTTTGTGAAATTAACACAAGCACTTCTCAACCAAAGTGAAATGGAAGATTTATGTGTTAATGTGAATATCTAGAGTTTCAGTTGCAGAATAGTCTTGTTTTTCATTCTCTTGCTTGGACCAAATCACTTCACCAGTAAGACCATGTTCCACACTTTCACTTTCTTTTACTTATTTTAAATTGGTCCCAGAACAGTTTGATTTGTGCCCACTGAATCAATGAATTGCTTTAAAGTTTAAGATCACAATTGAGCAAAAATGTTGTGTGATACTTTCCCAAAAGAAACTATTTACATATTTTTTTACTACAGATTGAAATAATAGAATCTGTGTTTGTGAAAAATAGCAGGACCGGTGGTCGTGACTTAATTAAATGCAAACGTGACTAGATTTGTCAGTTTTAGTGAGCTTTTTATCAGATAACAAAGAGAAGCCTGTCACATAAAAGCTGACATAGTACTTGTCCTGCTAATGGGATCAGAAGTCTGTACTGTAGAAGTTTATGTGATTGTCCAAGTGTTTCTTTGCTATGCAGAGACTGGTGACTTACTTTTCAGTGTGACCTATAATAAAGTATATTATATATATTTTTCTAGTGCAAATTCTGTGGTCTTGAACACTATGGTCTGGGGGGAAGTAGTGATGAAGAAATTCATGATTTGATGCGAATCAAATTTCCCCATGTCACATCAAAACCCAAAAGAAGAGAAGCAACTAAAACATCTGATATCAAAGTTTTACAATAAGTTAGATTTTTATTAAATAAAATTAGATTTTTGCATAAAGACCTTTAAGAAAATACACAGGGGTTTCTCAGGTCTATAGAATTGGCTGAGAAAGTGAAATTTGTAAAGCAGGTTTAATGTGTTTGGTGCATCTGGCCTGTTTTTATATAACACATCAATAACTAGGCAGACCTATATGATTTCATATTGGAAAAAAAAGATACTTTCTATTTCAAGTTCCTTTATAGTGGCCAGTTTTAAAATGACTGCAGTAATATGGTTGACGATGATAAACATCATGATGAACCAGATAATTGTGCTATTTGTCATGTTGTCATGGGTGCTAATAAATTTTGCAATAGCTTGAAGTTTCGAGCCTCTAGGTAAAAATATCTCATGGAGAACCGAGGGAGAGCAGAGTGAAAATACTAATGAAATGTAGACTTTTCTACTCTGTTTTTCTAAGAGCATCAAAAATAATTTGCAGGGACACACTTGCAAGTAGAGGATTAATGTATCAAATTAAATTTTTTAGAACAATTATTGTATTTCAGTAGTGCACTGTTACTTATATCTGGTGCCTGAGAGTGATAAAGAGAACAAAACGGCATGTAAGGTGTGAGAATATTTTAGTTTGCAGTGTGTGTTAGGTCTCTGATGCAAAAATCAAAAATATCATCAATGACACAGTGAAGGAATTATGTATAGTCTAAACTTACATACATCATGATGGATAATTTTAAAGTAATGTGCCAACAAATTTAATATTCCATCTTTTACTTTTTGTCTTTTTGTGATGTACTTCAGTTCACACCATGCATTAATTTCATACATTAATGTCAAAGATAATCATGTCTTCTCATGTACAGAATAAAACCAGCAGAGGGCGATATTGTCAAAGGTGAGATCAGTGCGTACATTGATTTCCATCATTCGCTCGGGCTACACTTTGCAAAAGGCTGTTTCTTCATTGGGATATTATTGCAGACAGTAAAGAACATTATGATTTCTATAGGTTATACAGGTGTTTCTCACCTGCAACTTTAAATAGGGAAGTGAATGAGGCTGGATATCTGCACATGTAGTGAAAAGGATTCTACTATCTATCAGACTTAATTCCTGAAGTAATCTGAATAGAAAACCTGTCCAGAACTATTTAATGCTGTACTTGTGAAAAACTTCCAGGTTGAAGCAAAATTTGATGCTCTGTTGAGTGTTGCAATAGTGATTGTTAGTGTACAGCCTGAATAAATGCATTTACTGTACAGTGCATTCAGAAAGTATTCAGACCCCTTCACTTTTTACACATTTTGTTATGTTGCAGCCTCATGCTAAAATCATTGAAATTCATTTTTTTCCCCTCATCAATCTGCACTCAATACCCCATAATGACAAATTAAAAACAAAATTTTAGAATTTTTTGCAAATTTATTAAAAAGTAAAAATTGAAATATCACATTGACATAAATATTCAGACCTTTTGCTATGACACTTGAAATTTAGCTCAGGTGCCTCCCATTTCTCCTGATCATCTTTGAGATGTTCCTACACCTTGACTGGAGTCCACCTTTAGTAAATTCAATTGATTGGACATGATTTTGAAAAGGCACACACCTGTCTATATATGGTCTCACAGCTGACAATGCATATCAGAGCAAAAACTGAGCCATGAGGTCGAAGGAACTGTTTGCAGAGCTCAAAGACAAGATTGTATCAAGGCACAGATCTGGGGAAGGCTAAAAAAAAAAATTCTGCTGCACTGAAGGTTGCCAAGAGCACAGTGGCCTTCATAATTTTTCAAAGGAAGAAGTTTGGAACAAATTATCTGCGCTTTATGGCAGAGTGGCCAGACGGAACCTTCTCTTGTGTGAGTGACACATGAAAGCCCACCTGGAGTTTACAAAAAAAAAGCACCTAAAGAACTCTCAGACTGTGAGAAACAAGATTCTCTGGTCTGATGAAACTCAGATTGAATAATTTGGCCTCATTTCTAAGTGTCATGTCTGAATTAAACTAGGCACTGCTCATCACCTGCCCAATACCATCCCAACAGTGAAGCATGGTGGTGACAGCATTGTACAATGGGGGTGTTTTACAGCAGCAGGGACAGGGAGACCCTGGTGGGTTTGACGGAAAGCTGAACAGAGCAAAGTGCAGAGGGATCCTTAATGAAAACCTGGTCCAGAGCGATCAGGACCTCAGGCTGGGCGAAGGTTCCCCTTCCAACAGGACAATGATCCTAAGCACACAGCCGAGACAAAGCAGGATTGGCTTAGGGACAACTCTGTGAATCCCCTTGAATGGCCCACCCAGAGCTCTGACTTGAACCCAATAGAACATCTATGGAGAGACCTGAAAAAATGGCTGTGTACCGACGCTCCCCATCCAACCTGACAGAGCTTGAGAGGATCTGCAGAGAAGAAAGGCAGAAAATCCCCAAATCCAGGTGTACAAAGCTTGTTGCATCATTCCCAGGAAGACTCGAGGCTGTAATCGCTGCCAAAGGTGCTTTAACTAAGTACTGAGTAAAGGGTCTGAATACTCATGTCAATGTGATATTTCAGTTTTTCCTTTTTAATAAATAAGCAAAAAATTCTAAAATTCTGTTATGGCTATGTTACTATGGAGTATTGTGTAGATTGATGGGGGGGAAAAATGAATTTAAACAATTTTAGCATAAGGCTGCGACATAACAAAATGTGAAAAAGTGAAGGTCTGAATACTTTCTGAATGCACTGTATGTATCTTCATTGCCTCAACAGAGTAGCACAGCAGCCAGACAATACCGTGGTTAACTGATGAATAATTTAGTAGAGCATTGCTATCCAGACAAGACATGAAATAAATGACGCAATAAAAATCAATCAATAAGCTCCTGAACAGTTTAGAATGAATGGCATATAAAATAAATGGTCCAAACACACAAATGACCGCCAACTGACTTTATATCTATAATTACAGTGTGCTATTTTCATGTTTGTACTAATATTACCAATGACCCTAAACCAATTCCTTGACAATGGCTTCACTGAGTGCTGTTTTTTATTGATAGACTGCACAGTACTGTTGTGTTCACGTGTGGGAACCTCCTCCCTGTGGTTCTGAGGCTGATACTGGGCTGTCAGAGTGCAACTTGTCAAATTAGAACATCTGCTGTCATTGGCCCTGCCAGTCATCAAGGCGCTGCATCTTTTTCTGGTGTAATCAAAATGCCCAAACCTGCAGGTTCTTTCCACTGCTGTGGAAAGAATTTTGCCCTTCCGCTCACTGGCATTCATCTATTTTCAAGAAATGATTAACGACCTTATTATTGTTAAACACTGTATCAAATATTAATGACACAAGACACAGAAATCAATTTAAACAAATACCTTAGGGCTGGAAAAGGAGCCGAAGGTTGGGTTCTTTGCAAAACCTCTATATGGTCCAGATGACCAGATCTCTTTTACTAGATTATGTTGAAGTAATATTCACAGCACAGGTACAGCGCACTGTACAAAGCTTGTTGTTGACTCAGCAAACCATTTTTTTATATATTGCTAGCAGGCAATAGCCAAAGTCAAACTTAACATGGCTGAAATGTTGTGAAAACTTTATCCTCTGCCTGTGATATTCTGTCACACTTTGCCAATTGTCCCCAAAGTGGAGTCCTCTTGGGGCTAGTCCTCATTCAAGTCTGCTAAAGCCAGTGACTAGAATTAGATGCAGAAATCCCTAAAACTGGTCAATTATTACCACTGTATTTTATCTCAAGTACGTGTAGCTGATCCTCTGATATGTTATTTAGAACATCTGCCTTTTTAGTAATCTGCCTTTTTATCTGCTGACCCTTATATTTAATAACTCGTAAAATGGGTACTCCTGAGCACTAACTCTTGCACAGTTTCGTTTAGATTATATTACAGGATTACAAGACACAAGAAACCTCACATCCTCAGTCCTCAGATGAAGACAAAACTCTGGATTTAGATATTAGACTGTTTCAAACAAACAGCGCCACATCTTTGCAAAGTTCTTGCAGGCCGGAGGTCGGAGCTGACTTGGATCTGTGTCAGAGGTTGATGTGATCCAGTAAGTCAGGGGTGTCAACCACCAGTGCTGCATGCTGCATCAGAGCCTGGCGGATGCTTGTGGATTGCCGTGGCAGGCCATGCTACAGGGTGGAACGGCAGCCACGGAGGAGCAGTGCGAGGAAAGGCAGCAAAGTAACCCTATTTATAGATGCGGGCAATGTGGGGCATTGTTTGGGGGGGGTTGCAGTGGACTGAACGGTCTTCAAACTACAGCAACTGCAATACTTTACCTGGTTTTCCTGTAGTGGGTTTAAATGTAGTAGTCTAAGTGTTAATACTGTATGACCTCTGAAAATAGGTCAAATATAGAAAATAGTTGATAAAAAGGTACATATTGTTCTGACAAAGAGCATCAAGTATTGAGACTTATTATAGAAGGAAATCCATAACTACAAAAGAGTTGCAAAATTATAGCAAGTTTATTATTAATCATGATCATACTTAAGTCTTTATTTTCAGCTGAGAAATATTGGGGCAAATCAAGTACAAGTAGGTCTGTCTTTCTGATGTCTATCAATTTATTTTAACCTTTGAGATCAATAAAACAACGGCTTGAAGCCAGACTTTAAGAAGAAGTCTACAGAAAATGAAGGAAAGTGATATCGACAGTCAACATGTCTTTTCCCGTGCATAATGAAGTCTCCATCTGTACCAATCAGTCACCTTGTTTGGAGCTGTAATTGCACTTCCCCTTTGGGATGATCAGTGTGCAGCGCAGTGTTTACTAGATGCGTGAATGACTGAACAAATGAACGAACAAATGTTGTAAAGGATACTCACCTTTTCTTTTACCACAGTGCAACTGACACAAAATACAAATCATACAAATTAAAATCAGGTGAAGGAGGTGGAATCAGTTAACTAAAATTATGTGTGAGTCCCTCAGTCTGAATAGAAATGTTTATTGTATTTGTGAAATCTGCAGACAGCATCACATTTTGTCCCAAGTTCATCAGTCATTTGTATCTTAATAACTCTATCAGTGTCACAGATGCCTCCTGTTCATCAGTTCAGTTTGTGCTTATCACATAATGCAAACCCTAATGAACATCTAATATGCATTTAAAAACACCAGCAGAGGCTCCCTGTTTCTTTGTGCTTGTCTCATTGTGAAATGTTGGCAGTAAACATTGCTCTCAAAGAGCGCCCTGCTGTTGGATGAGATTGCAAGCAATTTAGTCAGGGATCAGCTTCTATTGGCAGGACTTGCATTAGCAGAAAGGAAAAACTGGAAAAACACATTTAGTTCTCTAACAATTCTAAATGAATATTTGACATAAGAGTGAAATATTAAATTATCATATAAAATATCCCCCAGAGCATGTACGGACTTAAGTTTGCGTCACAGTTTTAGAGGAAATGTGAATTATGGAGAATATCAATTGAAAGTCAGCCAAAGGACAGAAAGTTTATATTAGTCCTGTCCGTAAAACATCTGTTATTGAGATCTCATCAGGCAGGAAGAGGGACAAGGAATCTTTGAGAAAACAGAACGTTGATAATTAAAATTGCCAGGCTCGTTTTGTTCTGTGTGCGCTTTGCCTGTGGGATATTAAGTTAAAGACGTGAATTTTTAATCAAATTTCTGTTCATATTCCTCTGTGCTGCTGCACCTTAGCTCCCTCTAGTTACCAACATGCTGCTCAAATAAGGCGTCCCAATTACCAGATTTTTAGATTTTTTTTTAAATTTTCTCCATTTGTGCACAATCTGTTCTACAAAATATTTTGATTCCGTTGCTGCTCTTTCTTGCAAAGATACCTTGAGAGGATCGTTACGTGACAGTTTAATTGCATACTCAATATCGGAGGGGACAAGTGGATGTTTCCCCTCACAATTCATCATGTTAACAAGAAAAGAAATGGTGGTACACTGAAACAATTCTGTCATCTGCGAACAACAAATACCTTTAAGTTTTTGACTTGAATGTGCCTAATGATTTCAAAGAACTAAGATTAATTCCTCTACATAACAAAAACATTGCCTCGAGCTTCCCTTCTTTCAATAGATGTCCTAATGCTTGTGCTGGTAATTAATTAATAGGATATATAAGGTGGAGGATAAACTCAACCAAACTAATTTTTCAGACACTGTACCTGACAGACATCTATGAGATTATCTCTTTGCAAAACTGTCTATATGGTTTTTCACTCAAACCAGAGCAGCTGCTGTGGTTTTTGGAGTAAAAAGCTGAATGAAAATTCTTCTCAGTGGCCCATGGTTGGAGACTCAGTAATATACTGTACATCAAAGTAAATAACATTAAACTGTGTTATATAAATGTGCAGCGAGATCCTTTAAGGAATAAAGCAAAGACCCTTTTGAAAATGAATAGAGAAATACTCAGAAATACTCAGTCATAGCATCCAAATACATTATCAGTTCTGAATGGCTTTATATGCAATGTGAGCTGTGATCGCGGCTTTAAGGCTGTATCAGCTTGATGCATTAGAATTTGGGGATTTTACCCCATTCTTTTATGAAGCTATGCTGAAGCTTAGTATCGATGCATGGGGAGTGACTGTTATCAGTTGCAGTATCTCTTAGGTCACGCCGATTCACAGTTCGAATTTAGGTTGTAACACTTAAGAATGCATCAAAGTTAATGAGTTCATGGAGATAAATAAACTCATTATTTATGGTATTTAGCTTACAACTCTATCACTGGGAAGCTGTGCAAACAGCTTGGTAATTATCTATGCAGTAAATTTCCAAACACTAATCAACACTGTGTGTCCAGTATTTAGTAAATTATGCAAATACTTTCACGACCAACATTTTCTCTATTGACTAAATCATCAGTTTTAATTGGAATGGTGACTCCGTAAGGTGTGTTTTCCACAAAGTGGCTTTCTATATTGATGCCAGTTGCATGGCTCTTTATAAATAGCAGTGTTGGTCTACTGGTCGATCGGTCCACCACTTTAGTCCAGACTGAAATTTCTCAACAAATGTTTGCTGAATTGCTATGAAATTTTGTTCAGACGTTCAAGGTGTGCAGAGCATGAATCCGAAAGGACTTTGGTGATTCCCCGGCTTTTCCTTTAGCGCCAGCATGAGGTTCACCATTGTGGCTTTTAGCGAAATATCTCAACAAATACGCTGAATGGACTGCCATGAAATGTGGTGCACACATTCATGTCCCCCTTAGGATGAATTGTAATAACTTTTTTGATCCCCTGACTTAAAAGATAAGCATTGCCATAGACTCCATTTTTCCTTTAGTAAGTTACTAATTTGTCCAAAATTGCATTATAACACATAATGTATAACCCTTGCCAAAGTCAGAAAAATTAAAAACAACAGAATGGAAATAATCTCAGAGGAGAAAGTTTTGTGAACTTCTGAATAGATTAAAAGATACGTACATCTGATACATCAGATAAATATGTCTTTTGACAGCTGACCCTTCTCCTGCTTGTAATCCCCTAAAATAAAGTGATATGCCTACTTCTTACCACAAGTAGAGTTGTGAGCTGAGCGATAGTAGAGAACTGAAAATAATGAAATAATTAGACATTATATTAATTTGTACAGTAATTACAACCCAAGTTTCCATCATCCAGAAGGTTCTGTAGTTATCACCTGTAGGTCAAACATAAACACATCTTCTGCTGTGGACGTGTTCTAATGGACTGATCACTCAAAGCTGTCAGACAAGACAACTGTCATGGCAAGACACATCTGCACTTTGCTTTTGTCCACTCAGCTGCTCCGAAGAAATATGTTGGCTTCTCTCTTCCCCCAGCTGAAACACAGCATCCTCAGTATTCAACACCACCACAAACTCTCATGCTGATGAACTCACTGGCTCTGTGCCCTTGACATTATCACTCTGTTTGGTTTGTGTGCTTGCAATTCCTGAGTAGTATTTCTTCTGTTTGTGTCTGCTCATAAACACATTTGTTTTGGTCTGAAACATAAACCTCTGTATAGTAGCGTCAGAACTGCTTCTGATGATGAGATAACCTGCAGAAGTAGAAGATGTCACTGAATGAGATTTGAACGCTCAAAATCAAACAGACGGTCTCTAAATGAAGGACAATGAAATGACAACCTGTACCATAAGATGTGGTGTGTTGAGAGGCTTGGAGCACTGTGTATCTGAGGCTCTATGGTAAGCCCTAAATACAGGGGTTTTACAGGAAGCCTTGGGAGAATGAAAAATGAAAAGCTTTATCTTGGAATTTTATAGCACTCAGTGAGCTCTTTTTTTATCTCCTGACCTTTCTGGGGAGCTTCAGACCACTTACTGTAGCCCTGACCTTGGGTACCGTAACACCAAGTACAATGCCATGATTTCATCTCAAGAAAATTACGGGCATTAGTTCAATTGTTTAGTTCTTGGGAGCCACTTTGCCGGACGAGCAAACATGTTACATAATGTCCATGGTTTTGGTTTTGGCATGTGTATTATTAATCTCAGTTAATCCACTGCACAATATCCCCACAGGTTTTCTTCCTGCGTATGATATTGGCTGAATGCAAGTTGTGATATTAAAGCAAAGTATGCTGCAGTCTGATCGGTTATGCATACAGGAGAACAGTGCGTGATCACAGTTTTTATTTGCTACCTCTTGATCCCTGACCAAGAATAAATAATGGCACTAGATACACAGAGCACGGTTTGGTTTTGAAGGCATTGTTTACAACTATATTTCTCATCTTTAATTATCCAGTGCCAACCCTCATTTTTGTTATCTGCCCAAGGAAAATGAGGCTGTGCATGCATCAGAGCACTTCTGCTGTGCACTTTTCAATTCTCCCAGCAGGCTTTGGCCCTAATGTCACCTTAAATGTGAAATGCTGAGCTGCACATGTGGCTACAAAGTTCCACATCCAATTTCACAGGTTCCAGCTCTGAGTAATGACACTAGAACAGACTTTGACTAAATAAACAAGTAAACAGCAACCCCCAAAACAAGTATTATTTTAATGAATAAACTGTTAAACAAACGGAGTTAGAAAATACATAACAAGCTCTGCTACAAGCTGATAAATGCCTCAGAAATGATGAAAGAACCAAGCTGATATCAGATCTTTCTTGGCTCAATTTAAGTGCTGTAAAAGAATGTCAGCTTTTTATGAAATGTAGTGAGGCAGACTCTTCAGAATCTGATAGATTTTTATTTGCAAGTTAGCATCTGTTACCTGTTTGAGAGTTGATCACACTGAATTTTAAAGAGTAAAATCAATGGCCATTTTGATGACTTAATGACTGTGGATGGGTAATGTGCCTGATTGTAACTGTGTGCTCACTGTTAACAGTGCCACATGTAACACTGGATATGCCTGTATTTAGGCCACTCTACTCCCGCAGGCTTACAACTTGTGTGCATAATTCTGTGGGTTATAACAAGCAATTGCTATATATAAAACAAGGTTAAGTTCACAGACTTTGATAGATAAGATATTGACAAGTGATCAGGAATCTATATTTTGTGATATCTGTGGCTGGTAAAATACTAGAATATATGCACATTATTTTTATTTTAACACTAACCTTCAATCACTTAAAACAGTGCTGATGTTTGTCTGCACTGTATCTCACTAACTAGCAGGGCTTCACTGTTTATCATCATACTGCCCATTTTGCATTTCGGAGCGAGCCACAACTGCCACATACTACCTGAAAGCTCTCCTAAATACTTCACAGTATTTAAATTCCATCAGATATGTGCTGGGGACGTCCTCACCGGGGGAAACTGTGATATCCTCTGTGAAACCAGAGATTCGTTGTACAGCTGTAGAGGCTGCAAAGTCACACTGGCATGAACTGTACCATCAAACCAGGTCATTAAAAGGCAGATAGGAAGGTATCATAAAAATGGAAAATTTATCGTCATAATTCTTAACATATACAGTGATACATTTACTGCAGGAAAGTTTCTCTCATCATATCACTTGACACAGAAGCGTACACTGATCAGCCACAACATTAAAACCACCGACAGGTGAAGTGAGTAAAATTGTTTATCTTGTTACAGTGGCACCTGTCAAGGGGTGGGATACGTTAGGCAGCTGGTGAACAGTCGGTTCTTGAAGTTGATGTGTGGGAAGCAGGAAAAATGGGCAGGCCTAAGGATCTGAGCGACTTTGAGGGCCAAATTGTGATAGTTAGACAACTGGGTCAGAGCATCTCCAAAACATCAGGTCTAATGGGGTTTTCCTGGTTTGCTACGGTCAGCACCTACCAAAAGTGGTCCAAGGAAGGACAACTGGTGAACCGGCGACAGGGTGATGGGTGCCCAAGGCTCTTTGATGCCTGTGGGGAGCGAAGGCTGGCCGATGTGGTCCAATCTCAAATCAGAGCTACTGCAGCACAAACTGATGAAAACCTCAATGCTGGCTATGATAGAAAGCTGTCAGAACAATCAGTGCATCTCAGCTTGATGTATATGGGGCTGCGTAACTGCCGACTGGTCAGGTCGGCATGGCCACCCTCCCCTGACCGCAGTAACCGCCTATAATGGGCACAAAAGCGCCAGAACTGGACCATGAAGCAATGGAAGAAGGTGGCCTGGTCTGATGAATCATGTTTTCTTTTACTGTTTTCTTTTACATCATATGGAAGGCCCGGTGCCTGTGCATTGTTTACCTGGAGCAGAGACGGCAGCAGGATGAACTATGGGAAGAAGGCAAGCCAGCAGAGGCAGAGTGATGCTCTGGGCAATGTTCTGCTGGGAAACCATGGATCCTGGCATTTATATGGATGTTACTTTGACACGTACCACCTACCCAAACATTGTTGCAGACTAAGTAAACCCCTTCATGGCAATGGTATTCCCTGTTTGCAGCAGCCTCTTTCACCAGGATAATGCGCCCTGCGAGACTGCAAAAATGCTCATGAATAGTTTGAAGAACTTGATGAAGAGTTCAAGGCGTTGAAGTGGCCTCCACTTTCCCCAGATCTCAGTCTGATCGAACATCTGTGGGATGAGCTGGAAAAACAAGCCTGATCCATGGAGACCCCACCTTGCAACTTACAGGACTTAAAGGATCTCATGATGATCTTGGTGCCTGATACCACACGACACCTTCAGAGGTCTTGCAGAGTCCATGCCTCAACGGGTCTGAGCTGTTTTAGTGGCACAAGGGGAACCTACACAATATTAGGCAGGTGGTTTTAATGTTGTGGCTGACTGGTGTATTCCTGCTGAGTAATGTGCTTGTGTCAGACTGTGTCACGCTTTAAGGGACTGTATAAAAATAATTAGCTGAGGTGGGGTATTGTAATTTTTCTTCTGGTTAAAGGTAGGCTAGTCTGAGAGCAGAGAAGAGGTCTTTTATTCTGATCTCATCTAAATGTATGTGTTTATTTTAGATTTTATATAGTTAATAATAGTTCCATCAAAAACACAACTTTAACTGGCACCCTTGTTCATAAGGGTATACTTTGCCTTATGCAGAGGACAACAGTTCTGTATATGGGTTTTTACTAATGAGCATCTTAGTGGACCACATTAAGATATTGAGGTTTAAATTTGGATATGATTTAGCAAGTTCACCAATTTAACACTGTTATATTATTTTGACGTGTTGTAGGAAGGAGGTTGCCTTTTTTTTCTAAGTCAAGAGGAGCGCTTAAAGAATACATTAATAACCCTTGGGAGGATTGTTTTTTTTTTTCAAAATTGAACATAGGGTTCAACCTCCCTGCAACAATAATTTTTGTGAAGTATCTTATCTGGTTCAGCCGCATGGAAAATTTAGTTAAGCGTAGTTTACGGCAGGCTACACTTTGGGCTATACTTTTTTTATTCAACTATTGTTGATATACCAACACCTCTGGTATAGGTATGTTTTGCAAGAATTTTATTTAAATAACATGAGTTTATGTTTAAGTGGCCAGAAACTAATTGAATCATTTTTCAAGTGGCAGGGAACTCATATCTACACACTGATAGCGGTGTGTGTCTGCGAAAAGGTCATACCATCCAGACGGTATTTTCGTTCTTGAAATTGATCTTAATTATAGTCAGTTGTTCTACTCGCTGTGTCCTATGAAAGATTAGAGTTGTATGCCAAGCATTATATCACATCCAGGTCAATAAGCACACACTCTGTAGCCTGTTCTGCTGTGCTGGTTTTGCAGTAATCTAAATAGGAAGCGGTAATGATTTCTACCATTCTAGCACACGTATACTCTCTCTCTCTCTTTCTCTCTCTCTCTCTCAACAAATCTCTGTGAGCATAATTGATATTGTATTGCCCAGCTAATCTAATGGAAACGTAAGAATCGCCCATAGTGAGTAAGCAATACTGGAGTGAATAAAGCAATATAACTTTAATTGCTTGAAACAGATAAATGATTAAGGAGACTGAACTTCAGGCAGACGAATGCTTGCCCTTAAGAAAAGGAGTTCAAGCCGTATTTCAGTAGATTTAAATTACATTCCAGTGCAGTACTCGGAATGGAGTACAGATTGTGCTTCAAATTACATACAGTATAATAGAAAAGCACTATGAAAGACAGTTAAATTTAAAAGCCTGAAAATCACCTATAAACCTAAAAGGTAGCTATTTACTCCGGCAGTGCGATTTGGTAAAACCTTAGATGCTGCGTTTAGCTCAGGCTGCGGACATTACAGGCTATTGATTTGTGGAGAAGTAAATAGAGCTGCAGTGTTTTAAATGAGAAGCAGTAATCAAAGCATCAGGTTTGTGGTGTTTACGCCAAATCGAGCGCAACCTCTTTGCTAGAATTGAATCCAGCTCTTGATTACTGGAGCATGTTTGAGATTGGTTGCAGGTTCGCTGATATTGTAAACTTTAGGGCCCGACATGACCTAGCAATCAACGTGATGTGAGAGAGATGATTACATGCTGCGCCGCTGGTGCACCTATGTTGTGCATGATTCCTGTGATGTGAGTTTCTATAAGGTCAAAGATATGTCTCCACTGAGCCTTCCCTTGTAGACTCTCAAGATACAACCAGTTTTAAAGACGAATCACTTAAGATAACGTGCTGCTAATAACGATAACTTCAGGCATCTAAAAGCAATGCTTTCTTTATGCTGACAACAACAGCCCCGAAATGTGTCTAAAGATGCAAAGAGTGACAATCATATGCTCTGTGCTGATCTTTTGCCACAAGAAGGGTTTTTCTTTGTTCCATGTGCCAGTAATATGCATTTACACTGTAATTATGTCTTTTCACTCGTGTCAGTGGGAAAATGAACCTGAAGTCAAGAATGAATTCAATACATACAGGGATATTTTACGCCGTTGTTGCTGATTTTGCATTTAGAGTTTTGCCACTGAGAAGTCAACCCCCAAACACAGCCACAAGTGCACCACTACAGCATGAGGGTTCTCACATTAGGTTGCTGCTCCTGGGCTCCCTACATCAACTATTCAGATTGAGTGTGAATTTAAATGACTAACACAAGTAAGACAATTAGGATTGTAATATATAGCATTAGTTAGGACACTTGGCAACCAGTGATTAAACAGTGATAAATCCACGCATTAGCTCCCACATCTACAGTCTCTGCACCCAAACACCTGCAGGGGACAGCCTGAGATTATGCTGCTAGTGTGCAGGGCTGTTGCTGCATGGGTGCTGCTACACAGCTGAACACAACAGGGAGGGAGATGAGATGTGTTTAAGAAATAGGCAGATAGGTAGATTTTACATGGCCTATACACACACACACACACACACACACACACACACACACACACACACAAACACTTACTCAGGAGTCAGCAGTATAGTGTTGAAACTAGATGCCGGCGTGTGCAGCTCTGACTTTGCACCACACACACACACACACACCAAACCCAGCTCAGGCTGCACCGCCTCGAACACCAACTCTGCAGTGACGCGAGGAGGAAGACGGGAGGATGCTCTTATTATAATTCAACGTAAGACCAAGTTTGATAAACGCCCCCCTTCCCTCCCCCCTCCCTCCCTCCCTCTCGCGCTCTCTCTCTCTCTCTCTCTCTCTCTCTTTCGCTCTCTGCCCCCCCCGGTCCATTTCAATGGTCTTTATCCACAGAAAGGGGATCCAATTTCCTTCTCCTCCTCCTCCTCCTCCTCCTCCTCCTCCACCACCACCATTTTTGACATAAAGCATTGGCGTTAGGTTTCCAGCGGCGGCAGGAGCGGCAGCAGATAAGCTGGCGCTGCAGTTGCGCTGGCACACATTCAACGTGGGTGCACACAGTGAGTGATAGAGGGACCCGCCGCATCTTGTGGATTTCTTTGCGTACAAGCCCGTGTACATGGTTCTCCCTGCTTTTCCTCTGTCACATCCAGACCAGGAGTTGATCTCACTTCTCGGAGAAAAATGTGGCACCGCACAATAGCGACAGTCCTTGTTTTTTTGTATTTTTGGGGGGACTCGCTGGCAGGGTTTCCGAATCAGATCAACATTGGTAAGTTCAATGGGATACTTGGATACATTTCTTTGTTCACATAGTCTAAATAGCACGCGTCTCTGCAAGTCGCATCGATTAGGTTATTTGCATAATTCATTGCCAAGTTCACTTCTCATAAAGCCAGGAGGTTGTAGGATTTATGCGCGTCTTTGTGGGCGGTTTGGTAAAAATAGAGTTGATCCAAATTGTCAAGACGTGAGTTTCAGTATCTGCAGTGCATTATTTAGTGAGCATTTACTTCTTGACTTGCTTAATCTCAAATTAACTGATATAGTTATCTATCCAATAATGCGTAACTGAATGGCACTGCCCCCCCCCCCGTGAGTAATGTCCTTATCAGGGAAATTAAACGTGCATTCTTCATGTATGTTGGCAGTGAGCTAATTAGAGCGCCGTTATATGTGATATTTCCCCCCCCCCCTGTAGGTGGACTGTTCATGCGCTCTACGGTGCAGGAGCACAGCGCCTTCAGGTTTGCTGTCCAGCTGTATAACACCAACCAGAATGTGACGGAGAAACCCTTCCACCTCAATTACAATGTAGACAACCTGGAGTCTTCCAACAGTTTCTCTGTCACACATGCCTGTGAGTAGTTATACGCTGTATAAAGCTCTTAGTAAGACTTTTCTGTGTGTAAGAATAGCAGGAAAACCTCATGTTTTTCACGGTTTCGGGTTTAGAAAATAAAAAGAGAGACAAGATGCAGGGATATTTTTCAAATTGTATAATGCTCTATATTGTTTATGAACTGAAATTGGTGTTTGAATAAAAATGGATGGTCACCTGCTAAGTGTCCTGCCTAATACACAAACTCCTCAGTCATGCCATCCAAAATTCAGCAGCTGGATGATGGATCAAGGTGGCCTCTGACTGGCCAAACCCAGTGATTCTGTGAGCGGAGGAATTCTGTGATTCCAGAGGAGCTGATGAGCAGCACTTCCATGACTGTGCTTTAAAGCGGGGAAAACAAACGTTGCTGTTCTGGTTGTTGTTGTCTGCCATCTGGCTTTAGGTGATCGTTATATGGTGGCTACTGGTTGAATCACGGAAATCGGTGCCTCTGCATCTTGTCATTCTCCTTAAACTTTTCTATCTCTCCACTGTCAAATGAACACCAACGTGTTCCAAAAGTAATCTGCACCTCTGAACCTTGATAATTAAGCTTATGTCAAATATTTGAACAGTAAAAACTGTCTTCCTAATTTTCATTTGTTACCACTAGTCAAATATGATATAGAATAGTAGCCATTTTTAGGCTGTTACCCGTTTTTCCATTTGTGTGGCTCCAAATCCTTATACTTGATTGTCAGTCCCTTTGATAATGATTTAAAACATCGCATAAGGTTATACCAGCACTAGAGTGGTGTAAATTTGTCTCACTGCACTTTTTATGGATAAATAGCCTACTGTATCAGCTGTAACATGCTGTCATCCATGTAGTCATCTTTACAAACATAATGGATTTTATAGGAAGGGCTTTGGAGTGTGAGATGACTTCATAATTGGTCCACCACTCACTTCTCTGCGATGTAGGGCACCAAGTTCTGTCTGGAGAATTTATTTGTTATCCTTTTTCTCACCAACTGCACTTCACGCTGCAAGTTTAAGGATCAGCTGTGTTATAACCCAATGAAGATAGAAAAAAGAGAGGAAATTTGAGCAGAAATTGCACCTCATACATCAAGGACTCAGTTATAATACAAACACAAAATGCTGCTGAAGTGATGTAATTGTTGGTGTGTGTAGTGGGGAACAAGGAGCAGCCTTGGGGTGAAGTTGCAGGCGGATGCAGGATTACACACATTCACACACTCACGCCTTGACGCTGTCCAGTTTGACCACAGCCTTGCACTGTCGGCTGCTGAGTAATTGCACTGGAGCAGCTGTGGGGTCAGTGTGTAGCTCAAGGGCACTTCCTCAGTTGTTGCTGAGGAAGAGATGAATGTTGCATGCTTAGCTTGTCCAGATCAGGGGTAAAGCACGAACTCTCCTACTTGGGCCTCTGGTTCATTTTTGGGAGGCAAAAAAGGATGCCATTGAGAAAAATTAGTCATCCAGCCTAACACAGCGTCAATGAGCTGTTTTTCCACCAGTCATCTTTAACCCATGGGTTGTCTTTTGGTCACATACAAATAAAGTCATTATGTCTATAGGATGTCAACACATGATTCGAACCTTGTGCATTTATGCCACAGGATAATGCTTCTATTGCAAGTTTTTGTATGGAACTAAAACAATGCTTTCCTGTCATACGTGAGCCTTGTAGAGTTAAACAGTGACATACGAAAGCAATCACTGTATATTCCTGGATCATGCACCTATTAACGGTTTAGACCATAGCTATGATTGACTTGGACTAACCTGAATCCATTGTTTTTGAAAGAAGCTTAAAGTTTTTCCTCCCAAAGAATATAAGAAAAACAAGATAATCAGGAGGATTACTTTCAGTGAGACAGGCTGATGCAAGATGATGCTCGGAAAACAATGTGGAAATGCTCTCCAGTTGAAGAAGACCAGTGAGCGGCTCATTATGCAGACCAGCCAGGCCAGTTTGTGACTAAGGCATTGCTTGACGATGCAGCAAGCTACACGATTCTTATTATAGTAGTCTGGATTGTATAATGCCCTGTTTCCTGGCAAGTGTTGATGTAGCAAATGAATGTGGTGATTATGATTTGACACATTTCTATTCTGGCAAGCATTACAGGTTAGTCATTGCTTTGCTTTCCTACAGCTCACATCATTACATTTTGATAATATTAGCAAGTGTTAACTGACTGAGATTTTAAATCTGCTTCTTACTTGTGATCTTTGGGATTGTCTACAAAACTCCCTCTTGAGTATGAAATCAACAACTGAGTGAATGAAAGGAAGGAAGGATGAGTTGTATAAAAGAGAGGAATTACTTTTTGCTCAGAGCTCATTTGTTGAATTTGTTGTATGTGTTCTGACTGAAATAAAGCAGGACAACACTGCTGTCCTCCAGCTGGGTCAGTATATAATGATTGTTACAAATCCCTGGTGGCAAACGACTCTGTTATTGGCAGTGTGGATCAATAGGTGGAAGGCTATAGTCCAGCTGTAGTGTGTGTGTGTGTGTGTGGCTACAGTTTGCTCTCCAGTATGGAAAAATCAATTCTCACCAAGCTTTCATTTTCCCTATCGCAGTCACTCTTCTCTAATAAGTCCCTGATTCTCCAACTTCCCCTGGCCAGACACACTAAATTTTCTTTTTGATGCTTGCATTGCAGATATGACAGTTAAAAAAAACGAGCCAACCTGTAAACAGCCAATGATATATTGCAACAAACCATTTCCAGTCATCGTAGCTGGATTGAATTCATTCCAACAAAGAGACAACTTCACTGTGCTGTTGTGTTTATTATCCCACCAATTTGTGGCTGGAGTGAAGCTGCAGGATCTATTGATGTTACACTTTGCCCCAGGCCAGGACAGAGTAGTGCATAAATGTAGAGATATGAGGGTTATATCCATTAAGACCGAGGTCATGGCAGGAAAAGACAGTGGAGACAGAGCCAATAGCCCAGCTGGACAGTCAGAGGAGTTAAACCAATTGCATGTGGGATTATAGCTTCTGGATGTAGTGACAGGCCAGATAGAGGAAACAAATCATTTCCTATCGTTATCAGGCATTTATTCAATGTATAATTAAACATCCGTGTTTAGCCTTGTACTACTTCACACATTTTTGCACAGTGTAAAAAATGCATGAATTGAACTTTCTGAGTTATTTGTAAGGTCATTTTAGTAGATATTTGCCATCTGTGGTGCCACTATGTGATGTAAAAAACAAAACAAAACAAAAAGAAAACCCTCAAAAAGCCACAGTATGCATTTTTAAGACTTTCCTTTTTCACTTTTCGTGTCTAAAATGAACTTTGAGATGAACTTTGATTTGATAATTATGACTGTGTGCTTTGTATTAGATAGTCTATTATAGCTACCTATCCTCCCTCTGCTATGACTCAACTAGTGTGATGCTTCTTAGACAGAGGCTAATGTTAGAGCACTTCAGTGTGTAGGCAATGGACAGTTCCACCAATGCAGCATACACCAGTTTATGCAGCCAGATATCCTCCTCCTCCTCCTCCTCTTCTCATTCTTCCTTTTCTTCTTCTGTCCAAATAAGGTCATTTTAGTTTTTACAATTCTGGTGTTCAAATTGAACATGTGAAAAAGTATGCATATAACATTAATGGTATGAGCTAATGGTGCGTACAAGACCAAAACTGTCCCATTGTTATTATTATTTTTATTTGTTTTATTTTATTTGTTGCCTTGTTATTGGCATAGACACAGTGCAGGCAGGGGATCGAAGAGCAGCAACCCATGATGACAATTCCAGTGTATATTTTGTAATATATTTTAATATAATATATAAATTTAATTTATATATAATAATTTAATATATATATATATATATATAATAATTTTGATGTGAAAGTCATATTGTTCTAATGGTATTTAGTATTTAATACATCCTTTAAAGGAATAGCTCTGCATTGGTGCTTATTCTCTATTCTCTCTTAGATAAGAATATTGATACCACTTTCAAGTCTCTGCACTAAATATGAAGCTACAGCAAGCAGCTGGTCAGCTTAGCTTAGCATAATGACTGGAAACAGGGTGATTCTAGTCTTCTAAGCCAAGCCAAGTGGCTGCTGGCAGTAGCTTCATATTTAGTGTACAGGCATGGGGGAAATATTGATCTTCACATCTACGTCGTGGCCAGAAAGCAAACGAATGTATTTCCCAAAAAGTGGAACTTTTCAAGTATGTAATTAAGGATCAAGCAACTCACAAAAGTTCGTCAAGTGAATCATTAGAGCACTAGAGCTTTCGCGAATATTAAAAGTTAAAGGCAAATATCAATTTAACAATGCATACATCATTTTTGCTGTAGTTACTGTAGTAAAACAAACATGCTGGGATGTAACCAAACAATACAAAACCTTGGATCCATCAGAACTCTGAGAATTCATTTAAACCGACAAGTCATGAATGATGCATGAGCACCAGAGACAAGGTTGTCAAATTGTTGGGCCTTAGGGAGAGCAATCTGCATGATAGTTTCTGTCTTAATCCACACACTATAGCAGCATCAGTATCAGTGAGGTCTCTGATAATCAGAGGAAGAACAAATCCACTCTTGGCTTTAAAACTACACTGTGCATGCCTAAAATTCAACTATCAAAACTTGTTCAGCATGAAAAACAGATTCACCACCTTCGCTTATATAGCTGGACAGTCGTGTTTGCATTTGAAAGCTTTAAATGGATCCTCTCGATTTTGGGAGCCCTTGAATAGAAAGAGACACTTACCCAAAAGCATGTCCTTTTATCACAATGCACTGATAAAAATATCTGAATTACTGTTACTGCAGCCAGAGTCCTGTCAGTTTGGATCACCTGCTCCAAATTGACAAGTACTCATCCTCAGATTTGTCATGGCGTTGTCATTGTGAAGCCTGACAAATACATATGAGCTTTTATAATGTTTTTGGAATAATTTTATCTAACTAAAGAGTCATACCAGTTACGGGCAATGCTGTTTTCTAAATGACATGAACAGAGGGTTTGACCCTTAGTTTAATAAGAGCTTTTAGGATGTACCGCTGTGGGGCAATACAGCACTCGTGGGTTATCATGCAGCATAAATGCTTTACCTTTCTTTGAACCAGGCAGTACTGATGCTAAATAAAAGGCCATGACTACGATTGAGGCTTTTAAATATCTGTTGACTGAAGACATCGGTGTCTGTCAAGTGCAAAAACCTCCATGAATTTGGCCAAATAGACTTTTGTCTTTCTAAAAATGAATCACTCAGCTCTGGCCAGTCATAATGCTGTAAAATGGCGGAATAGTAGTGAATAGGTTTGGGGGCAAGCCACTGGAGATGTGCAGTTAGTCTGTCATCCTGTGCATCAGAATGTGCTTACATGTCAGCGTTGTAACGGAGCGACAGTGATCACTACTGACAAGCTACAGTGATGCTGCAGCAGTTTGTTGCAGTCTTACACAACATCCTTCAGTGCGGCTGCCTCCGAAAGCTCTGCTGTTATTCGCTAAATGTTACCTGAGATTATCCAAGGACAACAAGCGGTGAACTACAGAGAGTAATGCAAAAGAAAGCCAAAGATGCCACTGGGGCAGTGAATAATTCAAAGCAGCTGCTTTCATAAATCTGGAAAAGTTGAATGTACTGTATGGAATTTTGAGTTGTTGAATGTGAGGAAACAAAATGTTTTTAATATATCTGAACTAAGAAAGACCACCCTCATTAGTTTATTATTAATATTTGATACTTTACTGCCTTTATTCAGTCTAATTTCTGTCCATAGTGACACATTTGTTTCACAAGATTTTACAATAGTGTACACCAGAATAGATGGTTAGAGTTGATGAATTCTGAAAAGGTTAACAGTTGTGTGTTATAATTTGTTTTAATCCATAAAATAAAGACATTTTATGGATTAAAATGAAGAATTTTAATATCGTGTTGAGTTATTTGAAACTCAGATTCTCCACTTTATAAACATTTGCATTTTCTTGATGTATTTTTGATGTCAATCCGTATTCCAGTGTCATTACAGCAATTAGAGTGTATTGTATTCCTCTGCCTCCTGTTATAGTGATCCTTGGATGATGTTTTTGCAGTATATGCAAAGCATGTGTAGGTGGAGTGTTAGCATCGCTTTTACTGTGGTGCAGTGCAATATTAAAATGTATTCTTCCATACAAGGCTCCAGTAGCCACAGGCCTTGTCTGTGTATCGCTGCTGTAGATTTCCTTCTGTCATGTTGTTTCAGCATGTGGGTTGTATCCAGTTGTATTTCTCAGATTAGGGCTAATCCAACGAGTGTTGCCCCGCTCTTTGCTTATAATGAGTATCTGCAGGGGTAACCCACTGGAAGAATTGTGTGCTTTTCCAAAGCTGTATTCTGTAGAGAAGAGGGAATTCCAGCCAACATGCAACCACACCGCCTGAGGAGAAACACCTACTCAGGCTTTGGTCCCTATGTGCCCTGTGCTTTCTCTGTGGTTGGTCAACTGAGACGAATTGCACAACAATGCAGACTGTAATGCGGATAAAAATATGAAACACTTAAATGTCATAACACACAGATCATTTAAACTGTGTGCATTTGCATTCAGTTAGATTTGCATCTTGAAACAAACATTTACTGTGATTTTACGGTGAAATTGGACCAGCAGGTTCTAACAAATCTGTCAGTAGACTGAGTGCAGTTTACTAAACGCAGACCAGATGAGATGCTGGAAAGAGTCATGATTAAAAAGTTCACGCACCATGTTGAAAATATTGTCTTAAACACTTTTTGCATCAAAGGTTTAAATTACTGTGTGTTTCTAGGTATTTCGACAAACTGAGCTGCCACATAACGTTGCCTCCCAGAGTGAATTACAAATGTTGAAATTTCATTTTATATTATTACTTTATTATTTATTGCTTTATTAATTTTAATTTCTCACTTAAGGCGACTATAAAACAAGACTGAAAGTTTACTGCCATGCTAGCAGCAGGGTAAGGCTGTACCTGGTGCTTTGAACTGAATGCCAACATCATGACAGTGGGGATGTGAAGCCGGTTAAATCTTACCATGACATGTTAACAGGTTGCTTTTGTGTCAGCCCAACTGTCTATAAACTGACATTACATAATCCTGCTATTTGAAAATAATTTGAAAATACAATGGAAAAAAAATCATTTCACCTCTCATTTTCAATTTAAGCACAGCAGAATTATGCTCTAGAGTACATGGCGAATAATAGTGTATATCAGCACAGCTTCCATTTTAATTTTGACAGTTGTGATGCATTTTCAAACATGGAAATGAAAATTGGAGTACTGAATTTTACTTCCCTTTTGTCCTACACCACAATTTATATGTTGTAATCTAACTATAAACGGAGAGATCTCTGTCTCTGTATTTCAGTTTTCTTGTGAACCGCTCATCTAATCGACTTCAAACTTTTGCGAGCGTGTTCCTGCAGACCCAAGGAAGTGTTGACTGTGAAGTTTTTTGGAGGAGCGGTTGTCAAGAAAATCGAAATACAGCCAGACAGACAGACAGACAGACAGCCAGAGATTCCTCCATTTATTTTAAAGAGACTTGAAGGAATAAGATGTCCAGAAGGAAAGCAACAATCTGTTTTAAAGTGCAGCACCCTGAGAGGTCAAACAGTGTAATGGCTTCATGTGGAAGTTACAGGAGGATTTTAAGGATGACATGGGACAGAAATCTAATTCGACAAGCTCTTATTTTGTGCTTTGAAAACAGACATCAACCACGGTTAGAGTAGGGAGGTGCGCAGCAGTTACACAGTAGCGCTCTACGGGACCTGCAGTTTTGTTTGGAGTTAAGGCCTTCACTGACCTTAAATGTGTATGTTTGCAAACTTTGCATTTTGTTTAACACGTGTCCACCTATGCTTATTCAAAACCCCTGTTGCTTTATCCTTGCCATCACTACAGAGAAAATTGGAATTGCAGGATTTTCACCTTTACATGTCTTTCTGCTGAGACATTGCCTATAACTAGAGTGCGCTTTTATTTTTTTATGATGCCTGTACACAAAACTTGCATTGGAAAGATACCGCCGGAGCATTAATTGGATAAAAACATAAAATATACTTATACTTGTAAATTATTCCGGTTTTTCTTTATGAGACATAAAAATCGCAGTGTTCACAAGAATGTCATGCTGGAGATGACAGTATACTGAATGATTCCTTTGTGTCAACCAAATAAGTGGGTGATTATCTGTGTCTTCATGACTTGACCTCGTGTGAGTCTTGCTGTTTTCTCTGCAATGCATGCTAGACAGACTCCACCCCCCATGACTCTAAACACGCAGAAGAACGTAGTTCTCGGTGAACTCGGCAACTGATGGCAGCATGACCACAACTGTGGATACTGAGAATGTTTGGAAATACTTGTGACACAGTGCAAAGTGTACATGCTCAGGAGTCAGATACAGACGGAGAAATATTCCCACAACATCCTGCCCTGCTGACACATTTAGCAGCTGCTGGCAGAATGCAAAGGACGTATATTACCTGGAATAACAGGGGAGTGATGTAGGCTGTGTGTTCAGACCCTGCAAATCATCATTCTGAGAAAGGCACAGCTTAGCTGCCCAGCTCGTTTCCATGAGGAAACACTGAATATGCTGAGTGTCTGTCAGTCAGCACATTTGCAAGATTTGTTGGCACCCTCTGTCCAGCCTTGTAATGCTGTTTCATTTGACAGTCTCCTCTAAAACATAAAAGGAATTACTTTTAGTTTTGGAGTTCATGTTACTAACAGCTCTTTGTTACAAGCCAGTTTCTGTGACTCAACATTTTCTGGCCTTTTTGATGCTGTATATATGCAGTCCTGGTCAAAATTATTGGCAGCCCTGAATTTCAAGTACCTAATTCAGAATATATTCAGAAATAAATGCAAATTAACCAATTTTTTATAACCAGAATATATTACTATAACATATTATTGTAGAAAACCAATAGTCAGCTGAGACTGACAAAAAGTCTACACTCTACCAAATGAAGATGAATGAAGTAATGAAATGAAGTATTTTATGTGTTGCAGTAAATGGAGATTTTCTAACTTCTATTACAACCTAGTGTTTTGGATTTTTCTCCTGCTTTTACACTCCAAAAGATGAATTTACTCATCTGATTGTAGGCTTATGAGTTTGATCGTGTCCAAGCTTTTGGCCTCTTCAAGGTTCAAATGTTTAGATTTATTCACTGTATTTAAAGTAACTAGCCATCACAGGTCACGGTGAGATGCAGGCATCATTATTGTCTCTGTTTTTAGCCATGCTAGCATTGTGGCAATGTTGGTCGATTGGTCAGTCAACCACTTTGGTCCACACTCAAATATCTCAACAATTATTGGATGGATTACCATGAAATTCAATTCAGGCATTCAAGGCGTTCAGAGGATAAATACTACTGACTTTAATGATCCTCTGACTTTTCCTGTAGCGCTACCATGAGGTTGACATTGGTAGTTTGTAGTGAAATTTCTCAACAAGTATTGGAAGGACTACCATGAAAACTAGTACAAACATTCATGTCCCCCTCAGGATAAACTCTAATCATTTTGCCAATCCCTCAATTTCTCATCTGGTGCCAGCAGCAGGTCAAAATTTAAACTAATACTTTAGTTTATTACTAAACACCCACAAAACTAATAAAAGTCCCATCAGCTTCAGCTCTACTTTGTTTAGGGCTAATAATCAAATTTTAGCACACTAATGTCCAATCCATCTAATATGGTGATTATTGTAGCCATCACAACTGCTTAGCATCAGCATGTTAGTATTGTCGTTGTGCAATGTTCACATTCTAGCGTTAGCACTTAGCTTAAAGCACCACTGGGCCCCAGTACAGCCTCACAATGGCTGACCGTGATTCACTCTATTATATGTTGAATAGTACTATTAATTCCATTGTTGTTGTATGCAAGCGCGGGAAAGACTAGAAAGAATAGAGGTAGTATAGTGTATATATACTGTATGTATAAGGCTTTGAAGAGATGAATAGTGAGCGGCCTTCACTAAGATTAAAAGCAGAATTACACATTTCTTCAATGACACAGGCGTCGCAGTAGCTTGTTTGACTGTCTGCTCAGTCAGTGTACATTCTGCACCTCATGTGGATACTGTAAAAAAAAATGCATGTTTACTGCCGTGTCCTCTGCCTTCTTCTCTCACCCTGGGACAGGACAGGACAGGACAGGTATCCCCATGTGGCTGAGACCAGCACAGCCTCCCTACTCTCTCACAGGAAAACAAATTGAAGTCCCACTGCTCTCCTCTCCTCCAGTATTGGTGCATGCACTGCTCTTAGAAAAGCGGTGGAAAAATAACTTTCCACCAGGCAGCAGAACACATATAAACTAGTTTGTTGTTATTGTCAAAAATAGTAAAATCGTTGTCCTCACTTTGTTCAAATGCAGTATCCAGTCCCTCCAGACCTCAAGGCTCTCACCAGTGACTTTGTCTGAAAAAAATCACTCCCTCATCTGTCTGAGTCGTCCTCTATCCTTTTCTTCATTCTCACTTTCTCATATGCATACTGTTCTATTTCCTCACAGTGTGCGGTGTTCCCTTTTCAGCTGAGAACAGCAGCTCCCTCCTATTCCCCCTCAGCTATGGAGCTTTAAGAATTGACTTTTGTGGGCCTGGCTCTGCTGTGCACATACACTACAAGTTCATCCATACATCAGTTTATGATAGAAAAATTTCCCCAACTGGCAACAGGAGAGACTATAAAAGCTGCAAAGCCCTGAGTTTCTGGGAGACGTGAGACAGTGCTGCTGCACCTACATGCTAAGTTTGACGAGGTGGAAAGTTGAGGAGAAGCACAGAAATGGAGGGTGAAGGACAAAGCCAGATACCAGCGGTGATGACAGTACTGACAGGCAGATGTGGGTGTTTGCTAGGTGATGGAGAAAACAAGATGGAAGTGGACAGAGAGTGAAAAGATGTACATTTTTCCAGTTGGATATTAATCATGCATGTAAAGACTGTGTTAGTAGTCTGAACGGAAATGCATAGAACCTGCAGTACAAAAAAAATATTGCCTCTTCCCCTCTTTAATAAAAAAAATTGAAGCACATCTTCATTGCTGACCATGATCAGGGGAATTAGCTGTAGTTGACTGGTGTTTACTGCTTCATGAGCCCAAATATATGATTGCATTAGTCCTTTAGGGGAACAGGCTATCTATTTAACCTAGAAAAAACATAAGATATTGGTGCCATTTTGAGAATTGGATGATATTGGATGAACTTAGAGGTGTTAATTATATGACTGCCTTTTATTTTTGATGGATAAAACACGAGCTGAATATTGTCTGCTGAAGAAATTTGTGAATCTGAAATCTGAGGAGGATCCATGTAGTGTCAAAAATGTTACCTTAAAAACAGCAACAGCTAACCATGCTGAATCCAAAACTGAAAAAATATCATCTGCTCTGATTTTTCTGTTTATGAAGGAGGAAATTTATTTACCGTAGGCTATTTATCAAAGGCCCATCGAGCCCTTGAAATATTGCTTAAAAATGGTCCTTCAGCGTAAAACAATGGTACAGCACCCCCTGAAATATATCTGTGCTTGATTAGAGCATCATCTCAAACTGGTGCAGCTATTTCATTTCTGTCGATGCCTTCGTTTGTGTATTTCTTACACCAGTGAGATCTGATGTGTGTGAAGGCTTAGAAAATGGTGGGATGGAGGAATGATAAAGTGACTGAGAGAGAGATGACGGAGCCGAGCTATCAGGTATGTGTGGGGGAATGAATGGTTGTCTTAATGGAAAAGTCAAGCTGAAGAGTAGCAACTCCAACCTAACACATGGAGAAATCACAGAACTATGAAATTATTATACCTCATTTGCAGACATGTAAAATATAGTTCCTCAGTGCTGGTGCAATGTTTCCCTTAAATGTGTTTCCCAAATGTTAGCTAGAAGTTTGTTAACACTTAAGGATACAAAACTAATTCTGTGTCTGTGGAACAGCCCATGAGCTGTTTCTTTATATAGATTGCCTAATTGGAATTTCTGTATTATTTGGATGACATTTGAATGCTTTTGTTGAAAATTCCGTTTTCAAAGGGATACAAATTAGTGAACAGATAATTTAATAGTGACTTTAAGAAGTAACTTAAACATGTCTGTCAATTCCCCCCTGATTTGTCAACTGCTACATCTTTTTGGTTTGAGTGCGCCATTATCTTCTGTGCTACTCTGCACGTATTTTTTATTTGATAATAAAAAAAAACACAAGAAAAAACCTCAAACGCCACCTCTTGACTGCCCTTTTTGAGGTAACTGGACCCCAGCTAACTTGGCTGTATATAAATCAATGCATGAAGTAACTGTGAATTAGCATTAATTTATGATGCCTTAAGTGTTACGCATATCACATAAACCCATAGTGACTTGATCATTTGTTAATAGGGGGCAACAGGAATCCTTAATAAATCCTGCAAAATTCATGGGTTAAATCATCATGAGTCATGCCTTACTGATGCATTGCTTCACATATGTTTTGTCCCCTCATTATAAAGTGTTCCCAGACATTCATATAGTATGTTACAGGATACACATTCCACAGAATAACAGGTTTTCAACCTACAGATTCTTGAAAAAGACACCTCATTAAATCCCATCAGGCAGACAATAACATCATTAAACAGTGATTAGTGATACTGAGCAGCTTCAGTGAACAGTGTTGTGATCTATGTGGAGCAGAGGGTCATAAATACCAGAGCAGCTCTACTGCGCTGTCCACCATTTCCTTCGGTTATTACTAATAGTAAGACAAGGGTCATATCCCTGGCGCAGTCCTGCTTGGTGGTATTAAACTTGTTTATTCTGTACAAATAAAGTAAAACAGGTAACACTTTGTAAGACTGAGTGTCTGACGCACTAAGTGTTTATGGCTGGAACGCATTTCCTTAGGCACGCAGATGGCAGCAGATAGGGCCTGATATAAATCTTTTAAACCGTAGCAGAGCCTGGTGCTTGCACATTTCCATGCTCATGTTTCAGGGTATTTGTCCATTAAGAGCTGTGGCGAGTGTACTGATCTCCCCATTATATCTAGTTGATTACCCAAGCAGTTGCAGACCAAGGAGAAGTGAAGGGCACCGGGCAGCAGAGCATGGCCATGGGGAGCAGACATCCCACGTGGCATTTATTCAGATAGCCACTGCTTCACTCAGAAGATTAACTCAATCATGATTTCTCTCTCTTCTCAACCTTACATTCAAGTTTTTTTTAACCCGCACATTGGTCATTAGCAGACTCGGCAACTGAACTTAAAATATGTTATGAAATTGGGGCTGAAACCTTGGTGTCCTCTGTGACAGGAGGAAGAACTGATCATAAATGACTGTCCTCGGTCTGTGCTTGTCCCTAACCCGAACCTGTCTCCGTCACCAGTCTGCTCCCAGTTCTCCAGAGGAGTTTACGCCATCTTCGGCTTCTATGACAGGAAGTCCATGAACACGCTGACCTCCTTCTGTGGGGCGCTGCACACCTCCTTCATTACGCCCAGCTTCCCCATCGACGCTGATGTGCAGTTTGTCATCCAGATGAGGCCTGGTTTGCGAGGAGCTGTTCTCAGTTTGCTGGACCATTACAAGTGGGAGAGGTTCGTCTACCTTTACGACACTGATAGAGGTAAGAGTAGTAAGTAGGTGAAACACACACCTTCACACATCTATGCAAACACCACAAACTAACACTCAGCAAAGGACAGATGCATAGTAGCAGGAACATCTCATTGCTGAAGAAAGTGAAAAAGTAATAGGCATGCCAAACCCTGCTCATGCAGGCATGTTATTATACGTATATGATCAGGATTTAATATGTAAATCCCTCGTCCCCAATCCTCATTCTAAGTGGTCTGATACATTTTGATCTATGCCAATAATGATCCTAAATTGCTTCACTAAGTGGCTGAATGCTGCTTACAGAGGCACTCAATAGCTGCTTCCTTCCGAGGAATGAGTCATTCACAGGTGCTGATCTGCCGCCATAGTATGACTCCAGCCGCCTGAGCCTCTTATCCTCAGCACTCTCTGATTATCATTTAGCTCTAATTGGATTATATAAAGACAGAGCAAAACATGCTCTAACTTCTGCATGTGCTTCATGGCCTCCCGCTCCCCTCATGTAGGCCAGCTATTTACAGACTTGGGTCCTTGTCACCCTCTGAGGATCGGCGTCTGCGGAGGACGTGTTAAGAAACAGCACAACAATGTTGTCTGTTTAGATTTTGGACCACAAGCAGGTCAAAGACTGAATGTAGCAGCAATGGTGTGCTGTATGATGTGATGCCATTTGCGTTAGTGTATTTCAAATGAATCAGTAGGTGTAGAAGTTTTCTGGGTTTAGTCTCTGCCATTAAATGTGCCAAACTGTTCAAAACTGTGCATTCCAAGTATTTTTAAACTGACATGGAACATTTCTAGGACAAGTGCACTTCTTTTCCACTTCCCTCGCCTCACTTTATATATCTCCATTTCAGGTGGGTGTCTAATCCACTGCTCAGTCAAGAAACTGATTCTCAGAGAGCCATTTTCTGCATCTGCAAAAAGACTTTTCAGCAGTATGTTAAATGAATTTGTATGCATCTGGCACGAAGAAAAATCTTATTTAAACTCTTTGCAAAGACAACAGCAACACTTCCATAATTGTGATTTGGGGAGACCTCGGTTTTAGTGGTCTGGCCAGTGGTGTCTCTGTGTTTCTGTGACATATTACAGAAGCTGATAATTGGTTGGCTGGCGTGGTTCAGACAAAATGATTAAGGATTTTACTGCCTCTCCTGGGCACAATCAACCCTCTCAGAAATGCTTCCTGATGTGGCCCTGAGAGCTCAGTTTGACTTTGTTGGACTCTTTCACCTGCTCGGTCTAGGCTGAAGGGTCACCACCTGTAATACTCAGCCCCTTTCCACAGTGTGACACCCTGTAAACGCTGTAGTTTAGGATTGATTCCCACATGCTGCACAGCTTGTGTTTGCTGAGAGGCTAGTTAGCAGCCCTATTTTGGCTGCCAGTGCCTTTCTGCTCATCCCCATCAAAGGTTCTGGAACAATACATCCACCACTCTTCCAAATGTCAGTTTAATCTTCATTATAGGAAGAGGGCTCTATTCAGGGCCAGATAGGGACAAGCAACGGACTTCTGAGAGATGCTTGTATGAGTGACTGTTGATAGTTTGAGGGGGACTATGACAGTAATGTGCTGCAGAGGCATTTTTCAGTGATATGTATAATGTCTGTCTCTGAACAAGACACTTGCCATATCTGAACGGAGCCTTTTATCAGAACAAAAGCAAAGGCATCTTAAAAGTCAGCCGTCAGTCCCCTGCAGAAGATCTTGGGGAAGTGGACTCTGTCTCCCCTTTCATCACACAACATAAAGGGATTTTTTTTCATCATACCCTGAAGGCATAACTACCATCAAAGCTGTATCTGAAGGATGGGATTTTGTCTGTAATAGAAAAATAAAATGCCCAGAGATGTCAATTACATGTACCTATGCATGAACAGCACATTTAATTTTCAATGTGTATTTCAAATTTGAAATGGTATCGATATCAGATAAGTTCAGCTTCACTTTCATGTTGGAGACACCTTCCTCTGTCAGCAGCAGTGTTGTACTGATTTAAACACTTTCAAATGACATATCCATAATGATTCTTAAACAATGCGTGGAGTTTGTTTCCCACAGTTGGTTTTTACAGGAATCTGTTAATGTTTTTCATGCTGCCATCGTCTCATTAGAAGAATTATTTGATAAATAGGAAGCCACAAAGATCCAGGAGAGGCTCAACAAAGAAAAAGACCTTTACACCTTTACACAAATGGGTCATTAAAGACGTGTTTATCCGCTGCAATGGAACATCACCTATTTATCCTGGATGTACTGGCTATGAAATATCCTCATTAAACCGACTAATGGCCACAGGCAGAGAAAACCTCTTGAACCGAGAAACATCTGGACATTAACAGCTGGCCACCAAGAAAGGGACCACCAGGTTTTCTCATGTTTGGCTTATTTACTGCAAATAGAATATACTGTTTAACCATTCTGCAAGAGTTACCTTACTATACAATTCATGCCAGTTAAAAAGACTTTACAGTACACAGTTTACAATCTTTGTCAAAATTATTACAATTTATAAAACAATCTTGATATTTAACTGGTCATCAAACAAAGATTGTACTGATGTCAAGAGAAACACAGTCCAACTTCTGTTGTGAAATATAAAAAAATCAAAAAACATTTCCACAAGACATCAGGGTCTTAATAGATAAAATAACTTCTTCTAATGTGTTACTTTGAGGTGATTTTGAGAATCATCATTTACTTAAAGAAATATAGAGAGAAGTACTGTATGTTCTCCACTTGATACTTAGGGAGACAATTGTGATGCATTATAGCTTGCACCTCTGTCCTAGTCCTCTCCTTTATGATGACCTCTAGGCATTCTTCTGTTGTTTCTGTCTCAGAGTATAATACTGTAGGTAAGTGTAATACTAGTTAGAAGCATTGTCATTCTGCAGTGTTTTTTTTTTTTTAACATTTAATGCATTGAGATCAGTGGTGAAGGAATAACCTAGATCTTAAATAAAGTTAAAAAAAACAACAATGCCAAAGTCCTGCATTGAAAATCTTACCTAAGTAAAAGTACAGTTTTAACTCCAAACTACACCTGAAGTTTCAAAAGTAAAAGTTCTTATTATGTAGAGAATTGCGCCTGTCTGTCTTATATTATTACTTAGTAAGGGATTATTACCAATAATGTATTATGCATACATGTATGTGCAGCATTAAGATCTTGTAGGTGGGGAAAATTTTGACTAATTTCTATACTTTGTACAATATGTACAATAATTTTTAAAAGACAAAACCACACTTCCTCTTACAAATGAAAAGTTGAGTTTATTAGCAATGCAACACACCCTTGCTAACAGTTTTTACAGCCTTACTAAGCTAAAGTTGCATATAGTCTATCTTTAATCTGTAACACATTAATGCATCATATTATACGAGCTCTTATTAGTTTGTATGTAAAATTTTATTTGTAAAGTAACAAGCAGTGGTGGAAGAAGTGCTCAGATCTTTTACTGAAGAAAAAGTAGCAGTAGTACAGTGTAGAAATACTCTGCTCCTCTCAAAATTTTATTTAGAAATTGCATCAAAATATAATTAAAATACCAAAAATGAAAGTAGTCATTGTGAGGAATGGTTTATTTCAGAATGAAGTATTGTATTGTATTATTGTATCATAATTATAAATGCATTTTCATCAAACTAATGTTGCAGCTGGTATAAGTAGAGCTAATTCTAAGGACTACATACTGCTGGGGAGCTTGTGAATTTCCCTGTTGGGATCAATAAAGTCTTATCTTAACCTATGATAATACACAATAATTTATTTTTAATCTGGATTTGTAGCGTAAATAAATTATCATGAAAATGCTGTAGAGTAGAAAGTACAATATTTCCTTCTGAATTGTAGTGTAAAGAGTAGAAATACAGAGTAGCAGAAAACGGAAATAATCAAATAAAGTACAAAAATTAAAACATTTAAATACAGTACTTGAGTAAATGTACTTGTGTGAGAGCTTACTGTGCAGTCTAATCCTCGCTGTCTAATTTAGGCCTCCTGATTCATGTACTCAGCATAACTAGATCTTCATTTCTTTTTGTTGCCATCAAAATGAAGGACTACAATCTAACAACCTTAACCTCAGCTTTTCCTGCATTCTCCTGCTGCTCTGACAAATGGGGATGGTTGGAATGGTGGAGAATTTGCATAATCACACCGCCCTGCTGCTGAATGTCTGGTTGGTTTCGTCTCTGCAAGGAAACATCTGATTAATTGCACACTGCTAAAGAGCTGCACTCAGGAGCCAGGCACACAGGCTCATTAACAGAGGGTGGGAGAGATAGAGACAGAGAGAGAGAGAGAGAGAGAGAGAGAATGGCACCAAGCAGCTGTTCTACTTAATGAACACCTTACTGCACCTTCACTTTGAGATGGACACGTATCAATAGGCCTTGACCCCCCCTCTGTAGGTAAACACTCTTTTCCTCCCAGGCTCTAATATTGGGATTCGGGCAGAAATTCATCAATCAAGCTCTTCTGCTTCAAGAGAGCTGTTTCCCTCCCTGTTCAAGGACTATTATGCCTCGTAGCAAACACAGAAAGAGCAAAGGAGAGCGTAACTGGGATACACATGTAACAGCATAGCCAAGTAGTGATTGAAAGGTGCTTTTCTGTAAGATGGGTTTCAAAGGATTCAGAAAAACAAAGAGATGCAGATGAGGAAGCACAAGACTGCCACTTAAAAAAAGAAATCTCCAAGGTTAGACAGGACTATGTCAAATTTAATGAACTTTGAAAACAGAACAGTGTATTTTTTTCTCTTGTTTTCTTATGGAGAACATATTATTTGGCTCTGTGCTTTTGAGAACCCTCTCTAACTCAGTGTGTTGAATAAGTTTTATATTCTCCATGGGAATCAGGTTGCCTTTAGATTTACAGCTGGTAATGGAGTTTGTGTGGAAAGGCTGCTTAGATGCTGCGTGCGTGTACTGTGTGGTGACCTCATTGGTGAAAACCTCAAAGGGCGGTGTGCATTCACTGAGAAGCTACAGCTGAGGTTTTAGCTGTCTGAGTGTTTCTGCATGAACCAAACCTCTGTTATCAAGCGCTCACTCTGTTCTGCCAGATGCCCAAAATGGCACCAATTGATCCATGCACATCCACACATGCAGAGGCAGTGCAGCTTGAACACAACATCAAACAACAAGTAAGCTGCAGACATTCTGCTGCACACTGCAGTGTCGAGCCCATTGTATCTTCAAAATCGTGTATGTGAATTTACTAATGCAGGATACCAAACATTCTTAAGAGTTTTTCAGCCTAAGAAGTGAGAATTTATCAAATCTGATGGTTTTATTTCTCAGCATGGGTGATTTGTGAATTAGAACCAAACCACCGTAAGGCATACAGTTAAATGAAGACAGCCTCTTATTTTAATGACATTCTAGCTTTCAAATATGAAGACACATTTTCTCCATCGAACAGACTGGATGACAGGCTTGCATTGCAACTGTAACACAGTAGTGTAGCTATAGCAGCCTTCAGAAAGACATTACATAACTTTAAGCAGTTGCATCTCTTTGTAAATCTTTGTGATTTGCTTGAGAAAGTGGAGTTGCAACACTTGTTCTCATTACATTACAGCCTGTAGTTGTTGATATCTCTACGTAACCCACTCAGTCTGCCAATATATATGGGAACAAGCCATTACTGCAGCAATCTAGCGTGCATGAATTGCTAAAGAGTGGATTGACTGTGTAGATTTGGATCATTTTTGCTCTGTGTCCATTCACACATCTTTCAGGTAGTTTGCTGAATGTGTTTGAACTCCGTTTGTCCAGGTTGGATGAAAAACTCATCTCACTGCAGAGATCATTGTTTCAGGACCATGGACAGCTCCTACATCCCACACAGCTCAGTTTACTTTATTTGTTATGCACCATGCATGTATTTTTGTGTTATACTGTTGTTGCATTAACATACAAATGGATGAAAAATCAATAGATAATCTTGAAAAAATGAGTGGAGAAACATAGCAACTGCTGATGCTTCCACAGAAAGCACAATGGGTCACTGAAAAGGCCTTTTTTTTCAGAGAGGACATTTTGACTTGTCATGGTACGAATAAATAAACACTATCATGGTATACTGTATGTAATTTTATATTATTATATTATTTTATGTTCTTTGTAAATCTTCTGGAAAATCAATTTAGAAATTGTTATTTCAGACATAGACTCCTACATCATGGAATTGACCAATTCTAACAATTAGTTCTACATGTTTAAATTGAGTTACGGGGGAAAAACTCTGCTGTTTGAGGGAGCGCTCGGTTAATCCGAGCAGTAACGAAGAACGAACGATGTTGGCATGAGTAGACCTGCGTGAATATGACTGATGAATGTGAAGTATAAATGAACCAGCTGACGCCAGGTGATAGGAAGGCTGAGAGGAATGTCTGTTTTTTGATCATCCAGTAAATTAAACACCTGACAAATCAAAGTACTTGATCAAATTGATGCAAAATTCATATATAAAATTGAGTACACCATGGTATGAACAGTATAAATGGCGGACAGTGGTGTAATATGTGTTGCACAGGAGATAAAGGTTCAATTTAGACAGCTAAACAACCAGACTTTTACTCACTTACTTATGTTTGTTATATGGAGGCATTAAAATGAATCTGAGATCTAATACATCTTGAGATCTTGTCTATAGGCAGCCTGAAGTGAGATCAATCATATTTGCCATAGCTGTTACTATTAACAATCAGTTCTTATCTTTTCCCCCTGCCTCTTGACTCATAAGGCTGCCACTTTAAAAAAAGAGAAATCAATACACAAGATAATTTTAATCATTGATTATCTAACCTTTAACCACCAGGTGCGGTTCCACTTATCCTGCCCTTATTTTAAATGTCAGTTCACTCCTGTCGGCTCGGGAAGTAAACAGGGAACAGGGCGAGCAGTTCAGGAGCAAGAGGTCTATTCCGGCTAAAGTTAAGATTTTCTTCTCTCCGCAGCTCAACATCGTTGTCTCGGCTGCTCACAGACGGAGAAATAGCCACGTCTTCAAATGAATAGAAAAGGAAATGAAACTGTACGGAGAGAAAGAGCGAGGGAAGGAACAGAGGAGTCAGCAAAGCCTTTGTGTCTCTCCTGCGTCAGAGTACAGCAAATGGCACAGAGGGCCAAGCACTGTCAGACATGCTGTCAAATGCACCAAATGTTTTTTACTATGACTTCGGAGCCCCCCTCCCCATCTTTTTCTGTGAGATCCAGCTTTTCATATCTAATTTGCTCCAACCTTAGCACTTTGCAGGGCCCAATAAGAAACCAGGTGATTACTAATGAGCCCCTCTGCTTTATTAGGCATTGCTCTGTTTATGCCGCGACTTCTGTCTCTCTACCGCTAAAATACCTCTTATCTATTTTGGGACACTTGCTTTCAGGATAACGCAAGGCCATTACAACAGTAGTCTTTTTGCATTATGAAAGAGATTGATGTGATGTGCGCTTCCCTGTTTGCCCAAGAGGAAACGCCATTTATATTTGCTTAAGACATGGGAGGGTGTTTTTTATAGGCGAGTAGAAAAAGAACAGGCAGTTAGTGAAGCTCTCATGGTGATGGTCAATAGCCAGCTTGCTCCATTTTGTGGTTTGCATGTGGTTCAAATACAAATATCTATGCTTTATACTGCGTGTGTTTTTTTTAGTCTCTTGCTCCACCTTTATGTTTTTATGCGTATATGTATTCAGAATCTGAATCATCTTAAAGTGCAACAAAAGTTCATGAATTACTTAACGAAATGTGAATAAAACTTACCTAAAAGATGAAAGGAAACAGGAGGAGAAATGCTCAACATTCTGTTAGCAACTTTGCAGCTGTCATTAGATATGAAATAATCTGTTTGATTAGCTCTGATCAGGGATTTGGCAGGAGTGGGTGGTGTGGGGGTGCAGGGCTCTTCGCAGTTCAGCTAATTTGGAAAAGGGAGCTGTTATCTGCATTGGTCTGCATCCGGAGTAGGCGTTGTTAGGCTAATTGTACTCAAAAGTGTCCTTTTACTGTCATATGGCAGCTTTAATCCTTTTATTTCACTGGCTCCCTTAACAATGCCCACTGAAAACAGTCATCTTTGTGGAGCCACATACTGTATAGGCTTTGGAGATTTTTCTGAAGTAGGTTCAGTGGCTGTGTCTGAGTTCCCTTTGGTGTCGCACTCAGCTTTGGGCATCCCATGACAACGGCGCAGTTCAGATGCCTGCAAGAGAATTTTAAAGAGGTCACCTTCTCCAGGGAGGGGGAGGGACCACTGAGTCACATTCGAGACTGCACATAACACTCAGCCGTCATGTGAGCCGCTGCCCAAGTGAGACAAGAAGAAACACACGGACAGGTGCCAGCAGAGCCACAGTCAGTCCCTTTCATCCAGCACTGTGTGCCACGGTGGAAATAAATCTCCCGGTAAATGCATTATTCTACATTTGATCAAATTCTTTTCCTCCATGATTGAATATCTAAAACAGATATTTAAGTCAAGTGATTTGTTAAAGAAAAACAACCAATGGTATGCTATGCCAGTTAGAAGATACTTTAGTCCAACGGGCTGACTGTGAGTAACCCACAATATTATTTTGTTCACACTTGAACACAATAGCTAAAGAGTGCTATGATCTATAAAGCCAATCCTCTGAGCTGCAAAGAACAGCACACCAGAGGAGTACAAACAGATCTCCTGGGCAGTGCTGTGTGGGCTACTGAGCTCATATATTCAAGAGAATCCCACATGCGGGCCGGCTCTGCTTTGTGTTGCCTGCTCTAACAATGGCTGTCATCTTTAGGCATTTCTTTGGGTGTGTTTTGTGGAAAAACTTCAAAGTGAAGTGTTTTTAACACTTTTTGTATTTGTGGACTGGAGTATAATTACAGTATGGAACCTAATCTCATTGCTGTGCCTATAGTATGGTAGTTTGAGAGGGTTTGACATTTGGGACACTATATATTTGTGTTGTTTTCGGATTAGGGAATTCTAATAGTTGAAGTATTTTGTCCAACTCATGTTACACACTCAGTTATTAGTTTGCTGCTGTCCTTGACTGTCATTGCTTCATGGTCATGCTCATTTGCATGATACGAAAACATTTTACCTGTTGTCACCACGTTGCAGGTCTGGTTCATGTCACCACTTATCTCTTCGGGAGAAGAGTTGTCCTCTCTTCCTTCTCTTTCAGAAGCTGCCACTGAAAACCGATTTCAGTTGTGAGCTGATGAAAGAGCAAACTGTCCATTTGAGTACTGGCGCAGCATAACTGCAGATGAAACTGATGTTGCAGTAAAAACTCAAAGCTTTTTCTCCCCTTTTGTTCTTTGCCTACAGATGCAGGCAAAGTGTGTGTGTCTGTCTCTCTTTGTGTTTGTGACTTCAAGTCGCACAGATGCTTGCATAACTTCACAAAATGTAAAAAAGTATAAATGTAAAGATAAACCACACCAGACTTCAAGTAGTCACATTATGTAAATATGTCTTTTTTTTAATTTTGTTTATTCGTGGTTTTCAATATTTACAGAACAAGGATGATTTCTTGCTTTCCTAAACTTGCAATAATTGACTTTATGGCTACTTGGGGTCAGTCGACACAGTTGCCCATTTAGGCTTTCAGCAGATATGGAGCAACATTAATATTCTTTTGAGTTGCTTTTTTGGTCACCTGGGAAATATTCCAATGTTCCCTCTCCCTATAGTTCTATTTTGGGTCTCTACTGACTCCTGATGGAAATACCCTGCTCTTCAGTTGCTAAATGCTCCACCGTGTTCGCCAGGTAGTTGTTAACCTTGCCTGTCTGCCTTTTGGTGCTCAGCAGCTCGAAAAACCCACTGTTTTTTGAGTTGCTGCGGCCTGAATGACACTAACAAACATGAGTAAACCAAACAGTTATGTTGTGGGCTAGAAAACCAAAACAAAAAGCTAAAAGTCTCTATAAAGATCTGAAGAGCTGAGATGAACTGCAGAATTAGCTGATAAGCTAATTCATCTGCTGAGCCTCCTCCACATATATGTAGTCATACGATCCATTGTTTAGAGAAAAGTAATGATTATAGCTGTTATAAAGCAATATTAATAAATTTATTGGGGACAGAAGAACTCCAAAACAGCCTGATACACAGAGTTGCCTATTTAGACATTCAGTTGACACACAGCAACATTAGCATTCATTCAGAGCTTGTGTTTCTGGACACTTGACAGATGTAAGTGTCCAATATAAACTGTAAACTGTAAGTAAGAGTCCTGCATGAAAAATTCCTACTTAAGTAAAAACTACTTTATTTACAGTTTTATATGCAGGGACACCAGATAAATCTGAGGGTTTGTGAGATGATTAATGGGAGAGGGAAGAAGAAAAAAACAAGTTCTGATACACAAATCTGAAAACAGATTTGAAAGCAGATTTTTAGTTTTGGTGAGATATTGGATCATTTTTAACATTTATTGAAATGAAACCATGTGAGAAGTTTAGAGGGAAAAATCACTATTCGGTGGAGCTGTTAACTCATAGACATCTGAAATGTGACCCCAACCACACACTGCTTTTTGTAAGAAGTCCGAAGCCAAAGAGGATGGAAACACTGGTTTAATCTTAAACAATGTGTTGTATATGAAATACTTGTAATTTTATCCATTGTGTAAAATCTTCATCTTAAAAATAACCAGCGACCAAAGCTGTCGAATAAATGTAGTGGGGTAGAAAGTACAATATTTCCCTCTGAAATGTATTGAAGTGGAAGTATAAAGTAGCATAAATGGAAATACTCAAATAAAGTACAAGTACCTCAAAATTGTACTTAAGTACAGTACTTGATAGCCACTAATAGCCTTGAGACAGCATGCTCCTGCTTTTGAATATGTGTTATTTTTTCAGGACAGTGCTGAATAATTGATTGTGTAAAATGCCCTTGATGGGTGTCCTGCCTGCTGGCTGTTTTAAAACATACCATCTGTTTACAAAGTCAACCAAAACTCTTTGACCAAAAGACTTTGTCATTTGTGCACAGACTGATGAATCACACTAGTGTTAATATTCACCAAGAGACTTGGCTTTCCTATGACATTCAAATTTCACATTTGCATTGTGGCTATTGACATTACAGTACACTGAATGTCACATTCAATTAATTCCTTCAGGTCAGGACATTTTCGAAATTAGCTTTTATTTCCACATATCTTTTATCTTGAGCATACTCAATAGCTTAACAAGCTCATACAAATGTTTAATTCCAGAATATCCAGTTTAGTTTAGTGTCAGAAAAGGAACGAAAATGAAACTCTCGAGGGAATCATTTGTAAATCCCCTCAAATCCCTTTTCTTAAGCAACTACTAACACATTTCAAAATGTCAGGCATATCCGAGCTTAAGGTGTTGAGTGCTATGTGTCAGAATACTGGGAGGAATGCTGACACTCATCCTCTGCCTTTTCATTTCCTCTCAGCCACCAGAGATATACTGTGCTGGAGTCTTGTTTTGATATCTTTTCGCTGATAAAAAACAAGACATAACCCAAAAACAACAACATTTTTCTGCCTGTTTGACTTGATAGAGTCCAGACAATGACAGAGCTGGGCCCAGCCTGAGGTCAGCTCGGCAGTTTCCTGTGATCACGCTTTTCACAACGCACCGAGACAGGACAGTCGCACAAACACCCCTTTAGAATTCCCTAACCTCCCTGAGTATCAGAAATGTGGACGCACATCTCGTCTGCCTCTTTAGACTCCTGAGCGGTGTCGCCCAGCAAGAGCCACTTGTCTTTAAAGGCCATACCTGATGTGAGTGCTGTTTGCTGAGCACTTCTCTGTGAAGGTCACCAGCAGGGGAAGGGAGGATGAACATGTCAGCCGAGTCACTGTGTTCTGAATACTTAGGAGCTCTGTTGGGAACATTTTAATGTTTCTGATTAAATGATGCACATTAGTCAGAAGTACAGGTCAGCACTGCCTGACACAGGGAGTGTCGTGTTTTATTCTGGGTTATTTGCACACCAATGCCAAAGACAAAGTCTAAATGCCGTGCTAGAGGCCCCTGAAAGAACATGCTATGCTTTACATCAATTTGCCAAATAATTTTAAACCTCTGCACCATACTACATACTACATACCTGCTACATGCAGTAGTAGTATTTTTTTTTCGGGTTCAGTCATCTCAGACCATGTTGAATGCTGAGATGGCTCAGTATTTCTCTGAACTTTTCATAGTTACAGTGACAAATCTTTCCACTGCTTACTCGCTATGTCCAACTGCTGTGTACCTGGAAGCCACAAGTCGGAAACTGTGTTTGCGTTATTATGATGACAACGACTGTGATCTTTTATATCATTAATTGCAGCATAACTGAATATGTCATAACAAGGTCAAACTTTGTTTTATGGTTTTGATTTGTTTGAAAATGTAAAAAAGTAGTAAAACATTGCCTACTTTTTTTTTATGTGTTGATACGTTATTTAAGTGTATAATCAAATGCAAAATGGAAATGAACAAAAGATTGGGCTTCCTTGACCCTTTTGGAACCTTTGTTTTAGCTTTTACCATAACCTACAGGCAGATTTAATCATAATCAATTCAACTCAACTAATATTTGGTAAATGGCCACTATTGTCACAGTGGTCCCCTCTTTAAAGATGTGTACAGCCTTGTACATTTTAAGGGAACTAATTCTAGCACTGAGAAAAGCTTATTTCTTAATTCTTCACTACCTGATATGGTGAAAAAATGGATGGTTTTCAACTAATCTAAGCTACGGTTCCCTCTGCGTCTACAAAAAAACCAGTAAAACCAGTAAGGCAGGTAGTTTGGATTGATCTGCATCTGGATTTAACTATTTTTAAGGTGATGTCTGACATACAGCTGGTTATTTTTAGATGCATACAGATTCAAAATGATACAGTCTCTACAATTTAAGTATTTTACGAAGTTTGAAAAACATTTAAGATTGCCTCCAGGCATGCTCTTAGATATTTAAAAATTCTCTACTTGGAACTTATGTCTGACACTGTTTTTCCAAAAAAAAGTTCAATTACTTTGTTAAAAATTCTTAAAATTAAAACAACGAGAAAAACCTAGAATCTGTGAATATAGAAATATTGTTTCATTCTCAAAAGTTTAATCACTGTACACAGGATGTCTCCTAGGTCACTGAAAAATCCATTCTTGGTGTATGTGAATTGATGCTTTAAGTTTCCATATCAAACTTGTGTAAGCTGCCTACTGGATCATGATTGGCTTCCTTACTTGTCATGTCACAAAACCATGTTCGTACAAAAACGTCTTAAACTAAGATGTAAAGTGAGCACAGAGAAACTTTCCTCCTTCAGCAGATGAATGTGTAAACTACTTCTAGTGTCAAAGCGTCATTGAACAAAGCAAATTTAGCCTGTGCTATGCCTGCTTCCAGTAGAGAGGCTCTGTAGCCAACTTGCATTTACATCAACAAATTTTTCACCAGCTTATTCAGCGCCGTGATAATACCCATTATTTTATGGAATCCCTGCTCTGAAAGGAAAGGGTAACACAGGATATGATGCTGCTTCTGCTCATTTAGTCCAGGCAGCTGTAGTGTTTGACTCTGTGCAAAACAGCAAAAAAGTCTGCACTGTTTTTTTCTGTCCATTAGTTATGACCTAATACAGGACATAACGAGCTTCTGCCGCCTTTCATTTTCACCCCCACTCAACATATTGCGTGCTCTGTTCTTCCGGTAATGGACGTATGCAAATTTCTGATTTATGTTGTCCATTTCTACACTCTAATTTTTCTGATCGATAAGGTGTTACCTTTTCAAGGGTCACTGGTCTTCCTACATGCTGCTTTTTATAATAGCTGTACTTCATCCTAGTATATACTTCTCAATATACAGTGAACTGGATCTATGTTGATCTGCACAAATATTAAGTTTATTCAGTTTTATAAGCTTTCAACTTTTCCTATAGAACTTAGGTTAAACCCTAACCAAAGCCAGTTTAATGTCATCTGTTTCAGCACAGAGGCAGATTGATGCTCGACGAGATATCGATCCCTTTAAAAAGGCAATGTAGCCTTGTGCCTGTGGCAGTGACCCATTTTCTGTCACATGAGGTCAATCAGCCAAACACTGTGTTTATTATGATCTTGTACCTATTACAAACAAGAATAAACATAATATAACTGTAAATAAATAACCTATTTGTATGAATAAATCACAGTTATTTAGAACAACAACTAATACTGTACAGTACATCCCAATTTAAAATGAACTTTTGCTATGTAAAACTGACTGTTAATCACTGTTACATTGTGGTTTATTGAACACAGTTATGGTTTGTCCCAGGATTATAAAACTGGCAAAAGCCTCATTATTATACAATTTTAACTGCAGACTCACAAACAGACTCATTTGTAAATTTTCTAATAATGTACAGACTTAATATAGACAACATAAGTAGTTAAAAAGAGTTTGAACTGTAGAACCTGAAAGGTCCCATGTTGCTTAACCTTTTTTGAAAAGTAACCAGTCAGAATATATATATAATGGCGTTTTCCAAAACCCATGATTGGATATAATTATCCCTTATGGTTGAAAGCATCTATGTAGCTGCTTAGCTCAGAGAACAGTGTGTTTGTGTATATGTGTATAGGTCCAAGTATGTCACTGTATTTGTCCTCACATAACAGATGTTTTGTTGAATTGGCTCGATGAAACCTCCAAATAGCTCAGCAGGAGATTCCGGCTTCCTGGAACAATCCCAGTAGACAGAGAGTACACCTTCACTTCGCCAACCATATACGCAGATTTACAAAAAAAATCATTATGCTAAGGACCTGATAATGTCACCACTGATTTTACTGCAACAAAGTTAGCTTAATGGATACAAAACTCGAAACAATAATCTCAGTAGAAACAAATTTCATGAACAAGAAGTAGGATTAAGGATGCATAAAATGACCATAACATGTTTGCTTCTGAAGGGAAACTGACATGCTGGTGGCTACCAAGCTCAACTTCCAGCAAAAACTATTGTTTTACCAACGGAAGGGGAAAAAAGCCTATCCTTTTGGCTGATTTAGAAACTGCCTTTATGGCCAGTAATGACTGCTGACCATGACTTCTTAACACCTTCAGTAAACTATCAGTGGAACTATCCAAATTCCTGTGGGTGCATAGTGGCTTCTTGGTATCCTTGCTCAGCCAGGTTACTGTTAGCTCAGCTTCTTGCTTTCATATGCCTCATCTACTGATTCATCCCATGGCACAGTCAGCTCTGCAAAGTAGACACACCATTGAGTGGCATCAATTGTGCTTGCTCAACTGCTTCTTTAGCAGTTCGTTTCACCGCATTTGCTAGAGTATGTGCTACACGTCTTATTGTGGTGTCTCGTGTCAACTTTAGCCTTAAATTTGGAAGACTGATTATCCCTCAGTGAGGCAGGAAAGAGATAACTGAGGTGACCTCCTGTGACACACTGCAAGGGTACCATGGGGCAGAATTATGCTCTGTTACCTCCCGTATAGATGCCACAGGTTTAATTCAATCTTTTATGGGTGTACCAGCCTCTCTGTGGAGTGTTGTTCCTTCTTGTCTACACTCCAGAGCCTGCTTTGTCTGTAGGCACCAAAAACAAAACTCTACACACTAACCAAAAAAGTCTTACACCAAACCAGCAAAACATAATACATCTCTTGCAAAAGCAAATAATCTTTGCAAAACTCTTCAAATTAAAAAAAAAAAAAAAAAATTTGTTCTGCACAAACCATCATCTGAATAAGCACACAAAACACCAATTAAGCACCGATCGTATAAATGTAAAACACTTTTAGCTTTGCTTTTTCTGAGTGCAGGGCATAGCAGTTTGCAATAAAGTTTGTCATACATATAGTAAACACCCATACAAACAGGTATTCAAATGTGTAAAGTATGGATGTGTACTCTGAACATAGCACACTATCAACACAAAAGGGGAAAAATTTTTTTTTTTTTTCTCAAAATGTTCGAACATTCTTCAAATACAACAAAAGTGCAGTACAAGAAAACAAAAACATTTGGTGTTTCAGTATACCAGACAATGCAAAGAGACTAACTCAGCTGACATTTTGGAATAGGGTGTTATCTGTTATTATGTGGTCCTGCGGTTCTCGGAGTCTGATGCAGTTATTTGCAATGACCATATTTACAGTGTGGGTCTCCTGCTCTGGGGTGAACAGTAGACCTCTTCCACCAGACACCGGTTTCCTTGCAGTACTTTAAAAACTTTTGAATGGTTTTAGTGAAAGACCCCTCTCCTTACAAAAGTACAGTGCATATTACCATACCAGTGAGAATACAGCACTTACGGTTACTGACTGGTTCTCATTTTCCAAATATCTGGATGATACGCGCAACCGTGTATTGGCTCAGAATTGGTTGAAAACATTGCCCAGCCTCCTTCACGCTCATCCCATGGTTGACCATGTTGTCAACCATGGGATGAGTGTGGGGGGCGCACTATCGCTCTGATTGAATCAGTTGTTGTTATCCCGACTCTCCTTCCCCTTCCTCTATCCCTGTCCTCTCATTCTCCCCCATCCTACTTCACCTCTTCCTTCTCCTCCTACTGTTGGCTTCCATTGTTGTCCAAACCAAATGTTTATCTGTGGCCTATTTATAGTGCCCAATCTCTGATTTGTAAGTGAACTCATTATCTAAGAGAGTTTTGACCTGTGTCAGTGTGGAAAGGAAATAGGCAAAATTGTGAAGCAATGAAGAGGCCAGTGTTTACAATTTTGCTAGAGGTGTGTTATTAAATTTCCAACTGAGTGTAAAGCAGAGGGCGTGCATTCTGTTCGGCAACTTTGGTAAATGCATTGGCTACAAGTGTTAATGGTTTCAGAGACAGTGCTTCAAGAATCACTGCTAGCGTTTAGGCATTCAGCAAAAATCTGTAAGAGTATCTGACAGCAGTAATATATACAAACACACATGCTCTAAATGCATGAATTGCAAAAGCATGGGGCTCATGTTTAATTAATTTGCAGTAAGAAAAAAAGAAGACCCAAGGCATTGCCATCAGTAGGCTTTAAAATTAAGTTCAGTTTGTCTGAACCAGATTGAAAATTATTTTCTTCTATCCATCTACTCTAGTAGCTGTTCATATTTCCATGTCTATGGACTGTTTGAATAACATCCAAACGGATATTTTGTTCTGAAAACACTTTGGTATGTTCCATGTCACTTGTTTACCTGCTGTAGAGGTTTTCTGTTTCCATTTATTTTGGAGGACTGCTCTAAACAGATTATAAACTGCAGGATGTCTGCAGGTGATGCTTACAAGAGGATTTTAATGTCCAGATAAATAGTTCATCAATGCATCATGGGTTTGTTAATAGTTTGTAATAAAAAGCTGGTCAAAAGCTTTTCAAACATTAAACACATTGCTAACCATTGATGAAAGCCAGAATACCCTTGCAGCTCTTCTTTACAGCAGTTTGGATTCTCAGCACAACACTTAGAGTATCTTACTGCTGTGCTCTGAAATCCAATAAGACAGTTGGGTGATGGAGCTCTTCTCCCTCTGCTCCTCCAGGCTTTGCAATCCTCCAGGCCATCATGGAGTCCGCTGTAGCCAATAACTGGCAGGTGACAGCTCGCTCGGTGGGGAACATTGTGGACCCCATGGAGTACAGACGCATCATCGAGGAGATGGACCGCCGACAGGAGAAACGCTTTCTCATCGACTGTGAGGTGGACAGGATCAACTCCATACTGGAGCAGGTACAGAGTAAAACACACATTATTAGTTCAGCTGGTTTTATCTGAGAAAAATGCCGCACTGGAGAAAAAAATGTCTTTCTTTAAATACCTTTATCCAGCCTTATGCCTCTGCATGTTTCATGGTTTCTAAAGGAATAAACACTGTCTACTCCTCACTTTTCGCTTTGAGCACTATTTCCGTTTACATACTTAGTGAAATAAGGCACTCTCCTGGCTTGCTCTGCTCCCCACTGTTTTACCCTAAGCACTTGGAGTGCATCATGAATGCCTCAGATATCAACATTCTCATTTAGAGACAATGTTAAAACAGGCGAGACGGGTATATTCAATTAAGGCTTGTTATTTGTTATCTTTGGTGCGTACATTGTCTGAGGTCACCTGGGCTTAATTCATGTGGAGGCATTAAACAGCCTCCTCATCCTTGTTTCCTAGGTGATCATCAGCTAACGTTTTCCCACGAGTCTTGACTCACATTAAGTGTTTGCTAATGCGTGCCGCTCACTGTGACTGCGTTGGAGAAAATACTTTATCATCAAAAATGTATTAAATGAGGCTTAACTGGGACTCTGCTTGCTTACTCAGAAGATCATTATTGTTCATTTGGAGGATTAGAAGCTATGTTGCACGTGTGGTCACATTTTGTCTTGCAAATGAATTTTGAAGTGTACTGTTTCTCAAGGTTCTTGCAGTTGGATAGAGACCGGAGATCTACTACACTTGCTTCAAGCAAATGGATGGACTTTTATTTGAATAGTTGAATGTTGATAATCTCCACTGACTAACCATAATCCTGATTAACCCCAATCTAAATGTTTCTGAATTTACTCTGAACCTATCTATTAACTGCTTCTATAGACTATAGAATTATAAGAGTGACTTAGAAACCGAGTGGACATTTCTGCGACACATATTCACCTTATCAAAAAAGGTGTATTTACATTGGACTGGTTAAATACAAGACTGTTTTTCAACAGAAAAAACACCAGCATTCATCTCTTAAACCAATCTCTGCACATGTTTTCCTGACATGCAATGTTGTACAGGCATAAGAATAATTGTCCTCTCTGGGAGGAAAATTGAAGTAGCGTGACATCGTTATACTGCTGCAGTGCCGGATGGTTGAGCATACAAAGTGTGCGGGTTTGACGCTGGAGCAGCATTTGGTTTCTTTTAACCATAAAGCCACTCTTTCCCTAACCTTAATCGAGTAGTTTTGATTGTCTAAACTGAAACAAGCCTAACGCATGCAGTCGATTGAGTTTGCTTGTTGGCAAAAAAAAGTGCAATAAAGGTGTGTGCTTCCTTTCAGTTTGGCTTTTTGCAGCCGTTGTATACAGCTGCACAGCAGAGTAATGTGTTACAAAAACCATTCAACCCACAGGTATAGTCTGTTTTCTGTGTGCATGTGTGTGTGTGTGTGTGTGTGTGTAGCTAACTTGAACCATTAATCCTGAGCACATCTTAACCTTCTGTTCTTTGCTGAGATATTTGTGTGTAAAGGCTTCTGACCTCTACATAATGATCTTAATTATTGCCGGCCTTACGAGTTTTGCTCTGACCTTCACTGTGGATCTGTCTTCATTTCCTTCAATGCGGGGGAGTATTTTTACTGACAGCACAGAACATTGTCATTAATTAAGAGCAGTTTGCTTTTCTCTGCCCTTCATGTTGATACAGGGGGTTTCTTCAAATGTTCTCAAATTGCCCCCATATTAGATCAAGTTATCCAATCAGATAATGGTGGTCACTCGGTGTCACGTCAGGCTGATCCGATCATAATCTTTTTACTGTGGCGGATTAATGTGAATGGTGGCCTTGTAGGCAGCATCTGTCAGAAAAGTGTCTCTCCAGATGCTTGAGAGCGACAGGACATGCCCGCGTCTCTAGAGGACGACTCCTTATACGAGCTGTGACATCAACACTTGCTTTAATGTAATATCTGCTCCCAGTGTAAGTAGGACACACTGTCCCATAACAGCAACAACAATCAACCTACTATAAATAGCCTACCCTCCTAGCCTGAGGGAAGATCTCTCACAAAGTCAGGAGTGAGCAAACAACCAGATCACTCAGGCAAGAAGGAAACAACCATTCTGGACATGAATTATTTTCTAATCAATGTTTAGGATTGGACCTCATAAATAGACCATAATCATCAAAAAAATCACGAAATTGGTTTGATACGTACATTCAGGCTAATTTGTCTACCCAGTGCATTATGAATTTATTTTCACGCAGATATCTATCATATATTTGCGCTAATTGCTTTTGCTATCAGGGTAATTTCAGTTTTAACAGGCTTTATTTGTTGATAAATATGCTGTGGGATTTTTTACTCCCCTGCTGGTTCTATTTACCACCTTTAAAAATATCTGCTCATCCCCTCAGTAAAGTAAAGATGGAGCGATAAACACCTCTAAGGCTTCTCATCAATAACAGAAGCACAGTGGATTTAAAATCGCTGCCAGAGAGGACCCGTCACCTCCAGCCTCCTCCTGCTCAGTGGACAGACAAAGAGACAGAGAGCGAAAAAAGCCTGGAAAAGCAGAGAAGCCTGTGGGAATTGAGCCATGTAGTTTGAGTCTCCCTGTCTAGTGCTGTGGAGGGGAATAGGAGAAGTGCTGAACACTCAGAGGTGCACTGGAATTCCACACCCAGTGAGCAGGATAGTAAAACAAGATGCTGTAAAGGGATTATTCAGATTACTTCTGTGTGGATGTTATTTAATCCTGTATGTGAGTTGTACTTTTGCCTGTTGTTTTTCATGGGCATTGGTTTTTAATGGCATTACATAAAAAAAAAATGTTTTCTGTAGCATAAATATTTTGTTTGAGGGTTTGATTTTTAGCAGGTTTAATGTTTAGCATGTTTACTATCTAAGTTTAGCCTTTTAGCATGCTAAAATCAGCTAATTAGCACTAAACACAAAGTATAACTGAGGCTGAAGCACTGACCAAATTGAAATTTTGACCTGCTGGTGGCCTGAGAGGAAATGTCAGAGGATCGCCAGTCATTAAGATTTATATTCTAGGGATCTTGAATCTGTGTACAAAATTTCATGGCAATCCATCCAATACTTGTTGAGCCAGGCTGCTAGATGCAAAAATTTATATATGGTAACTCAATGACCCCCAAGTGCTAAGAGTAGGTTTGCCATACTGCAGCCTCTAATACTGAATCCGTTCAGAGACCGAATGGGGCCACAGTTTTGCAAATGATGCATGTTTGTGAAAATTTAAGTTTTAGAGTGAAAATTTAAGCTGACTTGTGCTGTTTTTGGCCACTAGTAGCGCTGTAGAGTATTGTGCTTTAAGGAGGGGGTCCTTTCACTGTTTGTGTTTCATGCTCTACCAGCATGAGCATGAGGATGCACATAGACATCATGTGTACAGTTGGTGACTTGATACACATTTGAGGAGATGCAGAGTGTGGGAATTTTGCATTTTGGTGAGAATCACTGAATGTAAAGAAGGATTAAAATGAAAATCCCACAGGGTACCATTAATTATTCTAGAGCAGTGGACGAGAAACAACTGCTATTAGGTGGATCAGGAGAGAGGCCATTTCTTGGCCCCTTTACATTTAGTTGTCCTTTGCATTTTCCCTGTTTCCTTAATTTTCCAAGTCTTCCTTAGAAGGTCATGACTGGACGAATACTCTGTACGTGACCTCAATTTAAATATGAAAAACAAGCATAAAAGTGCATATGTAATACTGCGGCTTGAACTATATAATAATGACCTACATATAAACAACAATAACAACAAGAGAACTATCTGTGCTTAAACCTTAATTTCCTTTTCCTTAACTTTCTACTACAAAAAGAAGACATGGCCCCTGAAAAAGAAAAAAAACATCTGCTGTAATAGAGGAGGTTCTTATACAGTCTTCTTTGTAGCACAGGCGTCCAAAGGAGACCCAAGAGAAGTCTGAGTTAAAAGCAACCCGAATGAAAAACAACATCAAACACACACAAGCAGGAGAATTGGCAGCTGCAACAAGGATAGTAAGGACATTACAACTTTATACACATTTTTTATTTTGCTTAAATTGGCATTCACTAAGAAGACTCCATGAGGTTATGAGGTGGGTAGCTGATGGCTACTGCAGAGGAACGAATCAGCCACTTGTACCATCAGACTGTTCATAGTCTCAGGAACAAGACTAGAAAAAAGTTATCATTTAAGTGGTTGTATTGTACCAAGTTAATTCAATAAATAATAAGGATCATGATTTTTTCATATATTACTGTGTATATTGTATATAATTTACAGACAGACAGAAGTTTCATCATGTGGCACAACTACTTTCCATTCAAAAATTTAGCTTTGTAGTGAGGATTGGCGAACAATAGGTTTTACAGTGGCATTTGAGCAATGTCTGACTGATATACAGCCACGTCCTTCCCCTGCTATATATTCTTTCTTTAATGCGCTTCTTTGGCAGTTAAATCCCTCCTCACATTTTGCCCTGTTTCCAACGATAATTAGTTGACTGGTAAAAAGGGACAGTTATCAACCTCACAATGCCCGTTCCAGTTCTGAAGAAGGCAGATGACAAATCACTATAACAAAGAGAAGCCTCCATCAGTGGGAAGAGAGTCAAATCCTCTTGAAGGCACTTGGGCAGACATCCAGCTCTGCACAGGACTGTGGCTCCAGTCGGCTTAATTAGAGTCTATTCCCGCAGGAATATTTAGGCTGATCGTCCTGCAGCTCGGTCCGGCTCAGGCTGGCATCAAAGAGCGCAGCGCCGACCTGCTCATCCAGACAGGCGGGCAGCAGGAGCCCTGAGGATGGACAAATAAAGATAATTGAGACCTAAGACAACTGCTCTCCCTCTTTCTGTCTGTGTCCAGGAGTTACAGTTTGTCTCCTCCACAGCACTGAGAGATGGCCCCTTTATTTCGGATTATATAGTCTGAATATTAAGAGGTAAATACAATATACAGATGTAACAGGAGTCTGAGTGCTGGGTTTATTTGTCTGTTAACTATGGTTCATTTGATTGTAATGCACCAGCGGGGCAGGAAGATGATGTGCTACGATTTATTTTTAACTACAAATTTTAAAACTGTGTCCATATTTACAGGAGAGCATCCTGCTGATACACAAGTTCCTTACCACTGGTTTGAAGATTGCACAACAGTTTTGGATTTTAGTCAAGATTTTTCCATCGCTGCATAGCCAACATTAGCATTAACAGCTGTTTACTTATGTCTGATACTCTTGGCAAGCGAGCTTTATCAACGCCACCATCCGCTACCGGCAATAAAACACGTTTGGAGGAAGAGAAAACCCACATATAACACCTATAAAGGAGAAGATTGATATTTTTGGAAATACACTACACTTACATGCAGAGAATTAAAAGAGAAGGTCAGCATACGACTCTCATGTCTATATGCTAAATATGAAGCTACAGACTGGAGACAATAAACTTAGCTTAGCATAAAGTCTTGAAACAAAAGGGGAAAACAGCGAGCCTGGCTCTGTTCAAAGGTAGAAATATGGAGTGGAGACTCCACAGCTCCTGGCCAAGAAATAGTCACGTAACTCCTTCATATTACTACAACTTGTTGTTTTTATGTTTTTGTTTTTCTTTGGATTAAATAAACATGGCCAGTAAGATGTCAGCGACCTTTATGGTAGGTATTTAGAATCATCATGCTAAGCTAAGCTAACTGCCTCCTGGCTGTCGCTTCATATTTAACAGACAGATTGAGATAAATGTAGTGTCAATATTCACATGTAACTCTTGGCAAGACGGTAGGTGTATTTCCCAAAATGTCAATCTATTCTTTTAAATGCACCCAGTGGAGTTTTGTTGTAAATAAACACAGCTATGTCTTTATTAAGTACTTCTCACCAAAACACATTGTGTGTATCCATGATGCTGAGGAAATGTGTTGAGTGTGCTTCTTTCTTTATAAAAACATTTACTTTTTTTTTTTTTTTTTTAAATCCTGCATTGTTTACACCCATGTCTGCTAGCTCGCTGTCGTCTGCGGGCTAGCAGACGACTTTCACACGACTTTCACACAGACTTAGCAGACGACTTTCACACAGACGAAATTCACACGGCTTTCCAGGTGAAAACATTAATTGTGGAAAATATTTGATAGGACATGGCATCTAGACTATCATTTCCATTCAATGAGCATTAAAAATGTAGGAGCTAGTCAGTACAGGCGGTGTTGCAGGTTCCTTCTCACAGCGCTTCTTTTCCCTGAGCTGTAGAGACTGTTTTGTGAGAAATGGATTTTGACAGAGGGGAAGATATGAGTCCTGGGATACTAAAAGTGTTGTTCTCTCAGTGACGATAGTGCCTGACCTCCTCCGGGTTCCTGGTGGTTTCACATACTTACCAAAAGCTATTATCCCAGGGGAGAATGAAACTGGAGCATCAGGATCATAAAAATATTTGTTATGCCAGATGCTTTTTTTCAGAGCAGCACAGGAGGGATAAACCCCACAGCAAATCAAATGAAATTATCCTTTTCAAGAACAGGCATCATGCTCGTTTACTGAAATGAAAATAATAAGATAGACTAATAAAAATTTCTTTGTAAACAGTACCTGAAAACTTGAGAGCTCATAACAGATAAAATTTGTAAGGAATTAATTAAAGATTTTGCTCATATTATTAATTTTACCGTAAATCATTACCGATTTAAGTCTTTAAAGTTTTTTTTCAATATTTTGATGGTAGAGCACATTTGAAAGGTAATATCTTTTTGAAAAATTTGTTGTACTTTAAACAACCTGATTCAGCAATCCCTAATATTTGTAATATTTTTTTAAGAGCTCAATATACAAACATTATGATCTTTTGTCAGTATGGTAAATCTAATGATTCCATCATATATTTATAGAAATTATTGTATAGTATGATTTTCCTTTTCTTTTTTTTACATTTTAGATGTTTATAATGAAAACACAGTGATTAATTAGGTAAAATCAATGTGATAATGCAAATAGTAATAATGATTCAACAAAGCCAGATTTATAATAACGGTATAATAACGGTTGTGGACATCTCCACTCAGATCACTGGGGGCGTTACAACTTCTGTTGTGCTCTTGCACCAAGTCTGATCTAGTTTTAAAGAGACTGCATCACATATTATGAGGTTCTGTTATTTTCATTTGACCGTTGGTTATATTTAATTATATTTGATCTTCATTTAAAGTGTTTCATGTTTATTTTTTAAGTCAATTGTTTAATTTATTGGGTTTTACACAAGTTTTTAGTTAGTATGTCAGTCAGAGCTCATGCAGTTTTTGGTGTAGTTGCAAAAAGATCAAACACGAGCCACCTCCAAGAATCAGCCCACTTTCTGATTTACCGGCCGGATTTCCCAGCTTCAGAGTACTTGTCAGTGTCTGTGCTTGCGGCCAACTTCATGACCACCAGTGTAAGTCAAAAATATTGTCAGGTTGTTTTGAAAAGAAATGCTTGACACAAAAGCCAAGTGGTAAATCTGTGAACCAAATATGCAATTATAGTGAATAAAATCAACAGTGAATGACTATGAGGCAAAATGACAATTTGGGGGCTGAAATGCAGTGGCTTTACATTACAGCCTTACATTAATTCTCTAATTTCACGAATAAAATGTTTGAAATGTTTGACTCATGACTGCAATAGCTTGTAGTATTTAACAAAACGCTGCAATTTAGTGAAACTAGAACCATACTATGTGTTTATGAACTGTGTTCAGAGTACTTTGCATTCAATATAACTTTTACTTCTCCTGTTACTCTCCAGTAGACAGCCAAATAAAATAGAAGCACTCCCACATTATTATTTGTTTTTGTGTGCCTTGTAGATACAGTAACCTATAAATGTTTACAGCTGATTATTTTCTAACAGCTAAGTGACTTTTCAGTCAGAAACAGCAGTTGGAGTGTCACTTTTTGATGCCCATAAAGAAGTGGGAAGTCTTGTGCTTTCTGCCTGAGTGTGCTGCTGACAAACAGGAGTTGTAGCCAGTCACTCCAGGCGCTGTAGCTTAATTAAGTGCTTGCCATGTTGTTGCACTTGGGTCACTGTGGCTTCCTCTCGCATGGATGAATAGCAAATTCAAAGCTTTTCGAGACAATTTGGAAGACAATAAGCAGAAAAGCTTCCAGGAATTTTGCTTGTGAGGAATAAGCAGGATGTGCAGCTTTCAGAGTCGGCGGTGGAGGTGCAAAATGTTGAACACAATGAAATCGTTTTGCATTTCCAAGGAAGGTAATTGGATTTATTGTTGAAATTGCTCAAAGTGTATAAGCCAGTCAGAGGGACAACCTTGGAGCATCAAGGACGTTCTCTCTCTGGAGACAATTACAAGACATTTAGGCAGAAGTAAGCAGAAGGTTTTAAATATTTTTTTCCTCATCTGTATTCAAGTTCTTTATGAAATCTCTTCAATATGGTATCACTTTCACTCTGGACATTTAACATTTAGATGATTTCAGTGCCTGAGTGTACTTATCAAAACTGTGGGCGAGTGTAGAAAGTGAAAAGACGGGAAAAAAAAAAAAACCAAACAACTATCCACCCCCACAGTATCTTTTTGAAGCTCTGTCCTCTGCAGTAGAGAATCAGAATCGAGGCAGATATGGAGAGAGAAAGCGAGTGCATGTGAAAGGGTGAGATAGATAGGGGGGGGGGGGGGTGGGGGGGGTGCTGAAGAACTTTAAAAGAAATCAGCGAGTGCAGCTCTCTCTTTGTCTGCTGGCTCACACAGGTGCTGTACAACGTTTTAGGTTTAATTAAGTCTCTTGCGCGACTGAGGCAAGCGGAGCAGGAAGGGGCAGACAGTGGAGCACAGGCAGCTGCACAGAGAGAGAGAGAGAGAGAGAGAGAGAGAGAGGGAGGTTTGCTGGAGCCTTGACCTTATTTTACATGTTGAAGTTAATGGAAAGGAACAAGCACTGTCATCGCAGTTTCTGTGTGTGCCTCATACAAAAACACACAAATGTACAAATGTGCCCACGCGCTTCCATCTTGCCCTCGCAAATGTAGCTTTAAATGTCTTTCTTTTTTTCCTTTCTTCCTACCAACTACTGTGTGTTATGAAATTGAAGGTCTTTGTAATTTCTGAATCTCAGCCTCTCTAAATGTTCTCAGTGTTTTGAGATGTGTATGTGACTCACTGTGCGTCTCCTCCTGCGACTTGTAGGTGGTGACCTCGGGAAAGAACAGCAGAGGATACCACTATATCCTCGCCAACTTGGTGAGAGCTCGCAACATCAAAAAACACAGTAACAAATGCAGAACACCACTACTCAGTGTGATGCAATGCAGTGCAAGGAAATGCAACACCCTAAATCATATAGTCAAACTTAGTCCTTTCAATATCTACTTATAATAGATTTACAACTGATTGCCTTAATTAAAAACGAACTAAGAAATACACTCAAGTAGTTTTTCGTTGCTACTAATGATTCCTTGCTCCACTACCAGCCAGTTTTGCTCTTTGCTCTCAGGGTTTTTCCAACATGAGTCTGGACAGGGTCTTTTCTGGTGGCGCCAACATCACAGGCTTCCAGATCATCAACCCAGACAGCCCCATCGTCCAGCAGTTCCTCCAGCGCTGGGAGCGCCTGGATGAAAGAGAATTTCCAGAAGCCAAAAACACTCCACTGAAGGTCAGTGAGGCATAGTGCCAATGCTGCAGTTACATTTTATTTAACATCTTCAAAGATACTTTTTCTCTCTCACCATCTTCTTCCAAGTGATAATGGAGTAACTCTGCCGAAACCAGCGAAATATCTTTTCACTGAGAGGCTGCTAAAATAACTTGTCACCTGTTTATCCTTAAATAGAGGCGGCTTTCGTGCTCAGACAATTTTCATGTCAATCATAATGCAAGGCTTTTATTTTCTTCCGTTTTACATCAGTAGCAATGCTCTCTGTGTATACCAAGTACTGCTGCAGAAATTATAACCTCGCTGTGATTCCAGTACAGTGTTGTGTTGGGTCTGCATGATATAACTGGTGCGTCACTGGGGTTTCTTGTGGCCTCCGTCTCAGTATACATCAGCACTGACCCACGATGCCATCCTCGTGATTGCGGAGGCCTTCCGGTACCTTCGGCGGCAGCGAGTGGACGTGTCTCGCAGGGGAAGTGCAGGCGACTGCCTCGCCAACCCCGCTGTGCCCTGGAGCCAAGGCATCGACATAGAGAGAGCCCTCAAAATGGTAGGACTGAGGGCGCTTGCTGTCTCTGTAAACATCTCTGATTTTTATTTCATTTACCCTATGGTTGAATCTTTGCTTTATCTCAATCCTCACTCTATTGCGCTTCAAAAGTTTTCAATTTTACCTTTGTGGTATCTAACTGCCATCTTGAAAGATCACTTAGCACCAAACCACAACTCTACCAACCATGACCTATAAATATAGTCATTTATAACAGCTGTTGGGTAGACGTGCACCTAATTTGTAAATTTCATGAACAAGTGCTGTAACCAATCCAACACCGTATTTCATTCCACCTAGCACATTAAAACTGTATTATTTTTAAATGCGCCCATTTCTTACTGCAATGTGAGAAAATGACCAACTTAGTGATCAGTGACGTGCTTCATGCTTCCTGTATCCCCAGTCATTCTGACCTATAATTTTTTTTGCGGCTCAGCAAATAGTGAAAGCAATGTTTCTCGTACTTTAAAAATCTGTCCTTTCCCATACTTTTGCATAATTTTACGGACTTATTCCCCTTCCACATTGATCTGATTGATAGAAAATCAGGCCTGATAATCAATCGAAACCTGACTGTCATAACACTTGCCTCTCAATATAGACTGGGAATATAAAAACATGATGCTATTGGAAATATGTATCAAACAAACAATAAACCTGGGAAACCAAAAGGCAGTGTGGACGGGATATATTAAGACCATTTGTTGCATGTTTTTATGTGGAGTTTGCTCATGTGCTGAACTTGTTTACTTGCTGTATGTAAGGACCAGGTGTCATCATTCTTTTCTTGGTGCCTGGCAGGTCCAAGTACAAGGTATGACAGGAAACATCCAGTTTGACACATTTGGTCGGCGATCTAATTACACAATCGATGTGTACGAGATGAAGTCAGGAGGCCCCAGGAGAGTAAGTGAGCACATAGCCTTGAAAAAGTCTGTCATCATTTAATTAATGTGTAATTACTTTTTGCTAGCGTAGCGTACGAAATAGATACTAGTGCTGTATGTTAATAGATACAGGCAAGTTTCAAGCAGCCTTGTGACTTGGATTTTGATTTTTCTTGGCATATTGGTAGTACATGAGTTGGGGTTGAGTCTGATTTGGACAGAAGCTTCCAGTAGCCCAGTCCTGCAAAGCCAGCCCAAATCGTGTGAGCACACATTCCCCCTGAGATTTTGATCTGGAAAACATCCACTGAAAATTAGCTGAGCCCTGCAGATAGAAGCTGGTCCAGTCTACGAGCTTTTGGGGAGTGGTAGTTTAGATGATGACATGGCTCAAAACTACGAACTAAGTGTAGATACACAATGAGGCATCACTCTGCTACTGCAGGGCCTACTTTTTGCCTCACACTTACTCAGAAACAGATTATAGTCGAAAGTTTGGAAGCACCTTTCCAGATGGGCTGCCATGAGTTTCCAATTTGAAAATTTGATGATAAACCACTGACAGCTCAGTGAGTGGTGTATTTGTCCAATCAGTTGTCTGATATGTTTCATGTTGATGCCTGAATAAAGTACATAACTGTCAGTCACTTGAAATGACATCAAGAAAAGCCTACACAGCTGTGGCAGACAACAACAAGCGATGTGAAGTTTGTGGGCTGGCTTTGCAAGATTAGAGCTAGCTGATATTTTGTATGTATGTATTTGATATTTAAATGTGACTTCAGTTTTCAGCGTTTTCCTCATGGAAATCCTCTGACAAAGGCTTTACCAGAGCAAATCTGTTCACAAACACATACATCGACCCTTATATTGGAGGTTAAAAGGTTATTTCTGAAATGTTTCTTTCAGTAATAGAAAAAAAAATATTAATAATAAATTTGAAAATGACTTCAACAATGGCTGTTTAAAACAAAAATGATTACTTTTCTAATTTCAGTTGGACTTTAATACATTGATGTATCTCCAGAAAACTGGGGGTCTCACTGTGCCCACTGCCCTGCCCTCGTATAATTGAGCAGACCAGAGGCAAAAACAATGCCGCCTGAACACACACACAGAGACCCACAATGCTTGGCTAGCTCCATGACCCTGACCTCTGACAGGTTCCCCGCAAAAGCTGGCACCAAAAGGAAGTGGCCCCATTCTGTCCACATAGCTCAGCTCACAAGGCAACATACTGTACATCGTAGCGTCCCTTAAGTCCAAACACAGTGTGAGACAATCTGCAGTGACAACGGAGTGAGTACTGTGCGTTATAGCTACCAGAATTAGGAGACATTGATTTCCTCTTGGCTGAATGTATCAGATTGTAATAGAAATAAACATCATCTCAGGTTCAGCAGACACAGGCCAGTGTTTGTTTTTGTGTTAGATTATACTGTGTGAGCTATGTGTAATATTAATAGAACAGTACAACAACCTACTGCACGGGCTTGATAAGGCACATTCAGACGTCGGTTTGTCTCACTGGTATTAATTTTATCAGTTTTACAGTGCTCCATTGGTGCTGCTTTCCTGTTATATAAGAGAACATTAGCTGAACCAGGAATAGATTACTCCTACTCTGCTGAAGTGTAACTCAGGTGAAGTGAGGAGCACCACTACAAGCTTTTTATAAAATTGTACATCAGTCAAAACCAACAGTGTCTCCAGCTGTACAGATAGAGCCGACCAACTCACAAGTACTTGGAGGCTCTACTGTAAAAAAAAAAATCTCTTCCTGCTTCTTGTAATAACTGTGAACCTTTATGTCATTTTCAGATCGGCTACTGGAATGAGTACGAAAAATTTGTATATATAATGGATCAACAGGTCACCAACGAGTCCTCTTCTGTGGAAAACCGAACAATTGTGGTCACTACTATTATGGTACACTCTCAAGCAGGTTTTAAGTGTTTCACCTTAAGATTTCTGCCACTCAAGGTCAAGGTGTCCATTGTTGCAATCTGTCCTGGGAGGGTAGAATTATTTTATTTTCAGTTGCTTTCCATCCACTCACTACATGTTGAAACAGTCGATTCACAAAGAGTGTTTCAACTGTATCCGTGTGGGTGCCAAAGCATTTTGGTTTTTTTATATTACAGTGGGCTGTTGTAGTAGTGACATCACAATAACGGCTTTGGTAATGATAATTATTGAGATAGACACCATCGTATTCACATTCAGTGCATACGTAAGTAAAAATGTTTCCCTCTCATTAAGTAAAATGTCAGTGACGCTGGGGACAGATAGTCAAGTCAGCTGTGTCTCCCTGGAGACATGAAATGATCTGCACACAAGGAGGACATAAACAGCCACAGGCTGCAGCCTTTGGCTGTTTATCCCTCTATTCAAATTTACTTCAAGTAACCGAAAAGTTTGGCACTGAATTGTAATGTGAGACTTCTCTTAAACCAGTGCTCCCAGTACATCAGGCCCAGGTTTAGACACAGTGCTGGTTAGACTACTTACAGACAGTAGTTGCAGGTTAGTAATCATTAGCCATTTTAAATGTACGATAAGGTGCGCCTTATCTTACATTTAAAACCATGGCCTCTCGTTCCTTCTGACTTTGCCTATTATGTTTTCATCTTAGGCAAATTCAGAATGTAATAGTCATACATTCTCATTTCAATGTCTAGAAACTCATTATCCTCATGACCAGACTGGGAATACACCAGTTTTCAGAGTGAGGGAAGGGAAACAGAAGAGTTGTGTCATTGCATTATTTTCTCAATGCCAGGCATGCCTTTGATTTGAATAAAGACAACTTTTATTTTCGATGCATCAAAGTCATCTCATTAGCTTCATCTTGCTATTCTTATGTTCCATAACTTTAAAGATAATGCCATTTTTAATGAAAGGCCACCCTATTATTACAGGGTGCAAATCTTTCATTTTGCCTTTTATAACATTGTACGTGACTGCAGAATGGAAGAGAAGGTGAAGAAGGAGTAGTTCAAACAACAAAGGAGTAAGGCTGTTGGATACTGTAAAAGCATTACGTAGCAGTCTCCTCTGAAGATGACCTCTATTGTAAGTCAAATAACATCGGAAAAACATGTAAATGCCCTATGACAAAACAAATCCCTGTTGCTGAATATCCCAGGATGACATCAGTTCATCTAAAGGACGTTAATGGCAAACATGTTTTAAATGTTGGAGGACTTACATGATACTGTACTGAAATCCAAGGCACAGAGATGATGGGAATTAGTCAAACAATATAATCAAGAAAAAAAGCAGATTATTTTATTGTCATGAAAGAACAAATGAAAAGCAAATGGAATCAGTATTACAATTTATTTGGACACTATTTTTCCAATGTGGCTCACACTTTTTTGCACATAAAGTTTGTTCGATGAATGAATGAATATCCATGTTTTTATGAGATGTCCTAAATCTCTCTGCTGTCGCTGACGTTTACTTTATGAACTGGAAAAGTGTTCCATTCAGCTTGTCCTTCCCCTTGTGCCATGCTGATGTAAAGCACATGCAACCCCCGCCTGTTGCCCATTTCCACAGCTTTAGATTTTGGTAGCATGAGGGAGCCCTGACGTCCTGCTTTGCCTATTTTATATGTATTAGATGCTTCTCTCCTCCCGCTGGCCCAGTTGGCCTCTTTACTGCAGCAGTGGCCCCCTTTTCCCCCAGTAACATGCCTGTAACTGATGCTGTCTGGATGTGTTTAACCTCTGCTCTGTTTGTCTTTTTATGTTCCCTACGTGTTTTTCATCCCTGCATGTGTGCATGCTACAGTACCAATCAAGGCCCGTGACCCATGAGGTCCGGCCACTGTGGATGTGTGCTGCCTTTACTATGAACTCAAAATTATGTCTAATTAACAGGAAGCTCCATATGTGATGTACAAGAAAAACTATATGCAGCTGGATGGGAATGACAGATATGAAGGCTACTGTGTCGATTTAGCTTCTGAAATTGCAAAACATGTGGGGATAAAATATAAGCTGTCAATAGTGCCGGATGGGAAGTACGGAGCCAGAGATCCAGAGACCAAGACGTGGAACGGGATGGTGGGTGAACTTGTTTATGGGGTAAGTGTCAGTCGGCCTGTGTTGCTAATAAGGGGAAGGGGGTTAAATCTTCAGCTTTCATCAATTCCTGCTACTTAACCCTCAGATTTTTTCAGATTGTAGTAAAGCAACTTAAATGTCTTGAAGTACCTTCTGCATTTGAATTTGCATAGAATAGGTTTTATCCAACTTCTTCAGTCCATTTTCAGAACCAAACCAAAAACATATGATGCAAGTTTATAGTGAATATTACCTTATAAAATATACAGTTGTATCAGCTTCATTTCACTCAGCCCATCCTTGCCGACCAAGTGAATCTGAATCGTCTGACGACTGTGAAAGCTGTTGCATCTGATATTTCAAAGATAATTGTGATGATCAGTCATGTAAAAAAAAACAAAAAAAAAAACCCCATCTAATTTGAAAGACAGACAAAGAAATGCTGATATTTGGTTTAAGTGGACTTAGTGAGTTTTAGAAATCACTTTTTCAACTGTAAAATATCCTTGGTTTTAATCATGCGTCTTGTGGCTCACTCACACTTGAACTGGCTTTTAACAAGATGATTTGCATCTTTTATTAGACCTCAGCTGCTGAATGAATAATGTTAAAAAGATCTCGCAAGGCAGACTGGCATCCAAACAAATCTGCATGCAAACAGTGCTTCAGTGCAGATTTCTCAGTTCAACACCTCTAGTTTCTGCAGTTATGACTACACCAGTATTAATAGCGTAAGTGAACAGAGAGGACCCCCTGTAGTAATTGAAATGGCCATGGCAAGCCCTCAGCTATATTTCTGCATCAACAATGAATTTGTATTGCCATTAATTAGCCATTCAAATGAAAATGAACTCATACAAGAATAAATAATGGACAGCTGCAAACGTTATCTAAGATATGAATCATGTAGGTTAAATATTTATGTTTTTACGTCAGAATGGGGCCCGGTTACAATACCTCTCTCCCCTCAAAGCATCTCACTGCAAACGTTTGTCACTGCAGTGAGATGCTAATTGATGAGCCTGTCAGGCATTGCAGAGGATCTGATGGAGGTGAATTTTACAGGCTGATTCACATTTCGTGGACTGCTTATACAATCTCCTCCACCTCTGTCTTCCAACCCTCTGCCTGACGGAGGAGATTTGGATTGAGACAAAGACATTAGCTAACACAAAAGCTGAGTGACTCATTTTCAAATGGCAGCTTTGCTCTCACTGGGGTTATCACAGGTCTGTTCCTCAGTACATTCTAAGCTGCTGAATTTCACAGTGTCCAATCTCTTTATTCCATGAATTCACTTTAAAGCTGAGTCCTTGGCCACGTATATGCGATTATAAGACAGTGTGACTTTTAAATAGACATGGTTATTGGTTTGACTTCAGGTTTATCAGTATTTTCTTTATTAAATCAATATTTAACACTTTGGTTGATTATTTATAATTTCTTTTGTAAGACTAACTCCCTGTGTGCCTGTTCCCATTTTCACAGAGAGCTGACATAGCTGTGGCTCCTCTAACTATAACGTTGGTACGGGAAGAAGTGATAGACTTCTCTAAGCCCTTCATGAGCTTGGGCATCTCCATTATGATTAAGAAGCCTCAAAAGTCCAAGCCTGGGGTGTTTTCCTTCCTGGACCCACTGGCCTATGAGATTTGGATGTGTATAGTTTTTGCCTATATCGGCGTGAGTGTGGTGCTCTTCCTGGTGAGCCGTTTCAGCCCATATGAGTGGCATCTGGACGAGAACGATGAGGCCAAAGACCCTCAGAGCCCCCCAGACCCTCCAAACGACTTTGGGATTTTTAATAGTCTTTGGTTCTCCCTGGGAGCCTTCATGCAGCAAGGATGCGATATCTCACCAAGGTTGGTTGTTGTGTTCATTCTTCACCACCTCTCAGTTGTCCCCATCATCTCTCTGCATTTTATAGTCCCATACATTTAGTACATCTCCATCCTGCCATGGTGCATATAGGTTATTTTGAGCTTTGGTACTGCTGCTGTCCACCTAACCTCATGCTTCACTTTACTGTACTTTCTTTCCCCATAAAAAACCTCTCTCTACTGTGCATCCATTTGTTTTCAAGCTCAATGCTGACAGTGATGCTTTGCATCCACAAAATAACTTATATCCACCATGCTGAGGGCTGTAAAATGCACAGGGGTCATCACATTTCATTCACAGTAGCTACTTGAATTCCCCATGACTCTTGGAGGGCTACCGTGTTTTTGCTGCATGTCCCATTTTACGGTCATCAACTTGGTGCATATAATGTATTTTGTGTGGAAAAACCATCATCAGCACCGTAACTACATGATATATTTTCCCAATACAACGGCCATCCAGTCATCCCCTCTATTCATTCAACCGTCCATCTCTTTACTCATCACTGTTGTGGTGTCCCTTACCTCTTCTTCAAGGATTCCTGCTTTTGACATCCTTTCTTCTAGGAATTTCGAAGATTGGAGAGAAGCTGGTTGTAGACCAATGACAAAAAATTCATTGATTTTTGAATGGATTGATTAATGATGCGCTGCTGGGAAAATGTGGGTTTTGAGTTTGAGACAAGTAACATTCTTTCAGGTTTTATTATTTTTTAAGGAAACACAAGAAAAATCAACTCAAGTACAAACAAAAACCCACTTTTATCCACTTAAATCCTAAATGTCAAGATTAATGACTGCTTCTACTTTCTACAATTACAGAGAGATGATTGCTGCATGTGAGGGTTATAGATTTGATGCCACGGGCGAAATATAAGCTGATGTTCCCAGGTCTATAGTTCAGCATAATTTAAGTCAGTTCTTCGAAGAAGCACAGAGGAAGCAGTTTCTGAAAAGCTGGAATTAGAAGTTGTGGGTCCACAGTTAATCAAAAGAATCGATTAAGCAGCAGATGGGGGATCTTACTCTGGCACCAAAGTAGTATAATTTGAATGGTGATACTTTGAAACTGCTGATTCTGTACGTTTTGCCAAACAGTGCATTATAACTTAACATAGACCAACAGTTTCTAGGTCGCTGTAATCACCAAAAGAGGAGGTGTTTTCTCTGATTTCCATACCTTAATCCCACTTTCTGTAATCTGTAGTGCTTTTTTGTGGCCAAAACTTTGCCTCTGGCTCAATCATGTTTAGACCAACTCAAGTCAAGTGTGGTAAACTGACCTTAATGTGACCTTTTGGATAATAATCCCTATTATTGCAGCCATTTACAGATAAGTCTTTAACAAAATCGGCTTTGAAAAACCGTCTCTTTGAAAACCTTGATGATAGAGTAACAACATACTGTAGATTTTGAATGCAACTCTGAATGACAAACAAACAATGGACAAACATGTGAAAGTGCCACGTGGATAGCATAGATACATAAATAAGCTCTGAAAACAATATACAAGGAGAAATCAGTGATGAAATGCAAATGGACCCAGCACTTACAGCACTGTCACACATTCAGAGGAGTATGTAAAGTATGTGATCAGAGGGAATAGTCAAATTTAAAAATATGAACCTGGGGTTGAACTGTGAGGCACAGATTTGAAGTTGGAGCCTTTACGCTGATGCGAAATCTGTGAAGAATTGGTTAAGTACCCGGTGAGCAGGATGGGAGCACCTGTGTGATGGAGCGGTTTGGCTCATCACACCCCAACTTCAATAACAGACAGACACATGGCACTTTTACTTCAGAATTGTTGTTTTCTCTGTGGTCTAAATTTGTGGTGGAGAGTGTTATATTTTTCAGTAGAATAACTACTGTAGATCACACACTAACAAATGCCTGCACTCAACATCATACACTGGCTGCAGCAGAGACCACAGCTAGATAAACTGACTACCTGGCACCAGAGAACGTTTACAGTTACTTGGCAACGATAAGTTGAAGATCGGGAGCAGGATGCTCCCATCCTTTTGTTTTTGTTTTATAAACACATTGTCTTTCACCAAAGACAAGAAATATACACAATATTCCAGGACTCTGCCTTCCCTGGAATTAAACTAAGTATTATTGGACTGCTTCTGGGGTGTCACAGGTCTGGATTTAGGTTGTAGTTGGGCGGAGCATTTTTGGCTATTTGGGAGGGTTGCTCACCTAAATTAGTTCCAAAACTAAATATGAACACATTATATTGAGTAAATGAGGCCTATTATTACTTTCAAAGATTCGATCAGCTGTAGAGGCTGCTATATTGAGTTAATGATACTAAACTTCAATTAATTTATGCAAATATGTGATAGCATGGAGCACCAGGGACATGGAGATAATATTGTGGTTCTCTTCAGATAAGTTGCATGAACAGTTGATCCAAAACTATACCATTTCTCAAATGAAGGAAAGAGCTTTTTCAGCAAATTCTGAGCTGATAATGTGTCATACACTGGAGACACAATGGAAAATGATCCTCTTTCCCCTCCTTATATAGATTTGAGCACACTGCTCTCGTGTCTCTGCTTTATTTCCTCCTCTCAGGTCTCTGTCTGGGCGTATTGTCGGAGGAGTGTGGTGGTTCTTCACCCTCATCATCATCTCCTCCTACACGGCCAACCTGGCTGCCTTCCTCACCGTGGAGAGGATGGTCTCTCCGATCGAGAGTGCCGAGGACCTGGCCAAGCAGACAGAGATTGCCTATGGGACGTTAGACTCAGGCTCCACTAAGGAGTTCTTTAGGGTGAGTGTCTCAACTGGCTGTCAACTATGCTGTCGCTGCAGTGTATAACAAGAGCTGCTCTAACGGTAGTTGATGTTGTCCAAAAGCACAGAACTGAATTAGTCTCTCGAGCTTTCCTGTGGGTTTTGATTTATTACCTGCCAGGTAATAAATAGAATGAATAATCAATAAAAGAATGTCTAGAATTGTATATTTTCCCTGATACAGCGCTTCCAAAGTACTAATACTACAACTACACTTGATTAATTCAGCACATCATAAAACAGTGACACACTGTTTTATAAGAAATGAATTAAATATTACTGAGGGAGTAAACAGCTAGAAGAAAAGTGATTTGTTAATTTATTTCACAGATGATGATTAGGGATAAATAGTGAATATAAGCTCTATTTTTTAAGTCAGACTTTAAGTCAAGACTACTTTGCCTACCGCAAAACTAAATTACGGTATCAGGCTTAGGAGGTAAAGCCTGTTATCAGCCTGGATGCAAATCCACTTGTCCACAGCATTAACTTTGGTTCTCTCTATCAAAATCAAAAGTTTTTTCTTCCAGCTGTACACTTTCTGGCAACAGGAATAATTCAGCTATGCAACTGGGACAATTACGCTCCTTCATCCAACCATAAACCAAACTGATTAGCCTCATGGCACTTCCACTAATATGTAGATTAATTTTTATCTCCACAACGGATAATTGCTCCCAAAGCAAGGGTGCAAATACTCAAGGTCACACAGTTCTTAAACATCTTGTAATAAAAAACGGATAAAGCTGCAACCTGAAAAACAGTAATAATTCAACATCAGTTAGTTCTAGAAAAGCAGGTGACTGATTGTGTATGTCTTTAATAAGGTAATCATCTTGACAATCATGTGTCAATTTTTGAAATTCTGCATTAAATTGTGAAGCAGTGGTTTTGTCTTGACCTCTGAATTGCTGCCAAAATCTCTGATTCATAAAGAATGAAGTGAAAGGAAATGACAGTTCAGTCTGATATTCAGGCTTGTTGTGTAAAAACTTTAGAAAAAATAACTTTCAAGAATAACTACATGATGTCATTATTATTCCAATTTGTGGGCCTCTGTCAAAAAACTGCAATCTCAACGAAGGCATGCTATTCCTCAGAAATGGAAATGTCATTCACATCCAATGTCCGGCACTGAGCTGTGCCTATTTTTAGTCCTTCTCTGTCTCTTGGTCTGATTGCTCTGAGTGAGTCTGAGACATTTGATAAATACAAACCCTGCACTCCTTTAGATTTGGGAGTTATCGTGATGGTACTGTCTGCTGGTTTCAGACCCTGCCGCAGTACTCACGGAGTTATAAAATCACATCTTACACTCTCTTCTGCGGTCTACGGACAGCTAATGCAAATGTGCTGAAATACAGTGAGGATAATACAGTGTGTTTCTATTAGATTTGCTTATCTGCTCCATTTTACACTTGCTGCTCGCAGGAGAGGGCTTTCTTGTTAGCACAGTCAGTCAAAACCTAATCAAATTAAAGCATGTATAGTTCTCCGGAGAAAAGGCAAAAGACATGTTTTGGTAAAATTTTTAACTTTGGGATGAATTATTCCTATGCTTGCTTGTGTGCTTAACAGTGACAGGGAATGATTTTGCAGGGATGTGACCAAATAGCAGCGTGTGTAATGTTTCTGTGACCCAACCGATTTACAGTATAAAGGCGTTCAAGCAAAATGACATGATCTGCTGTGCCAAGCTGAACTAAAGCTGAACTGAGGCGGAGCAATCCCCGTGATCAGCGTTGAGGAGGTCATCTGTAACACGCTGTCGCACGCACTGCAGTGCTTTAACACGTTACATTATGTGTGAAAAATTTGGCTGTTCAGAAAAGATATTATATTGCAAAGAGAAGGAGAATAATACAAACAAGAAGAGACCGCAGGAGAATCCAAGTAGTTGATTACCACTGATTTCGAAAATGACACCAACTGTTTCAGAGATCTGTTTAGGAGATGCAGGAGGGTGTAGCGTTTTCGAACAAATTGCAAAATAAATGTAGCTAATATGGCCCATCCTGAATCACATAGCTGACAGTGATTCTGTGCTGATTTTGTCTTGTTTTACTGTGTAATAATTCAAACTAGACTTCTAGGAGAGGCTCTGTTATTACGACCGGAGGGGGAGACAGCAGATGAGATATTAAACGGGCAACTAAAGTTTGTTTGAGAATGAGTTATCGTGTTGTACAAGAGATGATGAAGTAAAGAAAGAAGATTTTGTAGGTGGCACATGTATCATCTCGAGACAGACCCCTTTTTTTAATTAAAATGCACTGAAATATCAAACTGATTATTTTAGAGGCTTCATGGTGAATCATCACATTAAAAGCCAATCCATAAGCAGCAGTTCCATTCTGTGGATGTGCTAATCAAAGAAGTATCTGGCAGGCTGTGATTTGTCAAAGGTGCTCCTGAGGAGATAATTGACAGGCATGTAGTGACTTCATCCTAAATGACAAATATTCTGCTTTTCTTCCTCCAAACTGGAAATGTCAGAGCAGAGGAGCCATTCTGGGCAGGGGTTGATGAAATCTGGTGATGAAAAGCTAATGATTAATAGGAGCTGCAAATACAGTGATCTTTAGAGAGGATGCATCACCTAATCCAGACCATAAAGCCTCCTGGGGGTCATTTCGATGACTTTTATTTTTCATGACTTTTATTTAAAACACACTTTGCTCTCAAGACACTGAGCTGTGCACATCCTTGGAGTTGTAGTTTTACCTTAGATAGATTTGAACTTTTTGTTTCTATTCTCATCTAGATTGTTTATATGTATTTATTTCTCTCTGATAATGCGTCATTCAAACCATTGGCATCAGGCAGCAGGGAGTTGGCTTAGTTTAGCTTAGCATAAAGAATGGAAACAGGGAATCTAGCCTGGCTCTGTCTACAATTTCAAAATCTACCTACCAGAACCTCTAAACCTATTTTTTTCATTTTTGTTTGTGTACAGATTAAAACAAATAAAATACAACATGCTAAGGCGGATTTTTTTTCACCCTTTCTTATGTATTCGGACAGAGCTAAGCTAACTTTCTCCCTGTTTCCAATCTTTATGTTAAGCTAAGCTAATCGTCTCCTGGTTCCAGCTTCCTATTGAGCATACAGACATGAAACTGGTATCAGTCTTCTCATCCCCATCCCTAAATTCCCAATGTAAAACTGTTTCTTAAAAGAAATTTCTGACATCTGATCCTCATGTTCCACACATTATTTTGCGATTAATTGTTGCATATTATGTTTCCTCAACCTTCGCCTGCTTATACTTACAGTAAAGTTGTGATTTGATTCATTAATAACTTTGAATAAGCTGCTGATACTGAAACAAACTTGTTGCATTTGGTTTTGTGTTATACAGTAAACAATGTTAGATTTAAAGTTAGAAGTGTATTAAGAAAATGGTTGTAAGAAGTGTATTCTTTCACAATGTGAAAGTGTGTAAGGATATGACCTGTCTGTTAGTTAATTTGTTGTTGTGGTTACACCAGTCATTAATGAAGAATCATTTGCTGAATAATTTGTCTTTGTTAAGCCACGACTGCTCTAGTGAGAAGATTTCTCAATGGATATATCAGTCTGACAGCATGAGGAGTTTCACAGATTTCAACACCCAGCTCTTGACAAGCATGCATCTTCATGTAACCCAGAAAAGAATTGCTGTTTTCACACTATGGTCCAGCCTGTCATCAGCTATTATTGTCATGTTAAGAGTGTTTACATGAACACTCAGCTGAACTGAAATCGTGCATATGTCAGGAATGATTCACTCACTAGCCCGAGCCCGCAATCCATTACATCTTTGGTGAATTATTTATATTGCAGTACACAACACTGAGCTGACATAGTTAGTCAGTTCACTCCAATGTTTTCTTTTACTTTCACCTACCAGACGTGATGTGAGACTGACTCACACAGCTGCTGAACACACAATCTGGATAAAACTGGATACACAGACTTGATTCCTCTATATCAAATACTATAAATAACCAAGTAAATACATACGACAGTTCCCAGTTATCAAAGTTTCGGATGCTTGTCAGATGCTTATTCACTTTTCTACTTCCTGTTTGACAGATTATGAGCTTGACTGTCATGCTGTAAACACGATTCTGACAAGAATACATGTGGAAATATGAAAAGTTTCGACCCAAAAGTTCCGTCTGAGCTGCTTCTCCATTTCCAAGCTCAGAATAGAAGGTCACATTAGCCCAGTTTAATGCAGCTTCCCATCCATTTTTCCCCTCTATTGTAGACAGCTGTGTACGCCAGCTCCCTGGTGGCCGGCGATCAGCCTCTCGCTGGCCATTTTTAGCAGCGTACTGAGTGTCAGAGCAGGGCTATGCTGTGCATGTCTGTAGCTGCTCCAGCTGGCAGCTGACTGGGCCAAAGAGGTGAAGCTGTCAGTCGTGAAGTGAGGAGGTCAAATGTGTTAAAGACAGTGCCATTACAGAATGAATTGTACGCACCGTCAAACAGCAAATTACACAAACTATTCGAACTTCTATTTGGCTTTATACCATGTGACCAAGTTAGCACAGATTACTGAGTGCCTGATCATTCATGATATCAGTCTTTTTATTGTATTGGATTGGTTTATGTTAGTGTAAAACACCAAATTACAGTAAAAACATTAGCATTTTGGGAGACTGATCAACCAGTTGTTCTTTTTTTCTCTGATTGCGGGGGTCATTTGGATAAAGCGACCAAAATGATGAAGACTTTTCAGCTGCTTTTAAAAAATATCTACTCAAAGGAGAGCTGCATAGGCTTGACCATAGCAGAAATCACTGTTCGAAAACAGTGATTACAACTAACTGTTTTCACTGTTACTGTGTTCATTTGGTCCCAAGATGTTAAAAACCAAGACAGACTAAAACATGATCATGTAACATGATCATATTTTCATATTATGTTACACAATAAATGACTAATTTGTTTGAATAGTAGAAATCTTTCATCTCTTTAATCATCCTTTTCTCTTTGCTGTACAGTATGTTTTATCATTATATACTAAAATACATAACATATACAATATTATATGACATTGTATATATAAATTACATAATATAAAACATATTACACAATTATAATAATATTTGATAATAATCTAGTATTAATCATCTTTATTTAGTATAGATCAAGCCCAAAAAGGATATATCAAAATACCAGAATACAAAAATGACATTTTATGTAGTCCAACTGACTCAACTTAATTAACAACTTCTGAAAATTCTTTAAATGATATCTAATAGTAGATTGTTCCACAGCAGGCTACTGGTATAAAAAAGGACCTGTTGGTTGCATCACTGACTTGAAGAGCTTTACATTGAGGAATGTATGTGAAGTCCTTGCACTTAAACATTCAGTTGAGAACCTACAGCTCAATATTTGTAAGTGTATTCAATCACTACATATTTCAAGCTGTTGTAGCATCATGCTGCACAACAGGTCATTATTTAAAAGACACATTTAAAATTTCCAGAAACACCATAGTCAAATCAAGTGTACTGATAACATGGATTTGTAAAAGGATTGATCTGTTTGAATAAAAATCAATGATCACCATGATGACTGTGAATCCAGCTGTGAAGTGCTAGTAGGAGCACACACTAAGGAGGAGGAGGAGGAGGAGGAGGAGGTCAAGGCTGTCTGTTAATATTGATACCAAACATGGTCTGCAGTTTGCTTCTGCTGAGCTGCCAGACTGTCAGACTTCAGGCTGCTGGCAAAAGGCCCACTACCTCTGCTGCACTGTTTGCATTTAAAGGGTAAATCCACTCTGAATTACAAGAGGCAGAAAACTGTCAGTACATTGCCCTCAATGTGCTGAAATGTTCAAGCATATTGCACTTCAGCAGGTGCTTCAATGACTGAAAACACCTGCTGTCACTTTACTGATTGGGACATGGAGAGTAGCCGCAGCAGAAGCAGCAGCAGCAGCAGCAGCACTTTTTTTTCCTGTGTGATTCAGACTTGCTTTAAAGTAATAGTTAGAAATGTAGGGAAATTGGCTCATTTGCTTTCTTACTGAGCATTAGTTGAGGAGATTGATACCACTCAAGCATGTCTGTGCATTAAATGTGGAGCTAGAGCAGGGAGTTGATTTTGAGCTTAGCATAAAAACGTTTTGTTTGTGTATTAAACAAGTGTATTGAACAAGTGAGATATAACATGTTAATTAGAGGGTGAGGTTATTGCAGGTTTTTCTAGGACAAGGAAAATGTCCAAAGAAAATAATAATAACTCTTGGGAGGGCCTTTCATTTTTTTAGTAAATGAAATATAAGATTCAGACCCTAAGCTAAGCTAGTCACCTCCTGGCTCTAGCTCCAAACATAGGGCACAGAGTGGCATCAATCTTCTCATGTAACTTTCAATAAGACAGCCACTACGCCCTTTTCCCAAACTAACTACTGCTTTAACTCCAACCTACAGTGGCTTATTATGAATGTTGTCATGGTTGTCGATGTTGTATTAAGTGCGTAACTAAACTGTTTCTGTCTTCTCTCTGTGTCCTCAAATGCAGCGCTCCAAAATAGCAGTTTATGAGAAAATGTGGTCATACATGAAATCAGCAGAACCCTCAGTGTTTGCCAAGACAACACCAGACGGGGTTTCCCGGGTACGAAAGTCGAAGGGCAAGTTCGCCTTTCTTCTCGAGTCCACTATGAACGAGTACATAGAGCAGCGGAAGCCATGCGACACCATGAAAGTGGGCGGCAACCTCGACTCTAAGGGCTACGGTGTGGCCACACCCAAAGGCTCTGCATTAAGGTGGGTGGGATAATATAACAATATCCTCCATGTTGTTATAGTATTCCACCTACCCTGATGTTTCCTTTTGTCATTCTCTTCTTCCTCACTCCTTAATTCTTTTTTCCCCCAAGTGCATCAATGAGTGAACAGTATTATTTAAATTGAATCAACATGTTCAGCCATTTTCTGTTCTGTCCGATGTATCTGGTTTGTGTCTGTGTTACTTTCTTCTTTCTCTTAAGGTTATTGGTATACTAGTCACATGCAGTAAATCCATTTGAATGTTGATGTGCACCGTCACCTTCCCCAACCTTGTTTGTTTTGCTCTCTCCCCTTCAAACTCTCCTCCCTCCCGGTTTCTATGTTGCCCTTTTGCATTGCTTCTAATTCAACACTGAAATATTTATTGAATTAATTTGCTACTTAAAATGCTGGTCTGTCGGTTGTGATGAATGTTAAGCTGCATGCTGGATGTTCTTATTTCTAATTCAACAATGACAGAATGTCCCCATCCCGCACACTTCAGTTACAAGCAATGTAACCCTCCATGCCACCTCTCTAATATTTAACATTTTCTTTGCTGTAAAAATGCTTCTTACCCTTCCACACCAGTGAAATTCTTTACCAATTTGTCCCTTCCGTGCTCCCCTTATGAACCATTGATATTTATCACTATTTTTTACTAATATTCTATTAGATTTCTCACGGACCTGTTCATTTTCTTACAAGTTATGTTTTATCGTTTCAAGAAATGCTGTTAACCTGGCAGTGTTAAAACTGAATGAGCAAGGCCTCTTGGACAAATTGAAAAACAAATGGTGGTACGACAAGGGAGAGTGCGGCAGCGGGGGAGGTGACTCTAAGGTCAGCCTCAATGTCACCAAAGTCGGGTATCCTAGAACAGAGTAATCGGCAAGGCTGTCGTCACTCACTGTAAACTTTGGGCCCAAACACACGTTAAGAGGTTACTGATAAATAGGTTTGTTTTTCCATTTTTATCGTGCAACTGTGATCAACTGGGAACCCTTTACTTGGCTAATGGAGGAGAAAAAAGCCCAACAATGTGAAATAAGTGCAGAATTAGAACCGGAGATGATCAGAAAACTGAATATGAGGAGTTTATAATCGTGCTTGTGACAGAATAGTTGTTTCTGTGTTTTTGGCCTGTGGTTATGAAAGACAGAAACAAGCTTTACCTCTGTTTTTTATATCTACAGGCCAACAGGAAAGCTTTGTGTCTTCATATATGGCTTTCAAAATACTGCCAGAAGGATTAAAGCGAAGAAACAATCTAATTTCACCTGATAAGTATCTCCAATTTGATCGACGTATGCACTCTCCAATTAGCTGCCTGGGCGTTAAGCACGGGAAACAGCGTTATCTTGAGGGGACTAAGCATCACAGGCAAACGTGAGAATTCTAATGACAGAGTGACAACTAACGGTCCAAACTTTTTTGTCCAACATCCTCTCACCGAAATCCAGCGTAAGACTGACAGAAACCTTTGGTTGGTCTTGATCAAAGGCCAGTCAAAGTCTTTCCATGGCCACCCTGACCTGGTAAACCCTGCAGTAGTAGAGTGTAAGATATGACCAGGGGCTCCATTTGTACAAGAGGATTTGATTTGAATCTTACATTTGTTTTAAAATGCATTCAGACCTTAAAGTGAGACTGTGCAAGGTTTGCTGAACAGTAACCAACAAAGAAGAGGATTTATGTAGAAGAAGAGATTTTTTCATACCATGTGCACATGCTCTCCAGCATAATACATAATACAATTCCTTACTCACACTACTTTAGAGCTGTGCACATCAGGCTCAGCTCTGCAGAAGAACTGGGACCTTTTTCCAGATCAGTGTGTCTATAAAATACTGACGCTGATGAGGATTTTTTTTTCAGTCGAATCTGTTGTACAACCTTTCTATAAATGAGGCCCCTGATCTTGTGTTTCAGACGCCAGGGCTAGGTAAAAGCCCTACTGTGGATCCATCTCTGCCTCTGCTCTTCAGCTTGCCTCATGACCACAGCACTCTCGGCATATTGTGAGAGAAGAGACGAGGCAAACTTTGCTGTTATGAACTGTAGTCATTCATTTCTGAGTGAGCAGGACATGGATACTACCATTGGGATAACACAAAGAAGCCGTCTCCTCTCGCTGGCAATTTGCCTCAATCCCTCGGTTAGAACAAGAGTAAATGATCAGTGTAACACTATCGCATCTGACTGCCATATTTCTTTGTCCTTATTTCACTTCCAGAAATGCATGTGTGGGTAATTTAACAATGACATATAAAATATATTGTATGTAACTACCACTGAGAAAATATGACATTCACAGCATAACACAAAATTAATGAAATGTTATCATTGGGCTGCTCAAAGGAAATTCAGCACATATAGTTATTTTAATGTTTTTATATTCCGACATGCTCACTAAAACCAAACCAAACCCCAGACAGAACGTTAAAGTCCCATATGTAGACATGTGTACAGGTAGTTTATATTCATCAAAGCCGGAAAATATAAAATATTCACATCACTGTGGGTAATTTATGTTTCTACTGTGCGATATTTATTTAATTTGACATCATACAGGATGTGATTTATGTCTTAATTTGGCCATGAGAGTCAGTATTGTGCATGGGTTGTTCATGTTGTGAGTTACTTTGTGTGGTCATGAACGTTTTTAGATACTGCTTTCCTGTTTTGCAGACAGGGTAAAGTTCTGATGTGACTGAAATCAGAGCCAGTTAATTTGTCGTTTACGCACTGACTCAGAACAGCTACAGGGGATGGACACAATAAAAGAAACAGCTGTACAATGTATGGAATCCAATACAACAATAATTAAATTAATATTAAATAATAGATTTATTTATAAGGTGAATCAACACCTCTCTGACACAGTCTCACTAAAAAAACTGAGCATTATGATTTATTAAGCTTCACAAATGTGAAATTTATAGCACTGGCTGTTGTTTTGCATTGTAATAGACTGCACATGTGTTCATGATATTCTGTCCACCCCCTGTACTTGATCAGAGGGTTGGATTCAGATTGTTTGCTCTCTTTTTTTTTAAAACACAAAATGTGATTTCACATGTGAAAAAAATAATTAGTAGACATGGAAATGGCCGTTCATATTGTCACAAGTGTTTACGAGGGAAGGTGTTTTCAAGTTAGTAAACTCAGTTTTCAAAATTAGTGAGAAATTCCATTCATTTACCCTCTGAGTAGCTTTAGTCCTCGAGACAAGCAAGACATTTTGGATTATGATACACAACAAACTCTGATTGGTCAACTGGATGCATAATTAATAAGCCTTCACATCATCAGACAGTCAATGGAGAGAAGGGGAAACTGGACCGGACAGATAGACCTTGATTGCTGATGTAAAGTGCAGTATACAGTATGCTGGTGACAATAATGTGTTTTCAGGATTAGAGTTACACATGGAGAAGTCAGCTGGTGAGTGGATGGGACACGTAATGAATCTGAAGTAGAGAGAGAGAGAGAGAGCTTCTTATTGAAAAAAAAAACAACCTTAGTAGTGTTAGTTGGCATGGAAAATAATACATGCATTTAATTTTCCCCAGGCACATTATACTGTACACTTAAAGTCACATTTTTAAGATTTAGGCAAACAGAAGGAGTCACTGATTCAAGATTTAAAACATTCATTTGTCACAAGCTCATACAATAAGTGCAGTAAAATGCAGGGTGACATGCTCTTGAGGCTAGTTTGTGATAAGAATACTAATACTACTGTAAAAATAAGAATTAGAATTAGAAAAAGAAATATAAAAGATGAAAATTTAAAAATATATGTAATGTTTAAGTGTATGTGAGCTGGTGTGTAGGTAGGCTGTGCAATTTTTCAGTTTATAAAAAACTGTTACACTAAAACTATAAACTGAAAAGAAACTATATAAAATATACTTAAATTGTATTTATATTCTTAATTTGTATTTATATGTAAAATTAACATTTATATAAATTTTACATTTTACACTATTTTATAATTTAGTTTATGTATGTATATGTGTGTGTGTTTTTGTATACATATATATATATATTTTTTACATTAAAATGGTAACACTTTAAGCCCCGCTAGTTAGCATTAATAAGCAGTATATAAACATTTAATAAATGGCTTATAACACACTGATGTAGTTGTAAGCAGATATGAGTGTTGATGTATGTGTCTTACAACTATAACTCTTCCTGTGAACGCTCGAATAGTAAAAGACTTGTAAAGGTTACCTTACAACTGCATTCAACTACATTATAGTGAGTTATAAACTATTTATTAAATGTTCATATAATGCTTATAAATGCTAAATAGGGGGTTTACAGTAAGTTTTCTTGACAGATAGAGTATATCAGCTTATATGGGAGTTGGATAATATGTAGATTTTGGTCACTGGGTCTTAGCTGTGGACCTTAATTCAGCAGTTCTGTTCCAGGTCTGATGAATCACATATTTTATCTGTCTGAGTTCAGTTTATCTGTTTCTGTGGAACTGTCAACCAGCTGCTGTCACATCAGAGTTGGGGGACAGCTCACAATGTTTTCTGTTTAAACACTAAATCACAGGTGGAGATATTTGCCAATACAGACCAAACTGCAACAGGCAATAGAACAAAAATATTTTAATGCTATCATTTTTTTGCCTGGAACAAAGTAAATACAAACCCAAGCAGCTTTCGGGACGTGGAAGGCAAACGTGTACAGTTTTTTTTCCCCCTTCTCTTTCTGTTACCCCCATGGTGAGTTTTTGACAAATGACCTCTTTCACTTCTGAGGTCCCTTTAAAACAGCCCTTCAGCCATGTCTGCCTCCATCATGAATGTTTTAAAAAGATTTTAGCAGGGATAGTGACAGTTGTTTAGCTCTGGGCTCTCTTGATTTTTAAGTATTTAATTTTTAATGACCTTACATAATTTTCTGTATTGTCATCCGCATACAGTGAACAACAAAGTCGGGAAGTTTCCAGTGTATAAGCAAACATCAAACTTGTCCCTGCAGCTATTGATATATATGTTTCTATGCGTAGAATTACAGTATGTATGGATCAGATTGGTTTTGTTTCAGTTTGATGATGAGAAGAGTTACAGGAGAAGGTTTTAGTGTATTTGAACGATGAACCCTGACAGTGCACAACAGTATATCATTGTAGTCTATGGCCACCACCTGGTGGTGTGTCTGAGGGTCTTTATCTGATGACCAGCAGATTGTTGCAGTTCAGAAATGTTTAATATCAACAATATAACAACAATATCTCTTTGTATTTATGATAATATAGAGAAAAAACGAGTCATTGGAGTAAATCATCCTACCCAAGATGCTGCGCAGTAATTGTCCAATTACAACCCACCGCAATCTTAACCTGCTGTCATAATCATTATGTGGCTAAATGACAAAAAGTTTTTACACTGAGGAAAGCAAAGCATATGAATAAATGTAAATAGGGTGTAGCCAAATTCTCTTTTCTGTTCCGGGGGGTCAAAGGTCAGAGCAGCTACAAGCAGCAGTGACCTGGGTCCACGACGTTTTAGTGTGGAGAATGTTTGCTGTCAAACAGCCTCGAATCTAAATCTTTGGTTTGAAGGCCACTTTACTTTGTCTCCTTGTCACCCTGTTAAACTGAGGTACAGAGCCCTGTTTGAAAACACTCAGAGAGACAAAAACACTTGAAAGCAAGATTCTGTATGAGCCACGATATACTCGTCAATACTGATCTACAGAAAAGTGTTATACTGTGATGAATACAGCTCACTTAAGCAGAAGTATTATGAAAAATTGCCGATTTTAAGCTGTTTCTCCCAAATGGATTAAAACAACCACCCTTACTTGAAAGCTTTTTTGTTTGCAATTCATCCTCTCTAAAATGCACTATAAGAACACAGAGCTTAAGCATCCGAAATGTATGATTGTGCAAATAATACAATCACTATATGGAGGATCTTTCTTGAAACTGGCTTGATTCATTAAGTGAAACAGCCATTTAGTTCAAAGTTCCCCTCTGCTCCTCTGCCAAGAAAAATTTAAATTCTTTTCAAGTCAGGCATCTAGTTTCTGCTATTTGCCTTTGTGAGGTAGTTTCCACTATTAAAAGGAACAAAATCATCATAACTTTGCCTTTCAAAGAGCTCTGACTGGAGAACAGGACAGCAGATCATTCACTTAAAGTCATGTATGAGTTTTTATTTTATGCATCTATTCTATTTATTTTGTGTACATAATCAGAAAACATGGTTTGTATTCAATTGGACATACAAAGAACACAGTGGTGGATGCAATATATTTGATGATGTTGGATTACAAACACTGATATTTTTCTGAAAGAAAATCAGCCTGGAAATCAGGCAGTCAAGGAAATTGAGCATAATGTCTTGCAAAACAAACCCCCCCTAAACTTCAACGCAGCTTACCGGGGATTTGGTTCAGAATGTGTCTTTAGACACTCTTACAACAACACTCTTACAAATTTCCTCGACCTCATCGACCTCATCATGTCAACTTTTCTTTATAGGTTTTATAAAGCGGGACCTAAATTTGCATTGTTGCTTTCGTGGTTGGTAAAAAAGATGCTTTTCAGTGTGGTGAATCACATTGGACATGTTTTTGTGATTTAAAGGGGTGATTTTGTCAGACATTGGCCTGTAATAGCTGTTAATGAAATTGGACTGCTGTGTTTTGTCTGTTAGTCAAGAAAGGGTTCCTGTTAGATCCACCTTGCTAAACATCAAAAAGGCTGCTCATAGCAAAAACAAATGTGCCCTCAGCAATTACTGCCTCTGTTTTCTGTCATTCTGTGAAAGCTATGCAGCAGCTGCTTTATTCTGCAAGTTCAAATCTTTCCTCTTCTTGTGATCAGTGTGTGCCGATTACTCAAAGCGATATAGCTGGGGTCTGGCATGCTAGGGTAGTCATGGATTATGAAAGGTCATATATTTATATTTATATATAATGTAGTGTTGCTTGCTATCTGTGATGTGTTGGCCAGGACCCTACTCTATCGCTTTGTACAGTATAAAGTAGTTTAAAAAGTTGAATAACATAAAATAACATAATAAAATGTTATTTATGTTATTTCCCACGTGAAGAACTCCTGTAAACCTTGCAGTATTGAAACTCAGTGAACAAGGCATCTTAGACAAGCTGAAAAACAAATGGTGGTACGATAAGGGTGAATGTGGAACCAAGGACTCTGGAAGTAAGGTCAGTCGCTGCAGGTCTTTTTATACTGATTGCAAAATGCATTTTGACCTAACTGTTCATATGCAAACATCTAAAGCATACATCCTGTCAGACATGTTAACCATGACATGATATATCTGAGGCTTGTCTGCCCTCAGAATAACACTTGAAAAACATTAAAAACTAGAGGTGCTTTACACATAGTCACACGTTTATTTACACTCATGACTCATTACATTAACATGACTTCATTACTGCTGTACATAGACAATTCAAGATTTGTAAAATTGCAGCATGATTACACACTATTTTTGATTCATACCATAAAATTATACAAAGTTGAACCATAGAATTGAAACCATTATACTGCTATTTTGTCATCAACCTCTATTGAAATTTAGTTTATTGGTGTTCTTATTCATTTGTATGCAAACTGTGTATACTAACTCCAACATGACCAGCTAGTTTCCCCAAGGCATCCTTATTCTGACAAAGTCCAAACTGACCTTTAAATACCATCCGAGCACAAGGTGGTCAAATGATATTTAATAGTCAGGTCTCATAGATGGAGTGTCAGAGTAAGGAACATATTCCTATATCTTTAATTCATTTAAATAAGTTCATAAGCCAGTTAAGAGACTTTTTAAGTATAAAAAGTAGAATTTGCTGCCTTTAGGTCTAAAAAAATGTCCCACAGGGTTAGAATGCAAATGGTAAAACTCACATAAATGAATTTCAATATCACTGTTTGGCTTTTAATAGTAGCAAAATGGTTCAATTCGCCTTCCACAGCTTGCCACTTTGATTGTACAATTGCAGTGTGTTGAAGTTGAGCAGGTACAGTGTGACAGTGAAATGAGGGTTTAATCCGTAGACCTGTACGACCACGACCGCCTTCCTTTAGAGGTGGTCTCGTAAAGAGACCATAAAGTAAAGCAGGCTAGATAGCAGCTCTCTCTACATTCACCTTCCCAGCTCTTTAGAGTAGAGATAACTTGAGAGGAGGAAACAGACACATTTAAATTGTTCCAACTTATCTCACTTATCGGCTAAATTAAGCAACTACACCTCAGAGGGTTTTGTAGACACAATTAGCAACCTCCTCAGAGTTTCTTTTTAGTCATAATGCACCAGAATTTACATACAGGATTTATGTTGGTGTGGGTAGACATTTTGTTTGAGGTCAGTCTCAGAGTGCCAGTTAAAAAAGTCTTAATGGTGGTCTTTACCTCCCCCAGGACAAGACAAGCGCACTAAGCCTGAGCAACGTGGCAGGAGTCTTCTATATTCTGGTAGGAGGGCTTGGCCTGGCTATGACTGTGGCTTTGATAGAGTTCTGCTATAAGTCACGACAAGAAACCAAAAGACTGAAGCTGGCAAAGAACGCCCAAAACTTTAAGCCAGCCCCTCCGGCAAACACCCAGAATTTTGCCACCTACCGTGAAGGCTACAACGTGTATGGAACAGAGAGTGTTAAAATCTAAAGGGTACGTGTTCTGTCGTTGCTTCCATGCTGTGTTAGTTTGGACATAAAGTAAAACATCATGCAGGACTTCAGTGGAATCAACTTCTCTTTTATCGTTAACTTAACTTAATGTAAATATATAGGTTTCATGAATTTCAATGTATTCAACTTCAAATGCCTAGTTTTTACTTTCAGAACTTTGAAACAGGAGTTGCTCCGACTTGAAGTTGATTTGAAAGGATGAATTGAATGAGTGTACTGCTGGGAGTTCATCAAACTGAGGCTCTACATTAACATGGTCAGCATATTGGCAGACTCCCCAGCCTGCATTGTTGGAGAGTTAAAATCCCCCAGAGACCTCCTTGTTTTGTAGCTTTAGGAATTTCTTTGAAATCTTTAATATATTTCACATAAGGTCATGGTTGTTTCTTCTCCTAATAATTCAAATAATGCAAACCATGATGAAGGTTAGTATCAAACTCAGTCCCTAACCTCAGTGTGCTTGCAAAACATCTGATTTGGGTTTATGTCACTGTGACTAAACAGTTGTTGAATGAACTTAATTCCTTTCGTGTTTTATCAAGTTCAACCAACGAAAACAGCTGCATTAAGCAGCTGTTTTCGTGTTTCCATAGCTCCCTTTTTTTTCTGCATTTGGTCCTTATAATTTGCACATCTCTTGGCTTTGCAGAGATGCAATGTGTCAATTCCCACTGGTGCGTCTGGATGGAAACCAGCCACTCTGTGTGACCCCGACACCCCGAGGCTGGCATCCAACAGGCATGAGCCTTCTTTCTCATCAGCTTGGACACAAGCCTACAAGTCAACAAGTGCTCATTCTGGGTTGTGAGACCCGTCACACTAACAGAGGGCAATGACGCAACAGGACTTTTGCTTCTGGAAACATGGGATTTGCCTCTTGTAGTGCCTTATGGAGCATTTTCGACGTCATGGCAATGCAATTAAAATTGAATCCACTTGAAAACAAAAAAGAAAAACGAAAAAAAAAAAAAAAATCTGTGGAACTGTTGTAGTTTCAGTTGTTTTCTGTTTGAAGAAGAAAAAAAAAGCCATGATTTGCAAACAAAACATCCTGGAGTACTTATTAAGTCATTGGAATCCTTTACAGACATATTTTTGTGGTGAAATTTTAAGTTGGATAAATGTTATATTTAGTGAAGTAAAGTCATTTTCTTGTTTTACTATAAGACTATTTTCAGTGTCATAATATTTAGGACAAGCATCAATCAATAAGGCTAAGTATCAATAACCCTGACAACATTGTACCCCAGTTTTTACTCAGAAAATATCAATAATATGAAACTAGTGGTCATCTGAAACTGCTTCGGTGGTGTTACTTTCACAGCCTGGTGGACGTCACGTACAACTCGCTCTGTATTCACTTAGATGCTTGTTTTAAATCAACCACGTGAGACTGTATTTGTTTCAACTGCCACAATTATGAAACAAGACCGTTTTTTATTGAACTGAGGTCCGCTTTTAATCACTTAGTGCCATACTGTTGCGTTCAAAAGAATCATACGTAAATCCTTTAGAGACTAGGAGAGTGACCCCTTTTTATGTAACAGCATATTCAAATGGTTTAACTGAGCTTATGGTTTACACTTTGTACACACGTAGAAGCTGTTCTCATGTAAATGCAGTATCTGCAGCTGTGAATCTCAACATTTTTTTGGTAAAGGACAACACACCATAGCTTCTTTGGTTGTGATAAGCTTTCTGTGTCTATGCATTATGCAGAAGGTGAGCTGGGTGAGCTGTAAATTGAGGAAAGAGCTATGAATGAAACAATTGTCTGTTTGTATAAGTGAACTTTTTATAAACTGAAGAAAAATCCTGAAATTGCTACAAACCATGTACACATACATTTGTTTAGTATATCAGACCTTCTCATCCTTTTCTCCCCAGATAAAGTGCATGTGAATTTGGTGATAGTTTTACCAAACTGCAACTCCAAATGGACTCCGGTTTAGCTAGTGTCCGATAACGACGTTTGATCCGGTTTGGTTTTAGTTTCTTCAGTTCATTTGTAACAGTACCTCAGCCCTGAGAGTTGCATGTATGGACACAATGAACCTCTGTGGAGAGGTCATGTACAAAGGATTTTATTACATTTCCTTAATAAAAGCAGGTTTATATTCATCTTTTGGACTTACATCGTTTTTACATGTAAAAATCAATTACATACATAAACTGTCACTGTAAATGTTGGACAAGACAACCAAGGCTGTTGTGTTGAAGGGTCATTTTTACCCATTAAAAACACAAGAATCTAGTGTCATTTATTAATTAGAAGAATTTGTTTGCCTTGCTGCAGGTTTACGTCACGACACAAGTTGGAGTTCATTATGAACTTCCACAGACATGCTGGTGAATCAACAAACAGGACCTTCCTCTTGACATCCAATGAAATCATCTGGAGTTATGTTAGTATGGAGGCCTATTTTGCCCAGGAAATTAAAAACGGTGAAAAGTTAAGACATGATAAAAATAAAATTACTGATGGTAAATCAAAACTGTGAAACTACGTCAAAAAATAAGACATCCAATTTTTTTTTTTTAACTTGAGTTAAAAAAAAAAGTAGTTAAAAATAGTTGATTTTATAAGCAAAGTAGTTTCCAAAGAACAGGGGAAAAAAAACATTAAACATAAAATTTGATTTAGTGTAGGAAACTTCATTCTCCATATTTGGTGAATTGTATGCTTGTCTATATAAAAGTTTTACATTTAAATGTTCAGCAATGAAGTGCAATGCAGTGCATTGACTAAAAATCTTTAGGTAATGCAATTAACCGCAAATGTACCGATTTAATACTTCACCCATTTTCCTTACAATAATCATCATTTACATAGTTTTTCCCAGAAACATTCCTGTGACTTTACAGTTACATATCAATTCCTTTCTAGGAATTTTTACAATACAATGGGAACATAAAATACAGTGTTGCCCCTGTATCATTGTAGTGCATGTGACATCTAGGGATATAAAGAAAATGAACTGTGCAAAAAAAGAGCAGATCCCATTTTGACAAGTAAACACAGAGATTGATTTAAAATTTGATGTCCATTAATGACAAGAGGGTAAAAATAAATGATGTCTTTTAACTCAACTCCATACATCGTAAAAAGTCCCAGTCAAGTGTCAAGCTGGGCCTGTAATCGGGCTATGTAATGGGCCTCATCATCTAAATTCAGATTTCAGCATGTTTCTACCATCCAACTATATCTGAGGTACAAACAGTAAAAATCACTAGTTTCTACGGCTGCTGAGTGACTATCCTGTAGATAAATAGCTTCCTTTTTGTGAAGAAGGAAAGAAAAACAGGTAAGAGACAATATCAAAGTGACACGCTAGGAAAACTATTATTTATTGTTTTTTGTTTTTTTTAAAAAAAAGCTTACACTCATTGAGTACAGCAGATAAAATCTCCAAAGGTCATTTGAAACGGTTGCATTTGGAGTACAGAGTGTTGTTTTGTCTGATTTTTTTCTTTACAATTCTACATTTGAAGGTTGAACTGGCATTTTTTTTTTTTATAAATTATGTAAAAACCTGATTAACACAAAAATCACAAAAGGACTGTAAGGGACATCAAAAAAAAAAGAAAAAAATGAAGAAAAAAAAAAAAGAAATAACATGATGTGAATTTCATGTTACCCTCTTCATATTGTACACAATATACAAACTGGTCCTTTGAATAATTTTCCTCACTTGTGCCTTACTCGGATTAAAAGGTGGAGATAAATAAATAAAAGTATTTAAGTATCTCAAAAGGATATGAGGTAAGTGAGTACGGAAAGCATGTTAACTCCGATAAAATGGGGAAAAAGCAAAGCCTGACAACATACAAAAAAATTACAAATTTTCAAGCATCAGATTATTGAATCCATGACCAGATGCTACCAAGAGATCATTTCATACAGTAACCGCTTTTCTAATTAGAATAGTAACATTGTGAATAGAGCAGCACATTGTGCTCATACTGAATAATAAAAAAAGAAACAAACATTGCAGCTAATTTACTGTATACTGAAATAATGAGGTGATCTGTAAGTTGAAATAACTACAGCTAACAACACTTGGGGGGGGGTTTTACAGAAAAACAACAAGCAGAAATGAGAGTATGAGTTAACAACATAGTACAAGTGGAGTTGCAGATGACTTGCAGATAAAAGCACAGCTTCTCCAGTTCTGCTGTGGAGAGGGAAAACACATCAAACACTGACCACAAGTTGTTGTATCAAGAGCTGTTTACAGAGAATCGGAATGCATCTTACCTTCACTGACTAGTGCACATTATCTGTGCTTGTCGGAGGATTTATGAGTGTGATTGTTAAGGGAAACGGTAAAACAATCAAAGACTAAAATGGTGACAAGTAATAAATTATTGATTTCCAAAAACGTGTTATGGCATAGAACAGAGACAAGCTTTTTAACTATCCAGTCTACTTCTTTTTCATTGTTTAAAGCGGTTATCTCCTATGAACTCCAGACATTTCCAGGGAATCAGGTCCAGACAGTGTCTGGAGTTGCCCCTTTCACACTTGTAGCACTGAACAGGAGATTGTATCAGACACGTTCTTCCCTACTGGAAATACTCTGTGGTTTAAGCCAGAGGTGGCACCTGGGTAGAGCATGCAGGAGGCAGGACGTGACGCTATAAGTTTGCTGCAATGACCCTCCTTCACCCTCAGATGTTTTGTGCCAGTCACATGATAGAAACCTCACCAACAGGCATGCTCTCTCGTTTGATTTCAATCCTCCAGACAATGACCTGCTTTATTCATATATCGGCTCTACTGGACATTACACGGACTTTGTACTAGGGAGCTGGCAGGGTAGAGTCCGCTTAATGTCCGGTCCAACGGATTTGAACATTTGTGTCCTCACATACAGCTCCTCCAGGTAATGTCTAGATATGTTCAGGGTTCCAGTGCATGTTTGAGAGCACTATTACTCTGGTCTTAAACGGTCGTGATTCAGTCCAGCATAACATGATGTAGAAAAGGAAGCTTCAACTGACAAGTCTTTTTTCCATTACAGGAAACGACAAAAACATTATTAATAGTTTCAGAGAGTGCCAGTGTGTAATTAGCTGCCTGCTTTGAAGTGAGCAAGTAACAATATTACTGGAACACAGTGACTCTTTGAAATATCAAATTAAAGTTATGAGATCCAAGCTAAAGAGCACATGATCAGTTTAGTTTGGCACATTGTATCAGAGGGGGACAGTGGTTATTGAAGACAGAAATGAGCTAATGAGTTTAACTAAAAATTAGACCAGTCAAATGGTTAGAGGTGGAGGATTAGCGTACCAATTATGTTTATAGGCAAGTGCGGGCTTCTCACTGTTACAGTTATTGCATCTGAGCATGTTTAGTGACAAACAACAGATGAAAATGGGGTTATTGTCTCATAACGGAAAAACAAATGTAGTGCTGTGAGCAGCTGCCCCGAACACATGTTGAAACACTAGTACACCAGAGTTTACATAATTCCAAAACTAGCTAACCCAATCAGCAAAGACCAAAACTGTGGCCTTGGACAAAGGAGGTCAGCCTGGCTGATTTGCTTGTGATTCACTGTAGCAGGAAGCAGCCGCCAAGTGAAAACACCTCCCAATACCTCCCAATATTCAAATATTCACACTAAACAATACAAAGCAACCAAATTATGATTTAGGTGTCTTTCTACGTTTAAGGATATTGCTTTTTCTCTTCCTTTCCGCCGCTGCTGTCCCTCTTTTCTTTCTTCTCAGATTTCTCTTTATCGTGTCTGGACTCCTGTAGCACATGAACATAACAAGAAGTATGAATTGAAACATACGTATGGTAGTAAGTAAGACTACATGAGTAATTAACATTAATTAATGTCTAAATCTATTAGTGAATAAATGAAAACATGTACTTAAACTGAAAAAGTCAGAATTCTTTAGTTGAGGGACGAGAGGACTAAAAGTTCATGAATTAAAGGTCATGTACTCTACAAACAGACCAGGGGAGTGTGTCACACTGGTAGAGGCTAACAGACTGAGTTGACCTTTTTGCCTCCGGAGGACGTACGCTCAGGTTTCACAGACTCCGCCTTCTCTTTGCTGGAAGATTTGGATCTTTTGCTCTTCTCTTTTTCAGCTGAAAGTGGGGAGTCACAGGAAGGACTTGTGCTCTTGCTGTTTTTGGAGGAATCTGGGAAGAAAAGATTTTGTTACTTCCTTTTTTTTTTTTTTTTTTAAAACAGTACTTGCTGGGTTAATGGCTACTTCAGATTTTGCCAAGAACAAACTTACTGGTTCCATTCTCATCCTTTCTACGTTTGGATTCTTGGCTTGTCTCACGGTCATTGACAACATGGTCCTAAAAGAGAAACACCGTGACATTCAGTATGTTAACGACGCTAACATGTTGATTTCACAAAGTGCAGTGGTTTTGAAAATACTGACTCGTTTCCTGTCTTTCCGATCCTTTTCTTCCTTTTTCTCTTTGGATCGGCCTTGTGTGTTCTCTGAGTCTTTCTTCTCCGTCTCCCTCTCTCTGCTCTTGGACCGGGCTACTGAATTGTAGTTGACGTGGTGCTGCAAAGACATTTATATATGAACAGAACAAGACAAAAATATTTTAATGTTGTCAGGAGTGCCTTTATATTCAGTGTTAAAGACCCAGCTTCTAAATTATTCTGTTACAAATAAATAACCCACATTAGTACCAAAATAAGGGTGCAGACGGCAATCAACTGAAAATATTTTTGGTACCCCACATTCATCTAAAACATTCCCAAATACTGACTGATTATTATATTTATATATCTATATTACTGAGATTTAAAATACTTAGAGAAAGAAGTTGGGTAATGTCATTGCTAAACTACCACTGATGATCAGTCTCGGAGTTTTGTAACAGGTATTGATCAAGATGACACTGGTCAGTTGATTGATCAGATCACTGCAGAGTTCGATAGATATTTAAGCCACAAGAAGCACTGCTCTTTAATAAAAACCTCACTCAACCGATTAAAGCTGTGTCCAATTCTAAAAATCTTTTAAAGGTATGAACACTCACTGCAGTTCCATGTCTCCAAACAAATACCATTTTAACAATTATCACAACTTGTTTTGACCAAATTCCATTGGTCCTATTGGGACTAGAGGATTGATGTAAGCTCCCTGTGAAAGCAGGACTAAACAGTGAAAAATGATGAATCACTTAGTGTAACAGCAGAGACTACAACTTATGGCTGAAGTTGAAAATAACTGGAAATATGCTTTAAGAGACTTGTCCTTAATCTGTTGTACTATATGTCAATACAGTGGGCAAGACTTTAGTTTGTTATGGTTAGTGTGTTATATAAAACATTTATTAAATATTTGTATACTGCTTATAAATGTTAAAATTGGGGGACTTAAAATAAAGTGTTACATCACAGGATATACATACTTCTTTTTGCAAAAATGTTTACACATTAGACATTTCTGTCGCGCTATAAAAAGTTTCACCCCAAAAGTATAAAACCCACTAGGAGTTCACGTTTTATTTTCTTATAATACAGAATTACAGAGACAGTAACAATGACACTGAAAAACAGAAAGAAGTGCACCGTACAGATGTGCAGAGATGATGAATTGATGCCTCTACTGAATATTATCTTGAAGGGGGAAGAACGTTATTGAAATCGGGTTAGTTAGTTGAGATTTATTTGACTTTTTCTGTTCTTCAGTGTCATAAAAGCTAATTACATTCACTGTGATAAAATGTAGTGACAAACAAAACCTGAAGAGACCCACAACGTTTTGGTGTTTATGCTACCCCTTTCTGTATTGTTCAAATTCAATCTGGGTCCAAATTAGCTGTAATGATTGTTGTTGTCTACGATTAATTCATATCATAAAGTGACTATTATTATTATTATTCTTTTATGGAATAAGGGAATGGGGCTGACAAGTGTTTTTGGGTGATTGCAGCTATTTAAAAAAAAATGGGCCACTTAAATTGAAAACCTTAAAGCTGCACTACTTGATATTCTTTATATTAACAAAAGATCAAATCCCATTACTGTGTTACGTGAAAGAGGTCACTTGTAGTGAGGACCCCACAGAGAATCATCACCCGAATGCAGTCCTCCTCAGTTTTATGCAGCCTTTAGCCTCTTTTAACTAATTGTTGTTATTACATCCAAGTCCACTCTCATTAACCTAGTTTCCAGCTACAGGATGTAGCTGGAAACTCCAGACTCTAGACTCTACACTACCTGAACAGCACCAAACAGCAGACAAAGGTAAGGACCAGCTGATGAACACCGTGGAGCATCTTACAGCTGATGAGATATTAACTAGAAAACTGGTGGAAAGCTGAACAGACCCTCAATAGTAGCCCAATATTTGTCAGGTGGTAAGAAACATGACTGCAAGTGAATGCAAGTGTTGCTCCGTGTCTGCTGGACGTGTGAACAGGCAAGTGCTCTCCATAACAACTTTGAAAATGTGGTACTATGTCAGGTATATTTTCAGCTTATTCTGCTGCCTCCAAGTGGCCAAAAATATCAGTTAATGCAGCTTTAAGGATTACCATCAAGTTTAATAATGGCGACAAATGAATCAATCCACTATTACTTTCCTTATTACAAAGTGTGAAATACAAAAAAGAGATGGAGAAAAAAAAGAGAGTCTTATCTCTTGTCAGCAGCTGTACATATTTTTGGCACCCAAACAAAGAAAACAGACAATCTGAGACAAGGTACAAGTAACAGAGTCAGTTCAAACCTTGGATGTGGACTCCTTGGGTTCGTTGCTATTGTCCTGTAGGGATGAATGGAGATGACAGATGAGCTGGGAGGGGGTGGGGGTTGGGAGGAGGTTGTCAGACAGCAGTAGAGAGTTGGAAGAAGGGGTGGGGGTGGGGGGGGGGTTGGAGTGGGGAGTCAGGGCTGACCGGACCAACAGCATACTTCTCCCTTGACCTCTGACCTTCAAGGACTAAGGCTTGACAAGGTTATTACATAGAGGAGAGTTCATAGGCTCAACATCTGGAATGTCAATAGTTAAAATAGAAATACCCTGAGCATTTATGAAATAACTGCTAATCTTATTACTACAAACATGTCTGCAATTTCAGGCAGCATAATATAAAGGTTCTACAGCGCAGCTGGTATTCAATACATCTAAAGTGCAAGTGCTGTATAATATAATGGATATGTGTCTGCCTGTGTGTGTAAGACAAATCACTCAGTTCTTATGTGCTTGACTGCATCCCTACATTAGGTAACTGTTGCTGTCACTTACAGTTCAGGAATGGATAAGACACATGGAGCCTATTTCTCTGGCGGAAGGGTAAAATAAAGACCTATCACAAGCTTCCAGTGGTTTGGGCAATGCTCCAGATGATTCAGGCTTCGCCCACTCTTTCCCTCTCTCTCTCTCTCTCTCTTTGTAGGGGCAGGCTTATTTTCCTCTGCATTTTTGGCTGATTCAAAACTGTGACATTCATTTTCTCCGTTGATCTCAGTTGCTGGTGGCTCTGATTTTCCAGTGAATGCTTGCCAGGAGGTAGTACAACTGATGCTGATGGTTGGTAGTTGTGGGGATAGTGTTGTAGGGGCCGGCAGGACTGACTGGACACGCATCGTGTGACGTGAAGGCTGCATGCAGGCCGTTTTAACAAACGGAGATAGAAGAGGGACCGATGATTCAGCCGCAGCAGAGAGGAGCTTCTACGGCAGATGCTTTGCTGGACACCATCCGACTCTGCGCTGGATCCGGGCACGTTGTCAGGAACACAAAAACACCACTTTAACCAGGCAATCTTCTCAGCTCGCAAAAATGGGGAAAAAAAAAATCTTGGGCACCATATCAAGTGGTAAAACAATGCTCTTGATGTTTAAAAAAAAAAATAAAAAAAAAACAAATTAAAAAAAAAACAAAAACAAAAAAACAACAACTTGCCATTGAAAAGGCGAAAGCTCTTGAGATTTGGCATGCCATTTTACTTCAGGTGATTATTATTCTCAAAAAAAAAAATTCCACAAGGAATATAGAAATGCTTAAAAATTCTTTCTTCCCAAGGCACACTGACTGCTTTCATTAATAGGAAAATAGATAAATATTTCAATATGAAAATACTCAATATACACAATATTCTCTTGGCTAAGTCTTTGAGGGGTTTTCTCCCAATTCTGCAAAATATTATGCTGATGTCCATGGAATGCTTTCCAAATCCTATGGATTTGGTTGGGATTTCCAGATGCCATGCCTGCATGTACGACAACTCTCCTTGGTGATCTTCAGGGCTGCTGGAATGGGCAACGGCAGGGAACGCTCCGGCAGATAGAGAAGAAACGGGCACAGCCTTCCTCAAGCCATACTAACCTTAACAGACGAGGAGTGGGACGGAGAAGAGTGACTGTCGAGCTTTCGTCTTTTGTGATCTGTAAAAACAAGAAGAGTGAATTCTATGTCAATATGAGTAGCACACGCGACCAGTTTCCTTCCATCCAGCCATCCATCCATGACTGACAGACATGTTGCAAGGAGTGAGAAAATTCCTGTGCAAAAAAGTGCAACTTTCTGAGAGCATTTTTACTGGTTATAATGTATTAAATTAAATGTGTTGAAATAACTGCATCAGGCAATTAGATCCATGTGATTCAATATTGTAAAAAATGACAAAGTCTAAGGGGGGTGAATACAGGGGTGAAGACATTGTATGTGGACTGAGAGAGAAGTTAAAATGTTTCCATACATTTATTGTGCTGTGTGGAGAACACAGCTGTATAAAAGTCAACCAGAAAGGCTCCTTACCCCTCTCAGATTCGGCCGATTCTGATCTGGGAACTGGTGACTTGAGGGACCCGGCTACAGCACTCCTGTCTCCTTTCTCCTTGCTCTTGGACTCCTTGATGGCGTCGCGCTCCCTGGACGGCTCCATGGGCTCCCCATTGCCAGCTTTGGCCTTGTCATCTTTGCTGCTCTTCTCCTCAGCCTTCACTTTCTCCCTGTCTGCCTTGGGGGTCTTCTCCTTACCCTCACGTGCCGCCCGCTCCTCCTTCCCTGCTCTCTCGTCTCTCTGCTTCTCCCGACGGTTCTCCGCCTTTGTCTCAGGAGTGCTGCCTGGCGTCTTTTCCTTTTTCTCTTTTTTCTCTTTCCCGCTCTTCTCTTTGTCGTCCCGTTCTTTTACGGCTTTGGTGCTGCAGAGGGATCAATTTTTCTTTTTCAAAATTCTTCTTCATACAAGATTCTGCTAATCTTAATACAGTATTATATTCCATTTTAGCTATGGTATTACAAGACTTAAAAGTTGGACATAATACCACTTCCCATGGTAAATTTTATTGTTTTTTTTTAAAGCTTTGTTTAAGATAAATCAGTGTCATAGCAGCTCTTGATGTACATACCTGTTTAGAGCACCGTTCCCGTTGCTGGTGGTCACTTTGGCCGCTGCACTGTTGGCTTTGTTCACTGGCTTTGTGGTCCCCTGAGATTTATCCTTTCCCCGATCTGCATATAAGCAAATCAAGAACTGTATGAGTACAGGATTTAGTAATACTACTGACATGCATGTTTGGGTTTGCAGCACCTGACAGATTGAAGGAAAAAAAAAAAAAAAAAACAAACAAACCCAAAAAACAACAATTTCTGCATATTCTGCATATGCTGTATACGTTGTACGCAAGGATCCCAGTGTTAAAGTTTTATGGTATTAAACAAATTATTTACATTTTTTGTTGTGGTCATTCTCTGGCCAAATGCTTTCAAGGGGAAAATAATATAAATATCAGTTGCAATGACACACAACAAGTCTGAAACTGAATCATTTTGCAGTAGGGTTGATATTGCAAATGTAAACCAGATCTAAGCTAACTCGGGTACAATACAGCGGCAGCTTAATGTAGTTGGATGCTTACTTGTGAACTAACTAAAATTGAAGAAAGGAAGAAGCACTACATTTGAAACAGTCTTGCCGTGTTTCTTATCACTCACCGCCATCCTCTGATGTCCCCTCGTCTGTCTTGCTTGTGCTGGTGGCAGGCTTGCCTGTGCTGCCGGGGCCATTCTGTTGACTGGCAGGGGTGGCACTGCGCGCAGGCTGCTCCTTGTGGTGAAACTCATTCTCAGGGACCATGTGCACCTTCTGGCTTTTCAACCGACCTGAATAACTGTAAGACGCATAAAGGGTTTGCACAAGGCAGAAACAAAAACCTAAAAAGAACTTGAGTGTTACACAGTACAACTTTCAGAGAAGACAACTTAAGTACTTGAGCTTTTTCACCATGGCATTTCCCTACAAATACAACCCTGGTATGCTCAGCTATAAATAAACACAAGTGGATACTGATCACCAGGTATGAGCACCCGTGTGTATGTACAGACTTCCCTAAGAAAGGAATTTGTCCCTGAAGGTTTTCAGAAATCCAGGTAAAACAAGAGCAACTGGAATTGTAATGTCACTTTAAAGACTCATTATCCTTTTAACTTTCACTTGAGTCACACTCAAAGGCTGAATTACACACACTGTAGAAAAACGTCTTCCATGTTCACACTAGAGCTGAAAATAAACCACTGACCAGCTTGAAATTTGTTAAAATCTTCAACAACCTGTGTAGCCATCCCTTTTAATAACAAAACTCAAATATGTGGGTTAAAGTCACCACTCCTCTGTGTCTGAACACATTAAAATACATCTTTAAAGTCAAACAAGTAGAATTAGAACAACTTAGAGCGCGCACTATTGCTTTTTCCTCTCCCATGTTTCGACGTTATTACACTGTTATTACACTCCACAAAATATGTTATCTGTATGCTCCACAGAGAGCTGAACAGCACACAACTCTGTGTTACCCCATTGCTAAGGCATAGAGGTCTGGCCTCTTGTCCTTCTCCTCAAGGCAGATCTTGTGGACACGGCACTCCAGCGCTTGGCCCAGGTTCAGGACCTTGGGGTAGCAGGGCAGGATCTTAGTAAGCACGATGAGAATATTCCGGATGTGGGTGTAATCTCCCGTCTCCAGGCAGTGAACTGAAGCCTGGATGTAGCAGAGACAGAGGACATGAGTATAGATAAAAACATACCTTCCACAGAGCTTCGACTGCCATTACCTAGACAGAATTTTCAAGAACAACAATGATAAAGAAGGGCAGCTCACTTTAGTCAGCATGTAGTGCCATTTGTGCACCACATGCCTGAAGTTCTCATAATCTAGCTGATCTGCTTTGTTCCCTCCATCAAAGCCTGTGGCTCGGAAGATGGTCAGGAAGCCAGGGTAATTGACGCACTCCTATGACCGCACAATAAAAAGAGACATTAATTCCCAGCTCATCTTACGTCAGAAAATACTACGAATAAATCAATGTTGCATGTGTAGAGAACAGGTACAACTGGATACCTTCTCATAGATTGCACGGTCGCTGTGCCAGCGGGTCACCGTCTCCAGCATGCAGCAGAGGAAGCGTCCGTAGCGGTGAGACTCATTCTCCGTACAACTGGCCACAGTGTAAATGATAGCAGAGAACACCTGCAGAGCGACACAATGTAGTGTGTTTGCTTAAACACCACAGATCAAAGGAAAAGGCTACAAAGTCCACAAGATTTTTTTTACCAATATCTTTGAGCTGCACTTAATTGTGATCTCTCTGTCCGAGTTGTGGTCAGAGAAAGTGGTCTTAATAGACCAGCAGTTATTAAGCATTCTGTTCAAGCTTTAAATTGATGGCGCACTTAAGTGGTCTTTGAACCACTCAGTGCATTTCTGACACTTACATTTATTCTTTAGTGTTATTTCAATATTTCTACTACTTCTGTCCTGCTGATTGGGCAAGATTAGGGCCTATTTTATCCCCCTTCATTAATCATATTATTAATGTTCATTCCTTTTCTTCCAAAACGCTTTGTAGCTTTAGGAAGACTGCTGTCAATATATCTTAAGTCATCATAAGTGTATAAGAGTCTGAATGTGTATGTATATAAGTGTCTTACCCTGTCATAGCACAGGAGGGTGCAGAAGTTGGGTGTCTTCTGCTGGTGGACCAGCTCGACAAAGCGGGCACAGTACACAGCATCGATGGAGGAGAAGATGCAGCGCGGGAACAGACAGAGCTGCAGGAACTTTGTAATGGTCTCATTCTTTGTGGATTCTGTCAGTAAGCATTTAAAGTTGTATTAGTAAGGGTGACAGATAGGGCAATGAACATTAGATTTACCTCTCTGGATGTCCCCCTTAACCACATTAACAGTCTTCTTGTTTTTAAACTGGTGTCTAAAAGGTGTAAAAACTGAATGCCGCCATAAACATGAAGCATCTACTTGTGAAATTGATTTGATTTGATTAGTTACTGTTTTTAAAGATCAATCATACTTAAATGGATGCGCTGTTTTTTTTTCTTTCAACAAAGAGGTCACAGCATTGTGGAAAACTGTACACATGCAGACTAATATTCATCTATAGTGTCACTGGCGCTAACATTAGGATACTTACTGGCCAACAACCAGTTGTCTTTTTCCAGTTTGAGGCGGTGTAGGACCCTTTGGACGTGCTCCAGCTGCTTCTTCTCCTCCTCTTGCAGTTTTTCCTGCAGGGCAGTACAGCGTTCTTTCTCCTTCTTTTTCTTATTCAAGGGCTACATTGGAAAGAAGCACAGCAACATTAACACCATATATACATACACACAATACTGATAGAATAGCAATACCCTCACACGTTATCTCTTGTACAATCACTGAGTCTTGCACTCCTTTGCATTAGCTGCTTTTTGTGAACTAAATTTACAGCGATTCTACTGCCACAACATAAATTCTTCAGTTAAGTAAAATATAAAAGTGGTTACGAGTGGAATGTAAATGAAGGCTATGTGGCAACAGCTGTGGACCAACTACTCACTATCTCGGGGTTCTCCTCGATGGCCTTTATCTGGGCCTTGAGCTTGTTGACCTCGCGTTCATAGGCAGCATGAGGCACAGCCAGGTCATACATGGTGAGGGACCAGAAGGTGGCGTAGAACTGCGGGCGGAGGTCGTCCCAGACCCTGGCAGGATGGAGGGACACCACAGCCTCATGGACCGGTGTCATCACCTGTTCACAGGCTGCAACATACTTGTGTACCTTCTGCTGCTGCCGGTTGCCTTTTTCTGCTTTCTTCAGCTCATCGTACTTAGACTGTGAGTAGAAAGGGTACAGTTAGGGGTCCAATTCAAAAAATGTTGTAATTTCTAGACCAGTTTTTTGTCTTGATTTAAATAAACTGAAATAAATTGTGGCTTTGGGTACAGGCAGCTTCAACACATAAAAAAAATTTAGCCATGGTGTCTTTTTAAAAATGCCCCCCCCAGTGATAGGGGTCAGCCTTAAGGCAGTTGAAACACAGTCCTTTGAGAAAAACTGCTGCAACTATTTCCATTTTAGGTAGAGGCAAAAATCAAAGTTAAGCCAAGTCAACTGACATGAGCTTCAGGAAGAGAAGGGGATCTCTCTCGAAAGCAGAAATGTGACATGATGCCTTGATTATCTGGAAGAGCAGCCAACTCACCAAAATCTGATGGGCGTACATGGGCCGGGACAGGAAGAAGGCAGCATCGTGTGGGGTGTGGAATTGGTTACAAAGGATGTCGATAGAGGGAACCCGCTTAATGTAGTCCTCTGTGCTGAGGTTGGAGGCCAGAAAGCCTCCAAATTGCACCAATGTGTCATGACACTGCAGGAAGACAAAGAAGTACCTCAGCAACAACAAACTGTAATAATTCTGTTTTAGATATATCTTACAAGAAAGTGAGAAGTATGCATGCACATTTGTTGTTTACATTACTGCTAAAAAAAAAGAGAGCTAATAGATTCATATATTTAGAAAAGGTTTATACCTGGTCATAGAGGTGGCCAACAAGTTTAAGATGTTTTTCTCCACCTTCTAAGAAAACCACACCATTTCGTTGCTGGGCCATGAGTAGACACAATGGCAGGGCCAGTTCGTGGTCCAGCAGCGCGTCCTTCAGACGCTGTGATGACTTCTTAGTGTTCCTGATCTGGCCAAAGTAGCCACCCTGTTGACAGAGTCACATCCACAATGACGCGGAGGTGAGCTCAGATACAGCACAGATCCAGAAATCATACAGATTTTGCTCAAAAGACTGCAATAGGGAATGATAACTGTACTTGAATCTATATACCTCAGCTTTGAGTTGCTCCCCTCCAGTCATGGCCTCTAACTGCTCTGATGTCATCTCATCTGTGATCTCAATGCCAGCCATTTTCTGCACCACCTCTTTAAGGATCAACAGGTCAAAACTGCAGGGACAGGAGAGACATATAAAACTAAAATGCATATCCAAGCATTCAACAAAGATGCATAAAGACTAAAGCAGTGGCCAAGCACGGGCATTAAAACAACCATGTATTATTCCCAGCACAGACACATTTAAGAATAAGCGTAGATTGTGAAAAGACATGTCCTCAGTTTTTTTTTATTATTTTTTTTGTCATTTAGTTTTCGGTTTTCTTTTTTAAAAATCGTTGGATGAAGCAGGTCTTATTAAACACCTGAAATTATATGCGTTTAAAGGAAAGGCTTCTGGTTTAACTGGTCTGTTCTAGTGTCTAGGAAGCAATGGTACTATTTGTGGGTACAGTAAAGTTGTATCCAGCATTATTTTTCAAAATACTTTTATCAGTAATATTCAAGGGATCGTGAATAGTGTGACTACTTTTCCAAACACATGACTATCATATTAATGTACTTAGACAAATTTTGCAGGTCACTGTCCATCTCTGTAGTCAATCTCCCCCTATTGCTCATAGTTAGGTTGTAATGTGATTAGCAACAGTCCAGAGACAAGGTTAACCCAGTGATAAAGAATTAAACCCCAGTAGAGCTTGAACTCAGCATATCCTTCAAACTAGTCATCCCATGTTGTTTGGAGCGTCATTTGGAGCTACATACCTCTTCCCTGCTTTTAGCTGATTGGTGACATACTGAAGAAGGCCAGCCAACTCAATTGGGTATTTTCTGAACACGGATCCACAAAGACTTGCCAGGCCTTGGTTGACAAGAGGAAAAGGTTTATGTTAGACACTGATTTAAACATCAAACAATTTCTCTCCTTTTGCATGCAAATGACTGATGTGACCATTGTACAGTAATTAGCTCGCTAACTGTGAAGCCACGTACTCTGAAGCCACGAGGAGATAGTGGTGTCATCATGCTTCATCTTCTCCTTCTCAGGATTGGCTAGAGCCTCGATAATGCAATCTGAAAACAGAGTTAAGTGGAACAACATAGAAAACAGGAAAGAAGCCATATTTACACTTACAACCCACTGTCTCCATCCACACACACACACACACACACACACACCGACACACTGGCTGAATAAAGAAGGAACAGCGTAGGATACAGGCCAAGACATCATAGTTGAGGGATGTGAGGTATTTCAAGGAGTCCACCACTGGAACGATGAGGTTGTCGTACCACTGGATCTGAGACAGCATCTGATATACAACAGGACAAATGAAACTTGTAAAAATACTGACCAAGCTACATGACATATCTTTCCACCACTGCATGTGCAAAGATTCTTTAAATGCTATTCATCTGTGCATATTCCATATTGTAATTGCATATAGAGCTAATACAAACACAGCACAGTGAGAAACATGTAACATGGACACTTAAGAATACTATTACAAATGTAGTAGTGCAAAATCTCATGTTTAAGTGCGTGTGTGGGTGTAAGGATATATCATAGCACAATATCTGGCTCAAGCTGAAAACGTGTCAAATGTTTGTTCACGTTTTATGCCAAAGGAGGAAGAACATTGGTATTAAAATTATTGCAAATGCAAATATTGTGAACCCTGTATTGTGTTATATACGGAATTGTACCAAGTGATTGTTTTTGTCATTGGAGCAGGAACACAGTCCCAATTTTGTGAGTTTTTACGAAATGGCCTTTACTTAGATTCATAAATGCATGATTTGTAAGCAGAGCATGAGGTGCAAGCAATTCCCAGAGCCGATGCAATTGCAAGGAAGGGCCAGAAAAATATTCTGTAATTGGTATACGGAGCGAGCAAGAGTGCTACATGATGTAGAATTTTTTTTTTCTACTGGAAAAATCTGCAATTAATTTGTGTTTGTAGTTTGTTTATTTGTTCAAAATGAAACTGAATAAAATAAAATGAATCACAGGAAAATACACTTACATAATCAAAGAGGATGGTGGGATTGCTATGGCTCAGTTTGCCAATCTGCCTTCCAGACTGTTTCACATTCTCTTTGGTCAACCGCCTGCGGAAGGGGGGGAGAAAAAAAAAAAAAAGACAAGACAGAAAAAAGCAGATTAAAAACACAAGACGGTGCAAAGAACGCTGTAAGCAAAGACTGTCACTTCTGTAAGCTTCACAGCAACTGGAAAATGCTCTTATGGTTGTTGGTTTAACATAATTTCTGTCTTCAACAGCATAACAGTGTTAGAATAATTACTTGCCCAACACACACACACACACACACACACACACACACACACACACACACACACACACACACACACACACACACACACACAGAACTGGTAAAAACAAAACATTAACAAATCTCTGCATCTTTTGACTAGGGAATCTAGTCCATTCTACTGAGTGATGTTTATTAAATTTTCAAATATTATAAGATTTGCAACTTAATATACAAATACTTAATTTTCTCCAAAAAGGTTATTTGCTTTGGCTTTTTAAGTCATATGAAAAAAGAAAAACAAACTTTATTCTCAGAGATTTTAGCAGTCAAACAGTGTTACACATTTTATGGAATTTGTTCCTTAAGACTACTGTGAGATGGGTGAAACAGCAAATGTAGTGGGTACCTCTGTGAAAGAGCAACAGTCGGATTTAAAATGAACAAATAAATAAAGTCCTCATAGTAGTGAACTTCTGATGATAGTGTAGCGTGTTCAAAGCTTTTCATCCAAAATGGTCCAAAATATATGAAGATCTCCACTATCTGAACTGACTTGTCATTGATGATGCTAAGGTTAAGGTTATGTTTGATGCAAAGCAGTATGATTCCAAAACAAAAGACTGAAATTGTGGACAAATGTCCCAGAACTGCATTCAGACTTAACAAATTCATCAAGCACATTTTAGATAACCACATAAACAATGGGAAGCATGGAAGGACACAAATACTATCTTGGTGTTTGAATTGGAGACACATTAAATGTCAAACAAAGGTAGAGAAAGACGAATGACTCTGCATTAGAAGAGCAGTAGCAGCACACTTTTGTACTGCTCAGTTTTGCAAAGTGACTTACTTCATAATGTATTTGGCCCTTTCCACAGTCTGCGCTTTGACTTTAACCAACAGTGGATGACTCGAATAAGTCTCATTTTTCCATTGTCCGTATAACCGGTACCTGAGGAAGTATGGATAGAGAAAACACAATTAAACAGAAGGTTTAGCTTTGCAGCACTCAAAACATTGAAAGGACTGGCAGAGTGGGGCAACAAAAATGTACAATTTAACAGCTGTAAAAATCCTCACACTTTCTCACAGTAAGCTTTTAGGAAACAGTTTTTTCATAAAGAAAAACATTTCAGCTTGCAAAGCTTGCAAGCAGTCCCTGAATAGTAAAGTAGCCACCTCTCATCCAGCATCATGTTAAACTGTAGTTATACAGTATGTGTGACTATTTGCCAGATAACAGCAGGGTAAATTTCTGTCTCATGTACTTTAAGCCATCCTGTTAAATAAAAATGGACTGCTCCTTAATGGTTGACTTACTCTTGAAAATAGCATAATTACGTAATTATTTGTGTGTCATTTTTGCAACAAGCGATGTCGAGGACGATTAAAAGAGCCCTTAAGATGCAACAACAAATTCAACATGAAGAGAAGCCCACTGTACAATACACTGACACAGCAGAGTAGAAAAAAAAACTACGGTACTTGTCTTTTTTCAGTTTCTATCGAATCCTTTCTTTGACAGTGTCAGCACAGTTTAGTGTAGAATACAGTGAAATTATCAACAAAATGCTACTATCTTCAGTCACTAAGGAAGCTAAATTATTAGCTGTGACAAATTGACACAGACAACCAAAAGTAAAACAAAACCATTGGAGGTGTGGAGCGTCATTACTCATCAGCAGTTTGCCAAAATATCTAAACAAAGGCTCTAAAAATAAAATCCTTGTACTGCTCAGGAGCAGAGAAGATGTATTGTTAAATAACACAGAAAAATGCACTTTACACAATCATGCATGGTTAGAAGAACTGATTCTGACTGTCCTTACAATTCTTTCCATGCCAGGTAAACACCATCCTGGAACCATGCCTGGGGGTTCACTATTCGACAACTCAATTACGGATTACCGTATATGTCGTGTGTGTGAGTGTGTGTATCTCACCTATGCTGGTAGGGAAAGAGTTTGAAGAGACCCCACAGTTCCTCAGACATGCAAGCATTACACTCCATCAGGGAGAGAGAAGGGAGAAGCACCTGGTCTGCAATGCTCAGGAAACAACTCAGTAGTGTTTCCTGAAATGAACATACAAGTATCATGAATAAGATCCTTACAGTAACATGTCCTGCAGAGATAAACTGGAAGATCCATTAAAGCAAAAAACCAGGATGTTTATTCTTTTAAATATAAATCTACAGCGCAGCCCTTCAATCAGAAATTTATTATTTTTATACTTACCAATTTGTCTTTCACATCAGGTCTGCCATCAGTTTGGTACTGGAAAGCAGAGGACATACAACATAAATGAGTATGATTTAAGATTTAGGCTATATTGCAGATGTAGTGATGTAGTGGTTACAGTTTTGTACCTCCTTCATGAAGGCCTTGCCCAGACGCACAATCTTGGCAAAGAGGATAGGGTCGTGGGAGAGGTGAGGGCCCAGGTAGCAGAGCATACTGAATGTGTCCCTGCGTAGGTCTTCAAAGCTCTCTGCAGGCCGAGGGGCTCGCTTGTTCGTCAGTGGGTGCATTACACATCCCCTTGCCCCTTTTGGAACGCCGGCCCTGTGAAGAACAGACCAGTGTGTCAGAGCCTGCACTTTCCTTTTTCGCCCCACTTATTTTTCATTTTTTTACTCGAATGGTGTGCGTGAAATGTCGGCATCGCGATGAGGTCAAACTGTACTTGAGAAGGTACTTGTGCATGCTTTCTGGTCTGACTACACATGGCGAGCAGTAAGTGAAACACGGAAATATCGGCACCTTCTGTAAAGAGGCTCCACAGTCAGGTGCACAAGCTGGCAGAGCGCCAGTGCAATGGCCTTATGAGAAGTAGCATAGAAGGAAGGCATCTGGTCCATAATACTCTGGGCGTGGTGCCAATCTCCAATTTTAAGCAGTGCTTCCAACAAACCAAGCTTCTGGTTATCAGGCGGCTGTGGGCACAGAAAAAAAAACAAAAAAAAAAAAAAACAGTAACTGAGTGTCTGTGAATTATTAAATATGCAAAAGTTCGGTAACATTTAATAAGGCAGTTAGAACAGAGCTGTCGCAAAAACTGAGCACAGCTGCTGTGAAAACAAGTTTGATGTGATACATTTTTAAGACCATTCCTATTTATCTATTTGTATCATGTTTTGAAGGCTTACCACATGATACTACATGTGAAATAATAATGCAGTATCTGAGACAATTTGGACAGAAAAATGTAAATGTAACTATTCACAGGTCATTTGATTTGGTGTGAATTCTTATTTTAATATTATTCTGTGTTAAAAATTTTACTGTAATGAAATAACTCCCAAAGTTACTCTACATTTTAATTTGACTTCAGCTAATTCATAATAGGCTTTAAAAAGCAAACATTTCTTTGCCATTTCCTTCTAACGTCCATTCAGACTAACAGCATTCCTCCAGAACAGGCTTGTATTTACGCTATGTTTAAACAATATGACAGCAAATGCTTTACTACCTTCTCATTCTTCTCCTCCTCCTTCTCCTTCTCCTTTTCTTTGTCTTCACTCTTCTCTGAGGGCAACACAACCATGACCAACTTGCGGGCAATCTGCTTGGCCTCAGAGATATCTCTTTTGTGTTCCTCTACGATGGTGGCATCTGGTGGCATAAACTGGAATGACAGAAGCAACAAAACAGCAAGGCCTTCAGTCTAAGAACAAATTGTACTACTCTGCAGGGCAGGCTATGTCATTTGACGTAAGTGACAGAACACTAAATTTTGCATTCGACCCAAGGGCCTAGTATTATAATTAAGTGTATATATTTGTCACATAAATTATCCTTAAAACAATACTGGATTACAGTCGATAGCTTTAGGTTTTCAGAATTTATATTTCCAAATTCTGACTGATGTGCTGAGAGGCTACATATGTAGATTGAATTGATGACGTCTTTTAACTTATGTGACTCTTAGCTGGATTCCAGCAGTTCCTTTTCCTTACATGTACATAGAGATCTTCCAGCTCTATCAGGTTGTGGTGAAGCAGAGCAGCAGAAATGTGGTAAAGCGACTTGGGGGTTTCCTCGTTGGGCTCCTGAGGAAAGACACGAGAAATAAATTATTGAATAAATAAATACATTATTATGAAGCTCTAATATATGTAAAAAATTAAATATGATTCACACTCTAATTTTGGGATTATAGTTTGGGATTTTTTAGACAGACTTTTTTCTGACATTTAAGATATCAAGCAGCAGATTAACTAAAAACAGAGGAAGTACACTATAAAACTACTAGGAAGCATTTTAAAATCTTCAAGCAAGCTACGAGATGAATATATTCAGTTTTGGATTTCCCTGCTAATTGGTCAGTTCATACTACTGGACACATTTGAGCTTTCATTACCCAGACTTGATATTCTCACCTGGTAGAATTTGAATTTAAAGCCCAGAATGTGGCAAAGGGTGAGTGGCTCACACATATAGGACTTGATGAGAGACAGGAAGAACTCATCTTGGTCAGATCGACTCTCGTAAACCTCCAGGATTATGTCCAAAACACGATTTGGGTCTAAGTTGAAACATCCTGCAGGGAGAAGAAAAAGAAGAACTAAGCAGGCAAAAGAACAGAATTGAAAAAAAACAAACAAAAACAAAAAAACAAGAAATAAAAAACAATGAGTTACTAAACTTTATTTAGATAACAACTTCAAGACAGAATAACAAGGAGCCTCTAAAATAAAATGTAATAGTTTGAGACCAGAATAAACAATAAAAAAGGCAGAAAAAAATTGATAATGGAAGACTTGTCCACAGTTAATAGGAAGAGGTTACTCCAAAGCCTTGGTGCTACTACCAGGCAAAACCCCATATAAACAGCAGCATAACAGAGTCAATTCTGTATCTAACAAGTGACCAAAGACAAAAGGCCAAATCAAATTTGATGTGAGTTCTGCCAGAAGTTTTGGTGAAAATCCAGGTAATACAACACCCTTTGTATATCCATTGTTGTCAAATCCAAAAGCATGCCACAGGACTGTAGATGTAGGATTTGCAAGACGGTAGCTAAAGACTTAGTAGCACCATGTTTGATGCAGTAACCCTGAAGACTTGTCTGGTACCTATGAGGGACTTGATGCTCTCCAGGACAAGGTGGCTGGTGATGTTGCCTGACAGGTCTTGGCCAAGCTCAGTGATTAGTTTGGCATAGCCCTCATTCTCCTCCCTTAGCAAATTAAACTTCTGTTGCTTGTAGCTGAGAAGAAATGAAAAAAAAAAAAAAACAAACAACAACAAATATTTAATAGGCATTATGAAACATAACATTCCAGTGGAATAAAATGCACCTTTTCTATTTATGTATGTGTACATCTCTACTAAACTGTGCACTTTACTTACAATAGTTTAGTCTTGATTTTTACAATCTTCTGATTGAACTGATGAGCTTGTTTTATAAGTCCAAGAGATTCAAGAGTTTCTGGATCCAGCCTCTCTTTCAGGATGGCCTCCGGAACAAAAAACTGAAATAAAACAAGAAATTAGTTTACTAGTTTATTATAGACCTGAGCACACATGAAGATTTCTGACTATACAACTGTGCTGCAAATGTGGCAACAAAGTATAAATTGAGCCTTTGTATTGAGTGAATACAAGCCATTGTATTTGCTTCTAGTCTGAAGTACATGCAAGAATCGTTTGGTTTTTTCGTTTGGTGTCTGTTAGACACAATAATTTGATGTTAATAAAAGACATATTATTCTTACCAAACATGCTCCCACCAATTGTGTGTAATGATCACGTTTGTTTTTTTCTTCCAGTGCGCCAGTCTCTAAATCTGTAGAAAATAAATTTTAAAAAATAATAATAAAAGTAAAACTATGTCAAGTTTGCTAACCATTAAAAGCTATGAAAATACAACATACTATATTTCAATTACTTTAAATGCAATACTTCAGAAAAAAAAAAACCAAAACAAAAAAAAACATAAAAAAACCTCCAAATTTACCTAGTATACTGAACACATCTGCTAAAATTGATGGCATGTCATCTCGGAGTTCCTGAAAGCAAAATAAAAGAAAACTGACAATGTTTAAGATGGACAAAAACAGTATAGGATTATTTGCTGGCACAGTGTCAGCCAAATCCTAAAACTGTGTCCTAGAGTTAGTATCAAATCAAACTCTGTATGGTTACCAAACTCACAAAAATGAATTAATTTCTAAGCCATTGTCTTTCAGTATCTGAAAACAAATAGATGCTATATAGCTTTTCTGTTATGCAACACACACATTCAGTTTGGGTGAACATTAAAATGTGGATAATAGTTAGGATAGTTAGGTTAAGTTTACAAACAAGCTGAGTGCAAAGCCATGACATCATGAATATGAGCATAACTGGACCAAAGCTGCCAGGACGAGACAATAACAGAAATGCTGAAACCATTATATATATATATTAAAAAATTTTTTTTAAATAAATAAAATCCATTATGGAATGAATGCAGGGAATAAAAGGGCTAACACAGAATAAAAGGTTTTTCTATTTTTTCTATTTATATATTTTTATATACACAGCAAAGACACTTCTATAGGTTTAACTCTCAAGTAAAAATTAAAAAAGCACTTGTACCATCATGTCCCCAAGGACGCTGGCGACAAGATCCAACTTCAGGTTCCCCTGTACAACTTGCCAGCAGAGCTCGTATAAGGCGGCCTGTATATCTGCATGGGTAAAAAAGACAAGACAAAAGACACAGTTCATCTAACACTGAACTGATAGAAATGACACGAAAATACTCTTTAATATTAACTGTGAAAATTAATATCTGAAAATGAACTAAATTGGGTATAAAAATAAAAGCAGAAAAAACTGCCCGTATGAAGCGTTCACTCACTTCAATTAAGTATTTAATAGAGACACTATTAACAACAATTAAAGCCTTGAATGTAAATGGGTAGGTCTGTGGGAACTTTGCACAACTGGATGTTGCAATTTTTCTCCTCTCCTCTTTGCAAGTCTTAGCACAAGTTCTGAATTGCACTAATTTTCAAGGTTTATACGTGTTCATTTATGATCATTCCCATCTGTCAGAAACAAAAACAACATATTGTGGACGAATTAGAGCATTTATCTTTTAAATGGATCATTTTTCTCATTCCTATTAGTTGACTCCTGATAACTTCAAATCATTTCCCCCATAAAAATAACATTTTGAATTTCACTGCTTTTGCAGTTTATAAACATTTCAACGGTAAAGTGACAACAAAGCATTTATTTCAACTCGTCTGACATATGGTTTGCCTATTTTCATCTAATTTTTGCTCATAATTTCAAAATATTCCCCTTTCTTACAAAGCTGATGGATTCAAACTACTACAATTGCGAAAATGGATAAGTTTTTGTGTGTATAACAGGGAAGCTTAAATATAATAAACAGACAAACAAAAGATGAGTGTATAACAGAACTGAGGTCATTTTCAACTTACCTTTAACCTCACTTCCATGATCTGTTTTCTCTGTAAGTTCTTTGCAGAGTTGTACACTATGAAGTAAAGAGAAACAATTCTGGTCAGGTAGTCTACTCCAACATAACAATCTATAGTCTCTAAAACTGTTAACAATTTATTAAATTTATTCCCACCCAGGGAAAACAATGCCAACATAGTGGCTTCATCGGTTACAATAAACTGAACACCAATATTCTTGTAACATCTGGATTACTTGTACATTTAAGACTAATTCAATACCAAACCCTATCTACAATATCCCAGATAAAATGAAAAATGTGGATGAGGAACGGGGGGATATTCCAAAACTCCCAGGAAACTATTTCCAATCTGGATGTGTCCAAACTGACAGATCCAAAAGCCTCAACTGACCATCAAAACTTACAATTCGACACACTAAAGGACTACCTCTGCAGCCGATTCAACATGCTCAATCAGCTTAATGGTTGTGATAAGGACCATCTAGCTTCATGATGATGGGCACACTTTGAGAACTACTGTATATGCAATGGTCAGTCAGAGATGCTATACGATACCAAACTGACAGCTTGGTATGTCAGGGCCCTAAGGTCAAAAACAGTGTGGTTGATATTCACATGATGCTGACAGACACTTTTCACTACTTCAAGCAAAAAGATACAACACTAAATCGACTTTACCTGGCCTCTCTGACTGTGGTTTATCCCACTGCTTCACTAGCATAAATGATGGATGTCAGACATAGACAGATCCAAATATCCACCAAAATTTTAGAAAGCTTGTGAAGAAAATGATTTGACCTGAAAACTAGTGGTTACGTAATAACAATGTGACACTTTTGATTATGAGGACATGGAAATTACCCCTTTCCTTGTGAGCTCACCACAGAGATGTCCTGCATCCCTGAAGTTATGGGAAGTCTGTAGGGTTTGCTGACATGAGGCCATTAACCTAGACCCTACAACTGGAGGATTTACCACTGCGCTATGCAGACATACCCTATAATCATGTATTTAGCTGTTTTGTGTGAAGGTAAGTACGTTTTTTCAACTGAACACCATTTATTTAGCTCTTTATGTGGCTTCTGGATTGACTGGAGCTTTACAGCTTAATTTCAGCTCTGCACAGAGATCATGTTAAATACATGAGATGCTTTACAGTCAGTGCACAGGGGAGATCTGTACAAGAGTCAGATGCGCAGCAGAAAGAGATTATAAATGCATCCTTTAAATACATGTATGAGTTTTTTGTCTTGAGAGCAACATTTTACATGGTGCTAGTTGCAACTATCTGAAGCTACTATTTGAAGTGCTATCAACTACGGCGACAAGCTCTACGTACAGGACTCTGAATGGAGTAGTCTAAGTCGATCCATCTCACTGCAGGCCTTTCCTAAGTACGCAAGGCCTACAGCCACTAATAGCAGCTAGCACTGTCGATGAGCCTATTGTGTCTCCGCCTGTGCGTGCGTGACGGTGGCGCTCAAGAAAGAGAATGACAATCGTACTCAAGCAACGTTTTGCCTTTGAAGAATGATAGAACTAGCAGCGCCATTCTGCCCTCAGTGTTGATTTCCAGATGTTGATAGGGCAAGCTTCTCTGCTGCTGCCGAGATTCGTGGATTTGACATTGTGGTTTTAAAGTTGATGCTCACTGTCCATATGTCACCGGTTAGCACCGAGCACATACTTTAGTAGCGCAATAAAGGTATAACCACTGTGAAATATTTGTCTAACTGACTGGTCTCACAAACATCTAGCTTAAGGTACCGTTAGCTGACAACATATAGCGTCAGCCGGACGTTAACGTTACGACTACGGTCTTCTTGTCCGAGAGGTTTTATCTGTTAAAAAAAAAAAAACTTTTATCGAACAAAATCATTACGTCAGTGTTAATTTCTCATGCGTCCGTGCTAAGGCCATATAACATTTACCAATGCACTCGAAACCGCAGATACTGTAGCTAACGTTACAGCCAACTTTCTGTAACGACATGTCAAGACCCATCGTTTCCCTCCACTTGATTATCAATAACATAACACAATGCTGGCTAACAAGTGTTTATTTTTCACCAACTGCGCATCAGTTGTCTGTTGGCAGTTAGCGTTAGTTACTTGAACTTTGGCACAAAATTCACTTCAATTTCGAAGCCAACTAGTACGAAATCGGTGCAGCACAAGAGTGAGCTACAAGGATGCTAACTAGTTTAGCTTAGAAAGCCATCGTGTTTACAAATTAAGGAAGGGTATAATGGGAGCGTAAGCTAGCCAGCTCGCTAGCATGCAGCTAACGTTAGCCAGTTAAATCTATGTAACGCATCCTCCATTAAACGGAGTCATTCAACTATATTCACTATCAAATGCCAACTGCATGATTTTCTTATTTTTGTAAATAGCGGCGTTAGTAAGGGTTAGTAGGCCACCTGAGCTGTTTTATTTTAGCTTGCTAACGTTACCGCATATGTTAGCCCTAGTAGACACTTGACAGGCTGGCCTCAAATTGCATTGCCAGCTACATAAGTTTCATCTGCCATCATTCAGCGACTGTTAAACCACCACAAGCCCCTAACGCAGTCTTAAAATTCAGATCTACTCACAACTCGTGTTTTCCTGATTTTTCCCAGTTTTTGAACCATTCACCAGGGAGGATAAGTGTCGCCATCTTCCATAGAAACAGCCCGGATGTCTAGCTCATCATGGCACACACAGGGTCAAATGTGGTGGTTAGCCGCTGCTGCCGCTGTTGCTACTGCTGCTGCTGCTAGCTCAGTGCTGCGTGGTGGGACACCCAGAGGGCTTTATTCATAGGGAACGTTATGTTCTGACTGGTGGGTCTGGTGCACCTAAGGAATCAGTTTGGTACCCTACTACTTTGAAATGGTTATTACTAGTGTACAATATAATGAGTTAGACTAAATCAAACTATCATTAAACAACACAATCTCAACCCACAACTTCTCTTTTGTGTTTAAGAAAGCTACCTGAATTTAACAAATTATTAGTACAGCCATGGTTTCAAAAAAAATCCTCACTGCACTTCTGTCTCATCTGGACAAGCAAATCACCGTTTGCTTGTGGAATGTGAGCCAATACTACATTGAATGATATATAGAGAAAATATAAAATGTGTATAACATAGGTAAATACTGTAGATATTCAAAGAGAAACTAAGATAAAGACAGTATTTCTGTATATCCTTCAAATTTTCAATTGGAAGTATGGATTGACAGCCATGTCCTTAAAATCATCACAAGGTCGCAGATGGTTTATTCTTTCATGTTACATCTCCAGACATAAATACAAATCTTAAAGGATGCAATGGGCACTTTGTAAATAGAATAAAAACACAAATTTAATATACACAAATATTTAAATATGCTTAAACATACAATTGTATGCACATTTTCAGCAGTTCAATGCAAAACAGAAAAGATCCAAAATGAAATGATAAATGTTAATTTACAGGCAATTCTAAGATGTATTTTTCTCATCTGCCTAACATGAATAGTTAGGGTGTATATGGTAATGTTTAAGACCATGTGATCGGTTTCTCCAGTGAGACTGTGAGGAAATTAGGGATTTGTTTATAACTACAATATGAATGCACCCTTATCCATAAAATTTCAATCTGCCAACCAGGCCAGTACACAGAGGTAAAGAAATATCGCAACAAACCACTGAAAGACAAGCAAAACAATGTACTGTATGTATACTTGCAAATTAGTAGGTTAACTTTGAATAGTTACATTCTATTTCTTTATCCTTTCCCTAAAATTTCAAGCAAACATAAACTGCAAATACAAAATGAGCACCGATTCACAATATATTACACATTTGTAACCGTATAATATACAATTCTGATACTATAATAGTTGACTAAAGAATTCTAAAACTTTGTAATTTATAATAATTCAATAACTCTTATACACGCAACAGTGGTACACCAAATAAATTGGCTGTTTGAAAAAATCCTCTGCACACTTGCAAACTGGGAAAAAAACAAAACAAGACAAAACAAATCAAAACAAACAACACACACCCTCAGCCATTTTTCAAATCCTGTCATTTAAAGATTGCAATTATGGCATGTCTGTGTTATTAGATATTAGATAATATACAGTGGAGAAAAATATGCAAGATACAGGAGAGATTACATGTGTAAGGTTGAGTCAAAATTTTGTGTACGACACTTTGAATGCTCCCAATATTAAAAAATAATTTTAGATGCAGCCATCAATTTGTCAAATGAATACATTTGAGCATTTTTAGTTAGCAATTACTTTTTCACCCATTTGTTATAGAGAGATGAAAGAAAATACAAACAGCTGGCCATATCTATAGTAACATAATCATTTCCATTAAAAAGGATTATTTCAGCATCTATGTGAAATAACATGATTAGAAACCATTAATTTACATTTGATTGTCATTACAAAATATCTATAAATCAAAGTCATCTATAAGGTATAAAAGCAGAACACATACATTTCTAAAAAATACCATCACAAAGAAATCTGAGAATGCCGTATATAATTTGTGGCAAGGCCTTTGAACAGTATGAGACGCCAGTTCACATTATACTTTACTGTGTACATGTTTTGATATATGGCTACATGCCATGCCAAAATCTACAGTTTAAAAGTTCACCAGGTGAACACAATATCCCTAACACCTTTACAATGTAATGCAGTCCATTCGATAGCCCTGAAATTAATGCTGATTTTTTTGAAGCTTATGATGTTCAATTTCTGTTTAGACTGCGTCAGAGGGGCGTTGATTGGAGCCTATGATAATTTTGAAAAATATGGCTGTAAAATTACCATAGAGTTGAAATAACATCCCTGTGACAAAGTGCAGTGTCATTATAGTGTTGAACAACAAATGAACACTACAAGCATCATAAAGGTAGTGTTATGTTGCAGTGCTATTACATTTCTATCCACCGGTGTTTATGAAATGTTATTCACACCACCTGTATATTGGCCACTATGTATTTACATCAGACAGTTTTTGTCTACAGAATGAAAGAGATTAAAGGTATATATTATTATTTGAATTTCAGTCTGTTATTTTCCCCTCACTACGCACCTGCCACATAATGTCTGTACTGGCACTTTTATTGACCCAAACAGCTTCGCCTTAGTTAAAGCTAACATCAAGTTGTTTTTAGGGCAACTGAACAAAAGCAGAAACATTTCTCCTGCAGTGTGACAGAAGTCTGGTGTGGGAAAATATCAGAACTGAATTCAAGTTCAAGCTCTCCCTCTAAGTTTTAACAAGTGTTGAAGAGGCAAACATTGGTGTCTCGCAAACCATTTACAGTAGTCCATTTTGCTCCATTCTGATTTTCACAGAGAAACAGTCATCCATTTTTATCTTCCAAGGATTTTGATGACACATTGTCCTTCATTTTTTCAGTACATTGAAACGTTGAGAACCTAAAAACAAAGTATTTTAGAAAAATAAGAAATTACAAATTAATAATAACTCATGAAAAACAATCTAATGGCACAATATTAGGCTAATAAGTTTTCTTTCCCCACTTGGTGGGTGGGGTTATTCAATATCAACTTTCATTTTGTCAAAAACAAATAAAAAACAGCATTTAGGACTTGTGTATTTGTTAAAACAGTACAGAGTCATCACAAATTAATACAGGATTGAGAGATAACTAGTATTTCAATTTTGTATGTATATAATCTGTAAGTGTATGAAAAGTATTTGGGTTAACAGTGCTTTTATAGACATTTCTATGGAAATTTTGATTGTTTTTTGCCATTAGGGTGGTCTGGGAATCAAATGTAAACACCTTTAAACTAGAGTGACTATTGCTGCTGTCCTCCATGATAGAAAAAGCTATGAATGTTTCAGGGCCACCTTTCTTGCCTATAGATGATGACTTTTTGATACTCAAAAGATGGATTTTTGGTGGAGTATTCCTGTAACTTGTGTTATCCGACTGTAGTTTTCATAATTGTCACCATCATGATAGAATGGAGGGACCTCAAGATAACAGGCCTAAAAAATTATGAACAACAATGGCCACCCATCTACAACACCAATTATAACATTTACATATTAAATTTTAAAAGAAAGAGCGAATAATTAAATGGTATTATAAGAAGTAGTAAATCCTTACTGAATCATCCATGATGGAAGATGGATCAAAGTAGTCTGGCTTTAGTTCGGTTCTTTCTCTGCGATTCTTTGATGCTGGCTGAAAAATAACATCTCAGTCAGAACAAGGCACCATACAATGTAACGGAAATAAGAGAAAAAAGGGTATTGTGACTTAATAGTTTCAAAAAAATGTGAAAAAAATATACAACATTAATTGCAGCAATCAAATGCTGCAAGTTTACTCAGATAGGATGTAATCATTCACTTTTAATGAAGTGTAAATTCTAATATTTGACACTACAGGAAGACAATTATACTACTTGAGTTTCTATGTATACAGTGATCACACACACATTCACATACACTACATGCAGTAAAGCCAATAAAGCATGACTGGACCATAAAGGGTAGCTTATGTTTTGCTGACACTTAAAATGTGGTCGCAGAGCTTGTAACATTTACTATAAATATTTATATAAGGCACTGTCTGTTAGCATTTCTTTTTATAGAAACACAGAATCCAGATTAACATCTCTTAAATTACCAAATCGATGTCCATCGTGTCGAAATCCATGCCCTCATTGATGTCCTCCAAGCGGTCCTCCGATGACATCATCACATCTTCCACTATTGGCTCCTCATCGTCTTCCATGAGTCCCGAGCCTCGGCGACTGAGGAGTACACATAGATATTTTTATTTAGGAGACTGTGCTTCTTCCCCATACTGTCTATTGGCTGGATGTCATATAACAAACTGTTACACTCCCATGCTTTCTTCCACGGTTAAAACTCTAAAAGTACTCTAAATCTTACATTGCTTGCTGCATGTGGTTCCTCATCTTGGCATAGTGCATGCTGACCCGTTCTTGCTGCTGACGGGCCTCAGCTTGTTGCCTCTGCGTCAACATCCAAGTAACCTGGGTACTGTAGGACAATGTGCAGTATTTAACATGACTTCAGAATGCCCGTAGTTTAACAGAAATAGCACCAGATACTGTAAACAGCAGCAATATTTGCAAATATAACTTTCAAGGTAAGGTAAAGGAAAAGGTACAGTCGCTTAAGAAAGTTTTAGATTTTTTAACACATTTGCACACATTTCTAAAAGCAAGTTTTCACTTTGTCATTAAGGGTTATTGAGTGTAGATTGATGGGCAAAAATACAAAATCTCATTCATTTAAAACTAAATGTACAACACAATTAAATGTGCAAAAAGTGAAGGGATCTGAATAGTTTCTGAAGCCACTGTATGTAGACAGGTTTGTGTACTTGTAATCAATGGCAGCCTGGTGGTGATGGTGTGGCTGTTGCTGGGTAGGCACAGGCTGATGGGGATGCTGCTCTGTCGGCAATGTGTATGCGGTCGTGTAGCCGTCTTCTGGCCTCATCTTCTTTGGATCCCTCAGCACAGTAGAGGTGAGGTGGGGCGAATGCATCATCACTGGCGTCTGCACGTTCTGCTCACGGTTCATCCAGACTGCATCGCTACTGCTGCAGCTGTTCTCTTCTGCTAGAGAAAATAATTTGTTAAACTACTTGTATTTTACTTAAGGCATACAGTGGAAAAAAATAATCGGTGCACTGGGCGCTGGCAGGGGATGATGGCAATTAACGTGAAGGAGTTTGCACAGGGGGTTCCAAGAAGAATCAGTGTTCCTTACTGACTGAGACACTTTGTTGAATTGTTTACCTTCAGGCAGTTTCCTTTTGCTAGCAGTGGCTGGCTTGGACTTCTTACTCCTGATGGTGGACCCCCGACTGCTGATCCCACTGATGACAGACATGGTGTCATCATCCCCACCAGCCTGCAGGGAGTTCCTGTAGGAGATGAGGGGCAGCCAGCAGTCTTCTCTCTGCAGGGCCATCTGAAACGTCATGAATCGCTCCAGGTACATGTGACTGTAGAATTCAGAAGGACAACAGTTAGCACCTTTTCAGAGTTCCTCGTCAGCCCTGTGCTCACCACAAACATAAATCATTGCACATTGTTTGCCTCAAACTTACACTGTTCTCTTGTCCTGTCGGATTAGTTTGCTAGAGAACTCGCTCAGGATATCCAAAAACGCTAGATTAAGTGGTGGACTCCCCTCTCCTTGGGGACTAGGTTCTTTAAAAGCAAACTCAATTCCATCCCTAAAACAAAGGGGAAATAATGATTGACCAGCTTTCTTCATTATAACACACACGTCATTGTAAGAGCTGAGTTGCATGCAAAGCTGTTAACCACAAGGTCTTGGATCAGGACTCATACTTACTTGTGTAACATGGCAATGGCCTCTCTGGTCTTCAACTGATCCAAGCCAAAAGTTAATGAGAAGCGTCGGGCAAGCTCTTTAATGCCACAGAAGGATGATGATGAGCGGTCAAAATTGAAGCCAAGTTCAGACAACATCTCATTGAACAACTACAAAAGGAAAACAGCAAAATATTTTATTTCTTTATAGGTCCTCTTACACCTTGGAGACTATTAATTATTAATTAATTAATTATTACTATTCAAGAAAGCCGTGGCCTATTTCAATATTTTGTAATTCAGTCTAAATCAGCCCACATTCTTTTCTGTATTTATCTATCATGAAGACACACTAGAGCAAACTTTTGTAAAAGTGATGCCTCATACATTAACATAAAAGTTCGTAAATTTAGTATATTTTGTTTTAGAACACGTCTAAAATTTGGGAGCACCAAAGTTCTACTGATGCATCTAGAAAAATGAAACAAGACAACAATAAATATGTCATCTTTTTACAAATTACTGAGTCTCCACCTGGGCCAAGAATCTTACCTTTTGCAGGCTCAATATGAGTGTCTTTGCACATTGTACTTTGTCGATTTGTCTCGTTTTACTCATAGTTTCCTTGATGATATCCCCATAGTCGTTGTAATACTATGGAGAAAGGGATGCAATACTTTTAACAAGAAGAGTAGGTCTGGAGGAATTTGTTATAATTAAAAAAGGGTTACAACCTACCCTCATGTACTGTTTAAATATATCTGCTCCAGTGTTAATTTCCACAACATTGTAAATGATTAATTTGCAATAGGCAGCTAGAAGGTTTCTTCGCTTATGCAGAGCCTCAATTTTACTGGCTTCATCATCTTGCTGTCCGTCTGAAAAATACAAAATAATTCAAACATTAAAAAAAAATATATATATTCAACAGTCCATGCCTCACTTTTCAAAATTAAGTGTGGTTGGTTGACACAACAGTGCTTGATTCTGACCTGTGCTGTTGTTGTCATCATCCTGATCAATGAACACTTGATCCAGGATGAAGTCGAGCAGCTCTGCCTGCAAAGAAGAGTCTGGCGTATAGAGCAGAGGCTCCAGTTGTTCCCGGCCTGAAGACATAATTTGATGACTGAAGATCAATAGCAGATCACATAGTATGGTGAAGGCCTGGAATAAACACAAAACCTTAGCATTTATGACAATACTGACCGGCCAAATTTTCAGCTGTAGTGAAGAATGGCCATGTAGAAAAATCAGGGATAAGTGAACAGTCCTGTCAGCATATTCCCACCTGCTCTTTGACTGCAGTGTTGATGCTGTTTAGGTAACGCTGACAAATTAAGGAGAAGGCTCTCATTTGCTTCCTCAAGGTCACCATATCGCCCTAAAAGGAGCAAATGTTCAGTTAGACAGTCTCGTCAGTGAATAAAGTGCAATCCTTTTAAATTAACAAGTTAACAGTTAGGATATCCCAAGTATTGATAGATCATGCAATCATTTGAAAATAGTAATTCGGCAGTCAAAAATAAAGAAATTAATAAATAAAAGATTCATGACCATTAATATGTAAATACCTTTAATGAACTGCCATCAGAAACCTTTGCTAGATGCCACAGGATAATGTAATGTGTGCACTGCATTGCATGAATCACAATCTGGGGGGAGGAAATCAAGGAGATCTGATGAGATGTGATGTTCCACTAAGTGACTGAAACTGCTGAAACTCTACCGCTAGGTCTTTGATACCTGTTCAGGCATATCTCCATTCTGCAGACCTGTGTTGAGTAGCCTGTAGTTGCTGGTGAAGAGATCCCACTTGGAGAGGTCATGTGCACTGGAGGGAGAAAGAAAACCGCGAATAAAATTTGTACATAATAATATAGTTTACATTCATCCAAATGTCATTATTCACAGCTTATCTCATTAAAAAACAACCAAAACTGATGACTATTGAAATCATAGGCACAACTGTGTCATTGCTTTACTTGTGGAAAGCGGTGATCTTCTTGAGTGTAGATAAAACATGGTAGGCATCATCATCATCTGGTTCTTCACCCTGACAAATAAGAGATCCAACCCTTGAAATCCTGGACATCCACCATTGCCTCTGCACCTACGAACATGCTTTAGAACAATCCACATAAACAAACATCATACAGCACCCACCTCTTGCAGGAAGTCCTCCAGGAGTCTACTGAACTTGTCTACAAGCTCATCGAGAAGCTGGGAGCGGGCAATGTCCACGCGGTTGAAGATGGTGAATTCTTCGTTGCAGAGATAGTGGTAGGTGGTAGAGCAGGCCTCCAGGACCTCAGTGTCTGTGTGCTTATCCACCACCTCCCAGATTTGCCGCAGCAAGGCGTCCAAATGCTTGATGAGAACATGAAAGCACGTAACACTGTTTCAGTGGCACTGCATACAATTCTAAGTTGCAAAATTTAGAACCAATGTAAAGATTTGGCAAACCTTTTCTAACCGGCCAGTTGTGTAGATGTCAAGATCAAAGTACTTTGGTATTTGTAGCAAATTGGTCACCTTATCAATATCAACGCAGTACTATGACAAGAAAAGAGAAGCAGTTAGATTGAATGGTGAAGAATCAAACATGCTGTCAAGTAACAATACAAGTTAACTCAGCTGCTGGCTGTAGTGCAGAACATAAGTATACACCTTTGCCAGTAACAGAGGCAATGCAACGGCAAACATCTCTGTGATCCGTGTCCGATCATCCAGCTGTGTTTTCTTCTCCTTTGCAGTCAGGACCTTTTTCACGCACAAAACCCAACGATGTTAACAACATGAAATCATTCAAGAAATAAATTTAATCTTCTCCACGTTGAGCATGACGACCAGACACTCACCCTCTTCCCTGTGCCTCTGCCTACTGGAGGGTGGCATTCACAAGCCTGCCGAATGGCACAGAGCATTATCTCCACCAGAGCCGTCTCCTGGCGATCAGTCAGGGCTTAAAATCACAGACACATAAAGTTACCAACTATGTAATGGTGAGACTTGCCCTGCTAACTACCTGAAGTACCAAAGAAAAAAAAGAGTAGAAAAAATAAAGGTTCCTTTTCCTCATACTGGTGCGGAAAATCTGGGCCAGTAAGTATGTGAGACAGTTGTATCTTACCTTCCTCCCCTGTCATGGGCTCATCTAGCAGCAGGCTAATCATAGTCTCCCAGTCCTTCAGCAGCTCCGACGCACACTCCCACAAGCTATCCACCAAGTAGGCCCCATGTTCATGGAGCTGCATAACATCAAATCGTTAAATGTTATTGTTAATACATTTAAAAATGGAAGCAAATGGCCATTATCTAATCCTGTCTCAAACTAAAATAAGGTTTTAGCACTCAAAACTAGATTGATAGAATTTTTAAGATGAACATTTTTATTATAACAAGCATGAAGTATACATCCAGAAGTGTGACACAAAGGTCTGGTTACCTCACTCTCCAAGAAGAAGAAGACAGTAGTTTTGATAAGGCTGCCGTTAAGGCTTTGCCTGCCCCTCCTGGGTAATCCCTCCTCCTCTGGACCTCGATGACTAAAGAGCCTTCAATCAGCACAATACAAAAGACTGTTAAAAATGTGTGGTGAAGGAAGGTGGAAAAAATGCTTACAAGATTTTGTGATTTCACCGGATCTTCCTATTAGTCTTCATTTATCATAGTTTGCATGCATCATGGTACACAAACACAGGTTATATGTATGTATCGCATGTATTTTGAAGTATAATGGATGCATTATTTAGATACTCTGTTGAAGGATGTCATTTATTTGTTGGATTTGACATACCCCTACCTTGAGTAGATTTCTTGTTTCTACTTTATTTAATCAAATGTGTTTCACAATTAACATGTTTACACAACAACATATTATTTTGTACGTCTGTTTTTGCAGTCAAACAAGGTCACTGCTGCATTCTACTATGACAGTTGTGAATCCAAGCCACCTTCCAAGCTGACAGAGGGTGAGTGTAGTGTAGTGGAGTAGAGGTGGAATATTCCTTTAAGTCCTTCTTCCTCTTTGAGCTAAACTCCCACAGGGTGTTGCCCATGTTAATCTCAGATTTCTGTCCTGCTGAATGCTGTGGTTCTTGACACAGCACAACCCTAATGAAACTCAGGTGAATGAGAGAGCCTTTGTGACTCTATGTCCAACTAATCTGTGAAATTATTCTGTCAGGCTGGTAACTGTCATGAAAATCATGTAATGTGCTGGAAAATCATATTCACTTTCATCAACTGTTTAACTGAACCTTTAAACAATAAAGCACTTACTTCTTAAACAGAAATTCTCCTGCTGAAACAGCAATGGGTCGATGTGCTGAGTAAACCAGGTGATATACACTCTCACAATCCTCTGCTGTCAGGACCTCATCACTACTCCTGTAAGATGAAATGCGCACTTATTTAGTGATAGGCCAGTTTAATGAATCTGAAGATGACCATTTACAATTAGCCTTAAAGGTAAATGTGGAATGGTATGATTAAAACTTTCTCACAGAAGCTTGTAAAAAAATATAAATAGTCTAACAATATATGGTCATATTCTGTCCATTTCAGACTCAGTAACAGTCACCTCAGCAATAAAAAAAAAGGATGACATCTGTGAGCACTAATGGACAAGGGTAATGTCTTTAATTTGTACCAAAATATATTACATTCCAATCTTTAGCGAGATTTGAAGTGTTTGTCATGTTGACTGTATTTGATATTATATACTTAAGAGTCACTTAAGATGTCTTCATAAAAACAAATGATTAAATGCAGAATTCCATTTGAGAGGAGGGTGGGTTACTCACTGTAAGACAAGGGTCAGAAGTTTAATGGCTTGCACTGCAACATCATATTCCTTATCCAGAGTCATAGACACAATGCGGTCCTGTCAATGAGAGTGAGTTCATGTCTCAGATACAGTATCTTAGCTATAGGCTCTCCATACCATTGGTTGTCATATCATGCATTGGTATAATGAAGTTAGAGTTATGATGTTACTCTTTACTTATCTGCATACAAACAGGGAACAAGTGAAAAGCCTGTAACTCTTCAACTGTTTAATAATGCATGCAGAGCATGCATTATTAAACAGTTGAAGCAGCTGCCGCTGGCTCACCTTGAAGCGACTTGTGAAGAGCTCCAATCGAGCACTGAGCTCTCTGTTGTAGTAGAGGCCTTGCAGGGCAGTCAGGCACTTCAGTCGCACCTCACCTTGCTGGAGTCACAGTAGAAATACATAAAATATTTACCATATTTAAATGCCAAGAATCAAGTGTTACTGTGCCATTACCTCCACTAAAACTATTATTATGCAGTCCAATAGACAAAATATAATGATATATGTTAATAAGAGCTCTCCAAAACAATAGATCACTGAGCACCAGTGGTGCTAAGGAACTGGACAAGAGAGAGAAAAGAGGGACATTCTGTCATGTTACTACCCTGTTATTGCATTTAAGAAAAAAGCCTCAGAGTAAAGAGAAATACATAAAGCCTGTATTCTGAAGTGAATCAAGGAAGTTTTGAGTGATAGTGTTGGTTATTTTGATTTAAACTGGGGTTAGAAGTTGCTCTAAATTTTGACAAAACATCTGGACACTTTCACTTTTTTTATTTTAATCACTTCATCAGATTTTCTTAAGTGAGCTGGTTAGGTGAAAACTTCCAACAAACTTCCAATGCACATAAATCAAAGTGAACAATGCCATTTCCTGTGACAGTGCTACTCTAATAACTTTTAAGCACCAAATATGATTAGATTAAAGATCCCCAGAAGTCTCACATAGGTAACTGCAGGCCTGAGATCAGAAAACATCATGCCATGAAAAGACATGCAACGAAGAATTCTGTTAGCTTTAATTTGTTTATACACAACACAGATGCTGTCTGTTAGCTCACCTTGTCATGCATTGTCCAGCCAACATACTTCAGGTAACTGTCATTGAGGAAGGCGTCACTATACAGCTTCATCCACACTCCAATCTCCTCAATACAAATAGCTCGGATTTCAGCAATGGCATCACTGGCGAAGACAAGAAAACTGATTAAATTTGGTCATCAGGCCTATAATGCTGTCTAGTGTAATGTGAAGTTTGATATTTCACACTAAAATTAAACTAAAAACTAAATATGCACTCACAGTAGTGTTGACATTAATTTGACACTAGAGGGGGCCAAAAAGCCAAAAACAAACATTGCAATGGCCCTACTTGTTGAGATGAGACTCAAGTGTTGAGCGCACATAAATGAAATCTCAGTCAACACATGATATGTAAGTCAATCAAGGATTCACATACCGATATCTGTGAACAAACACGCCTTTGAAAATTGCATTCATCATGTTTTCAATTTCATCTTGATTTTCTTGAAGCTGAAAGAAAAAAAAACAGTGTGATACTTTTTTAACAATTTACATGAAAATAACAAAAAACAAAAAATCCCCTTGTTCTGCCCCGTTCAACCCAAAAAACACAAAAACTTAAAAGTATGACTTTCAAAAGGTTTCCCAGGAAGATACATCATTTAGCAATGTTAAAGGTAAGGCTGGAATTATTCTAATCATTTTTCTTTCTTTATTTTTCTTACTTTTTTTCTTTCTTTTTATATTTTCTTATTTTGATTAAATTGAAACCAACAATTTTTTGGTCAGACTCAAGACCACTGGTTCCTTCTGAAGAAGTAAGTCCTTCAAAATGCATTAAACTGGGTCACAAATACTGTATATAGTTTAATCTTAAAAGGCTAAGTAATTTCCTAAAACAAAAGTAAATATTACAGTTGTTGGTGAAGATTTCCATCCCTGGATTAATACACATTTTGTTCAGATTGAGTATTTACAGTGGCAGGACAGCGTATGTGGGACTGACTCAAAAAAAAAAAAAACTGCCCACATTCATCATGATGAAGGAACTTTTCAACCAGTAGTTTAATAGTTTCGGACAAAAATGGAATAAGTTATACGATGCTTTGCCTACACAAGCAACACTTAAGTAGCATAAATTAATCGTTGGTTTTGGTCTTTTAATGGGATTTGTTGACACTCAGAAAAATGTAGAACATCATCAGCCTCATCCATTACAAAGGCTTTAAAGCAGAGACAATGGGCCTCATGTGAGAACATTTTCATATTTTTATCCTAAGCTTCTCTTGATTTACTCATAAATTTCAGTCTGATCACTGACACCTGTTCATGAGGAGGTTTGAGTTGTGATATTTTATCATTGGCATAATCAATGCCCCTAAAAAAAGAACCTTAAGTCCTGCCGTCAGAAATCAGCAAACTAATTTAGCAGTGTCAGTATAGTTGTATTAGAGGACCCAAAACAATTCAAAAATTTTAACGGTGCATCTGCCAACGACATGTCCAAAGAGAAGACGGAATGATTCAACATATGATGAATGATTTCTAAAGCAAAGCATTGTATGACTAATATGGGAAGCAGTCGGTGGGACGAGATGGTCATGGAGTCATTAGACTTGAGAATATTACAATCTACAGCAAGTTATGTTAGACTGCTGGTGCAACAGTGGATGATACATGACAGAAACCTACATAAAGATTCTGAGGCAGCTGCTGGAGTGAGAGAATTTTCCTAACAACTACTGGACTATATAAGTTGCCGAAATATACCAATACAATAAAAATAATTAAGTCGGATTAAGGCATTATGACTTCAAGTCAAATGTCAAATGTTTTTTGACCTGTGGAGACAGGCAGAATATTTGTATGTGACTTGCACAACAGGTGTGGACAGCTTGAGAATTTCATCCATACCTAAGAGGAAATTCAAAATTCTTAAATCACTTGTACATGCCACATACGAACAAATTGGTTTGTATGAGTGCTTCCTGCACAAGGTACACTATATAATTAGATTAGATTAGACACAACTTTATTTAACTGCACACAGTAAGTACCAGTTCCAACTAGATAGTGCAAAGCACATATAAATATATATCAAGGTAAATGAATTTACAGAATGAATAATATACAAATATACTAAATGTACAGTGCAAGTTATGGCAGCTATGATACGTCATCAAGTGAACTATGGTATGCACAGCATGGACCTGCCCAATAGTTGAGGGAAACATTGAATACATCCCAAAATCTTAAAGAGTTGAGAGTGATAGTCATGGTGTAGCTGCAAATGTTAGACAACTTGTTTTTCTTCTCACCTCTTTACGCTTCTGTAACAGGAGCTCCAATCTATCATTGGCCCTTTTAGCAATGACCTTGTTCCTCTCCGCCTCATACTGTCTCTGTGTGTTGTCCATATTGATGCTCAGGTTCAAAGCGACATTCACCAAGGCTGTCATCAATTTCATGGCTGGCAAAGACGACAAAGTTCAACAACAGCTTCCAGACAATAACAGCATGAGCGTGCTGAAAGGCATATATCAGAAATGCAGAATACCAAAGTGCAGATTAAAACTGACCTGCGAGTGTGCTTGTATGTCTAAATGCCCTGACCTGTGAGTCGGACAGGCCAGTGAGCAGGGAGATGACTGTGTCCATCATATACTCATCGTAGATGATGCTGTACTGACATTGACGCACCAGAACAACGATGAAGTCACAGAAGCTTATCCTGAATTTCTTCCACTGTGGCCCTGACAGAGTTAGTGGATAGTCACCGCTGTCCTGTTTGATGATAGCAAAGAGATGATCAGATTCACAGGAGTATCACATTTGTTTCTCCGTTAATTTCCCTTTACATCTGTCACATTTAAAACATGTCTCATGTTGGTTACTTCTTTTATTTTAAAAGAACTGATTTAAATTTAATTTTTAAAATAAACAGCCTGAATCACCTCATCAAACTCCTCTGTCATTTTTCGAATGATCTCGGAGTTCTGCATATGTCTGAACATCTCTCCACTCACAGCACCTATGTGAAGAATCACACAATGTCAGTAAAAAATGTTGCATATTCATTTGCTTTCAGACACTTAACATCATGTCAGATACTTACCTTTACAGCCAGAGCACTGAATAAAGAAGTTGATTAAGTCCAAGAGAGCAACGTCCCTGTCATTTTTGTATGCCTCAATCCAGTCATCAACAACAGACTAGAAGATAAAAGATGACCATGATCATTTATTCATGCATAAAATCCAGATAACATGTTAGAAAAAAAATCTCAGAATATCACAGCATGTTGATGATGTTATCCCAACACCTCATACAACACTTACCCACAGCTCCATTACAGTTTCATCAATATCCAAAAAATGCAACTCACAGCTACCACATCAGTCAAAACACTTTTAGAACCACAAAACAATGAAAAAAAAACATGAGGTGAAACTACAAAACAAGAAATAATCTTTTCACCATACTACCGTGCACTCACCTGTGTGGCACTCTTCCCCATTTTAACCACCTCAAAAAGGGTCATATTCTCCATCCCGTTCTCCTGATGATGGCCATTCACCCAGCCAAGACCAGGGACCCTCCCTGCTCCCCCACCTTTGGCCTTGTCACCAAGCGCCTTCCTCCTTTTTTTGGCTGTCTGTTGAGGAGAAAGATGTTCGATGGAAGATGAAAGTGTAATTTTGCTCCGAGCACAGTGCACAAGCATTAAGTGTGCGTGTAGACTGAATACCTTATCTGGTTGATGGGAATAACTTATATTTTGATCAAGGACAGCTCCTGCATACTATCACACTGTTTCTACTGTGTCAGTCCTGTGATGTACTAGGTTTTATTGCCTTCCACCCAATGCATGCTGGGATTGTCTCAAGTCTCCCTATGACCCTGATTACTCATGGATAGGTATGGAAAATGGATAAATGACAACGTAAGGTTTGAAAAACATACCGTGCCCTTTCCTGCCTTCGCATTTTTGCCTTCAGGATCCTCAAGGTCAGTATCTGAAGACAACTGAGAATCTGCCTCTCTGTGAACAACACAAAGTCATTATAGACTTCAAAAATAACATTTAAGTTCCTAGGGACAGGAAACAAACACGAAGGAAACATTTAAAGACACATTTAATTTGATGATATTTTTCTGTAATTCACTGCTTACTGAGGAAACTGAAACTCTGTGTGCAAATCCTGCGCTGCTATCATTTCTTTAACATTTTCTGGATCTGCTGGAGTAGGTGCCTCTACAGCTCTGGACCACAAGCAAGAAGGTATCTCTTTGACTGCACCTGGAAAATATGACAAAATTGGAAGAGTTCATGAACGACTATGCTGTTACCAGCTGCAATAACTCACAAACAAATGAGAGTACATCTGATATAGGGCTCAGTTTCAAGACCCTATGTACTCTCGACAAAGGGATGAAGAGAACATGTTTGTTTCTATTGTCTGACTGAGCATATCAGGCCCTAAGATGCTCAAGCCTGGCAATTTGCAGCTCAAACACCTCTGTGATGTGAAACCTGTCCATATGCCGTAATAATGACCTTAGAGAGATATTACATTTGGTAAAAGTTAAGACAAAAGAGACGGTATTTGCTGTGGCTTATTTAAGATCGCCTAAGTAATAACTACACTGACAGAAAAGCACTACAACATATATGAGTCATGTACCTGTGAACACAAGAAATCCCTGAACAATCTTTCAACAGCTAGGTGGTGGTTTCCAGTAGTTGCTTGGAAACCACTCAGAAAATAATGCCTGTGTAAGTGACCGAATTTCCCCCATATTCAGACTGCGAAATAATACTCACAAGCGCACCACTTTTTGACATCGTAACTTAACCGTAACTGTAATGTGTGTTTATTCTTAAGGCCAAACAGACACAACTGGTGCATTTCATAGCTTATAAAACATTTGCACAGTCCAAAACGGGAAAGGCGTATATAATAAAATGAATGATGGCTGAATTCCAGTCCTGGTATTGTGAATGTTGGCTCTCTGTCACACTGTCATAGTTTACCGGGACACTTGAACAGAACAGAGCCATTTATGTTATTAGTAAACGGTGCTTTCCCTACTATGTCAAAATGTTTGATGTGAAAAAGGTCTATGCACAGAAAATTAATCATCGACAATTTTGATAAATGAGTACTCATTTAAGTCCATTATCCATCAAAACCACTACACATTTTCTTTTTCCAGCCTCTTAAATGTGAAAATTTGCTGCTTTTCTCTGTTTTAGACAATTGGCAAAACAAAAATACAATCTGAAGATATCATCCTGGGGTCAAGGAAAATGTTAGACATTTTTCAAATTTTTCTGACATTCTGTAGAGGCATCTCAACTGAATAACCGAAGAATAAAATAATAATAGGATGGAGCCCTGCTTTACTCTCACATCTTATTCAGAGCTCTTCTCAACAACCAAGCTTTTGTTACAGGCTTAATGGAGATGCTTTGCTTGGTCACTGCACTTACTCACTTCCACTTTCTATTCATTTTGCACACCTAGAACTCACAGATACTGCTTTTATCTCTAACTGTGAGTCAGATAATTCTAAGCTTGGAAATCAGTTATTTTTGACTCCCAAACTGCACAGCTGGCATAACAGATAACACTGTGTTGTAATTTTTGTCATTCTAGTCTTCTCTGGTGTAATACTACCTAGTGTTGAGGTAATTTAATCAGTTAGATGATGGACTTTATGATGATTGAGGCCATTTTTGACAGTCTGTCATTCATCAAATGAAAATCCAAAACATTTGGTAGTTGATGCATCACATACATGAAAATTTGCATGTTTTACTTTACATTAAACGGTCTAACAGTTTATTGACTGTTGCTCTGAGAAAATATGCAATCTGAAGATATCAGTTTGGAATCTGGTCAGAATTGATGGGAACCCAGCAGAGCTGACAACTTTGGAAAGCACAAAATGAGTGGTGTTTATAAATAGGCCCTGCACCGGTCATGTCCAACACAGAAGGTGCATGGAGCCTGATATGAAGCTCAATTGCCAGGTTTGGGCTAGTAGTACAAAAGAGGCACTTCACAGAAATAACCATTCTTTGATTCTGTATGGTGGCACTGCACATTTTTAATCAAGCATTTTTTTTAAATGAGGGAACTATGGGAGTGGCTTTTTTTGCAGCAGGGCAGTGATAATTAATGAGTGATTAATGACTATTTAAAAAAAAGAAAAAAGAAAAAAAAAATCACACCCTTTTTCTTATTGTTGTAAGGGAATTGTTACATAAAGAATGGGGGATATCAGGATGGTGATACTGTTTAGTGTTAAACTTGGTAGCCACACTCACAAGCAGATGTATCCTAATCCTCTCTTACTGTCAGACCTACAGTGACCTCTTGACCAAAGCTGAACACAAATTGTAATGAGAAAGCAGGCAGGTGGTTTTCAAAGGGCAACACTGGCTTTATGTTACCATTCACCAGGTGGCTGTGTAACAGCTGTACTGAATGACCAACACTAAATCTACAACTTAGTTTTTGCTGACTGACACAAATGACACGGGCAATCCCTGACTCCAAAATGTACTGTAAACATGACATGGTTGTTCTTGCTCTGAACTTCTGAGTCCTAAGACCCTGAAGGGGAATGCATACTTCTCAATTTAACGTTAGCTACTTTCTTGGACAAGTAATGTAGTATTCCCACAAGTATTTATGACAGATCGTTGTGACAGTCAACTCTAACATGACTTCTAATCCAAAACAGGTCGAACCCAAAACGATTCTGACACGCGCAGTTGTATACTTCCGAACTACAAACACCACCACAGATGTTTCCGAGGCTGGTGATTTCTATCCACTCTCATCTCTTCCTGACGTGCCGTCTCTGATACGACGGCCAAGCAGCTCTCAGGCTAATGCGAGTTAATCTTACTGATACGTGATGTTAGCCGAGACATGATCTAGCTACCTGTAGACCCTATCATTGACTACTTTATTCGTACCGAGCTACGAACGTTAAGACTTGGATCCTCTTTAGGATTATGATACATTTATAGCTTCAGATTAGTTGCTAGCTTGGCTAGCTTTACCGTTAGCTGTAGCTGGCTAATGCGAACGCTACTTAACACAAGCAGGAAGCTTAGGTCGCCCTTATTAATCACGTTAATTTTAATTTATTCTGATAAAGTCGCATTTCTATGTTAATGACTTCTGTTCAGACTATTGTCAGTGAGTGGCAAGCTAGCTAGTATAGCAGCATCAATGACAAACTCCCTGGATGTTAACGTTAGCTATCCGCCATTTTACAACTTACCTCGTTTTAAACCAAAGACGGACTAAAACCAAATAATCCAAACGTTGCGGACTTTGCAAAGAGGATGCTTTCTTTAATTTCCTGCACAAACTGTCATTTTGCAAATCTCAAAAATTATAGTTTTATTTGATAGCTAACGGCAGGAAGCTCCTTGGTGGCTAACATAGCAAGGTACAGTTTGTATTTTCGTTGTTATGAATGCAGCACACACACCACCTGTCGGTGGTACCGTGAACTGCTGCTAAGAGGGGCCATATCCTGTCCGTCAGTGCTCTTCTCAAGCTTCTCACTTTTCTCCTGAAGCATCAGTGCTTGACCGATAGTCACTAGACACAATATCTGAGGAATGAACTTGCAGCTTTTAGATCCCAGTTGTATTGATTCACTATGTTGGAAAATACTCCAAGTTAAAAGATTCAAGTATGAAATTCATCCGCATGTCTCTGAGTGCAGAGCTACTGTATCTACCTAAATTACAAATGTATTGGTATATTGCACGTACAGATATATAAACATGTTGAATTTACAGATAATTAAAAATGGGTTAGATGGAAACTTATGACTACAGGACACGTTCTCACACACTGTGGAAAGCATCATTACGTTGTGACAATTGTAACTAGGCTAACTAATAACCTGACTTTCCTTAACCCACCCTGCGTTGCTCATCTTCTCATTTGGCTGGTGGTGACTTATTTTGTCCATGACTGAAGTGAATCCTGACAAGATCAAGGTCCCCTGTTTTTACCTAGTCAGTTTATTGCATGTAAAGAGCAGGATTCCCTCATTCTGTATAATCCTATGAAGTATAGTTAAAAAATTATTTTTGGCAACTAGCACCAATATAAGATAACCTAATACATACTAATTTACATCTTCAAGTCATAGGTTAGTTTCATCACGAGGGTAAACATTTGAACATGAAAGACACATGGCCTGCTGTAACCTGAAACCCTGCATGCAAAAATTGTATTTTTGTTTTGTTCAGAACCAGTCAGTGTTCTATAGGCCAAATGCATGGTTTCGTGCTTCAGCACAAATGATGAAAAGTTTTCCATAGAAATCTTTAGGCTACTAATCCCTACTGATAATAAAAAAAAGCAAGAAATTAACCTCTGTCTTTTTAAACGTTTAATGTTTCATCTCTCTTATTGCTGGGCAAGAAATCCCAACATATGTTCTTCTAAGCCCCCAAATTTTTTACTTTATTATTATTATTCCACTCATTTTTTTGTCACCCGACTCGTCCCACACCGTTTGTCATAGAATCGCCATTCAAACATTAAAATGTGCGGCTCAATCAGGAGGTGATGGGAATTACTTTTCTCAGCGACATGCAATATGTCTCATTTCCAAAATATTCAACATTTTTTCAGCAATTTTTCCCATAGAAATGACTGGACGGGATGTTCAGAGGCTGAGAGTGGGTGACATTACAGATAGGGTGGGAGAAGGTGTTAAGTTGTTCTAAAAAATTTCTTTTTAACTCGTCCTAAGGGCCACAAATTTCACTCTTCACATATCATTTTTTTTTCCAGACTCTGCGATTTGTCTTCTTTCACACAATGCAACTATCTAAGCAAACAGACTTGCCCATTTTTTGCTCCATGAGTGTCTGAGTGACAGGAGTACCATCCAACTGCCTCATAGACTGCAACACAAATTAAGAACAGGATTTCCAGAGAAAAGCAGAAACAACCCCCCTTTTTTTAAACTCGCTGTATCTTCCACATTTGTGACAGCACAAAACATAATAATTTACGTCACTGCATTCAGCAGAGTCCCCATTCTCGCAATATACAAATTTAGGTGACAGGAGTTACAGTCTTTGACTGGTAAGCCAGAATTTAAGAGGTCTCTCTCAGCAGAATCCATGTCTCACCCAGTAGAAATTAAGAAGATTAGACTACTTCTCTGATGTCTGTTGTGTTTGTCTAACATTTGACTCAGCCCTTTTTCACTTCAGATAACTTAACCTACTCCTTCATACGACTTTATGCTTCAGCCTTTTTTTTTAGCAGCCAGCAACGCAGTTTAGTGTCAGCTTCCAGCAATCCCATTGCAGTTTCTTCAGAAATGATCTAGTTTATTTGTGTTTTTGTTCTTTTCTTTTTTTTTTGCCTAGCAACTGGTTCTGATTGGACAAAATGTGATAGTTATGTTCATTGCAATGAATAGGCTAGATATTCTTTCCTCCACCACGTATGTAAATGGAGGGTAACAAAACATTCACTATTGTAGATAATATATATTACAGGGCTGTTGTAACAGCATGAGTTATATGGTACAGTTCATTTTAGTTCATAATCAAGAGTATAGTGTTACTAATAATATTATTACTGGTATAGCTCCAAAGAAAATATTTGCAAGAAATACAAAAAAAAAAAAGAAATGTCTTTAATGTCACTTAAATTTGTTGTAGTTTCTCAGTCACTAGTGTGCAATGAACATAATGATTCCATGATCATTTCTTATTTTTCATTTATTTATTGCTGTATTTGGTTGCTCTGTTCTCTTCACTGGAAGTATTAGTGTTCCAAGATTACTTCTTTGTAAAGGTCATTCCTTGCTACACCAGGTAGACTGGCCTCCAGAGTAGAAAACTCTCATAAATACAACTTGGTATTAATACAGATATCACCAACACTGATGTTAATGTTGGTATTTGTAATGATCACACTGATACTGATTCAAATTTACTGATATTAGCAACGATTATACTGATGTTAACATCGTTGTTAGACGCTGTTGGAGACTCTGTTGGTAGTTCTTAAAAATTGGTTTAGCTGATATTGTGTTTATGAGTTTCATATTCATAAAATTGTTGTTAAATCAAATGACCAGAAACTAATATCTGTACTGTGCTATACTGTGTAGTTACTGGGTCAAATCATTATTAATCATTATAATTCTGATATTTGGAGGTGAAAGGTCACAATGCACACACTCTAGAACAATGTTTGGTTATCAGTTTGGGCTCATCAGCTAATTTCTTCCCCGTAGTGGGTTAATCTTGCCGTACAGTTCTGAAATGGTTTCTTGCTGCAAAACGGCTGTGTCCAAAAGTTGTACAGTGTCAGGCCAAAATGAAACACTTTACAAAGAAGTAATCTTGGAAGAAAAAAATGATCTCTACACCTTTGACAGCTTTGACATTTTATTGTTCCATTAATCATATCTTACAGGTTTTGTAAGCAGTACCGACTTGAAAAGCCACCAACTGTTAGTAATTATGACTACTTCTATAATCCATGTCATATTTCTTTCCTTTATATCAAAATGTATGTATACAGTATGATCCATTCAAAGCCATATCTTCATAGGGGAGTGGAAGTTGTGATGGAAACAGATGTGATGCAGTGCAGTGTCACACGAAAAACTCGAGTCACACATGAAAGGAGAGAGAAGTCTAAAGTTCTGGCAGGCCACACTTGGATAGGGGTTTGATTTTTCTGCTGGTGAGGCTTCATCTACATGAAACTATTGAGGAAACTGTTTACTGTCCCTTCAGGTGTCTCTTCCACAGGCTGTCCCTGACAAAAGGTAGGCACCACGAGGAGATCAGGATCCTTGATCTCGATTTCAATGTCAGAGTGGCTGTGAGAGAGGGACACAAAAATTACAAGGAGATTTTTCTAGGATATTCATTATAACCTCTGCAGCCAGTAGAAAGTAGGAAGTTGCATAAACATCCCTAGAGTGTTAACTGCCAAGTGTTGAAAAAAAAACAAAAAAAAACCCACCAACCTGATTAAGAAGGATGTGGGCTCACTGAAGTACAATACGCTCAAAGGCAAACATCCCATAGTTACAGACATAGAGTATTGGCCTGAAAACAGAAAAACAAAACATTCAAGTCATGATAAATGTCAACGTACACTTCACAACTCTGTCACAGAAAAGGCCCATGTATTATTTTACAGCATCTCTCCCACCTTTCATGTCTGACATTGATCCTGTCCATACATTGACTTTTAATCCCTCCCCTTCAATGGATGGATTCCCAACGTTCAGCGTAGCCAAAAACCTGGCATCATCGGGGATAGCTAGAGGATGCATGGTGCATTGCAATGCTTTTTTCTCACAGCTCTGGTTTTTGCTGTCAATCTCATAGAATATCCCCTGCCAGACGTAGACACGGATTTAAATGTCAAGGCGCAAAACAGTTTCAAGTGAATTGCGAAATGTACTTCAGCTAGAAATCAGTTACCTCTTCAAAAAACATCAGTAGATCCAAACCCATGGAGCTGTTTAAGGGGTGGCTCTCGTTTGATCTGAACCGTAGTCTCTTGCCCATTGAATCGTAAGTGAATGCACCAGATGCCTTTACTTCACCCTTCATGGTAATCTGGCGTCATTCAACAACATACAATCAGAAAGAAAGAGAGAGGCTTTAATGCTGTATTTCCAGCTCCTGTCCTGGTGCTATAAAAGGGCCAAAAAATGGTGACAAAATTGAAAAAAACTTACCACAGCCATGGATCCTGTCATATTGGGTGAATCTGAAACACAACAGCCAGTCAGAGGGTTCATTTGACACATTTTTAATGTAAGCTATGTAGTTTTGTTTAATATTGACTCAAATAGGAAATCTTGCAATCGTGGCAGCTACCAAACACATGGGCAACTCAAATCAAATAATAATAATAAAAAAAGTGATGGGACTACAAATTCTTACGACAAGGCTGATGGTGCTCGGCATGGGCGGTCGCAGTCATGCACACGAAGACGAAGAGCGTAACAGCTGCGTACATTTTCCTGGTCCAGGGGAGTCACAAAACAATGTTCGAGATGGCAAAAAACAACCCTAAGCTCATCTAGCTTTCAGTTAAGTTATTGCTGCTTTTATAGAGCCACGGTTTGGGGCGGTCAAGGCGCATTACGTAAAAAGGCCTTAACAACTGCCCCCTAGACTTCAAACATCAAGCTGTCTAAACAAATTAGTCCCTGTCCCGGCGGGTGGTGACCCAGTAAAAGGATTTTTCTGTCCCTCTTTTCTTTTGTGATTGTGCAGCTGTCTTCGGTTGTTTTCGTGCAATGTTTATCTCATAATTTCGAAAGCATCTTTCAGGGTGTTACATGTAATGCAACTCGCACGTGAGGGAAATAGAGCTATCTCTCAATAACAATTTTTGGCTTTATTTAACTTATATAAACATTATATTAATACTTATATTTAACTTTATATGTAACGGTTTCCCATTTACACTGATGACTGTTCAGAGTCATGTTGGCCTATAGCTACGTTTGAAAATAGTTTGGCCAGACACTGATGCAGCCTGTGTCTCTCAGAAACTGAAGCCTTTCTTCGAACGGTGACTCTTCCCGTACCACATAGGTTACAAAGATACACACTCCTTAGTTAGTTGTTGCTGGCAAGCCAAGGGAACATGCAGAATGTCTGCAGATGCCTAACAACGATTTTAATTTATGAGATTTCAATTTCAGGATGAAGCTTTAATGTCATTTAATCTAATGTTCCTTTTGTCAGAATTCGTTTTTTTCAGGAGTGGAGTCTAAATAAATGGCACCCCTAAGCTTTAGAGAGGACAGTTCCTGGCCTCCGTACAACTTGTGATCTCATGTGCTCCTGTCTTCTTTACAATTCGACAGTATACAACGCTTTTTGAGAACAAAGTGAATACCACGGGAAAAAGTTTTACCATCTGTCAACTGATTCCATAAAGTGCTTTTATTTGCTACAAAGAGAACTTACTACAGAACTGTAGGACCCTTAGGTAAATAAATATGTAGCAGACATCCCTGTATTATCTCTAAAATAAAGTTAATCTTAGCGATGCACTTGGCATTTGGACATCAACGGAGAAAGCACTGTGTCATGTGGACTAAATATTATTACCAGCAACTATGCAAAATGGCATCCAAAGATTAAATCTTATATGCTGAACAGGATTCCTAAGAAAGAAAGAAAGAAAGACAAGACAGACAACAGACAAGACAAGACATATATAATGAAGCAAGACAGCCAGGTTTATGGATAATGTCTCAAAATGTTATAGAGATATAACAGATTTTAACATCCCCCACTCTGAGGCCGTATAGCAGACTGAAGAGTCTTGGTCCGAAGTGGCCCCCCAAAACAACCTTACCCTTTCTTTTATAAAAGCGATCCAAACTAAATAGAAAGCCTGGGGTGTTTATACCAGGGCAACTGCATGAGCCAGGAATGTGTTGTTGTCACAACTCAACTTTGTTGAGCTGTCTTCTTTTGTTCTTCTGCACAACAAATTGTCCCTGTTGTGTCAGTGCTAACAACTCAGTGAACAGCAGTAACTTGTTTATTTCACGTGTCCTGCATCTCTGTTTGCCTGCCATGACCTCTGATGTTTTCACAGTCTATAGCTTATACTATATGATCATATATATATATATATATCATATATATATATATATATATATATATATATATATATATATATATATATATATATAACCTAAATATTGGTACTTTTTTAGGCAGTATAGTTACAGTATAGTCCTATATATGAAAATGCCTAAATGACTCAGAACCATTTTTGTTATAAACACCTGATTCACATGATAGTTCATTTATAATAAGTTGAATATATATGAGAACTGCATTTCAGTATAGCAGTAAATACTGATAATTGAAGAAGTCACAAAATAGGAAGGAAAAGCATAACAAAACTAAAAGGGGTTGCCTGAAACCACAAATGAATGAGACTGAAAATAGACAGAGTAAATTCTGCATGTCATAAGGGAAATTTAACATTACTGTATAAGGAGAGTTTTGGGGGGGAGGAGGTTATGAAAATGAGGGAAGCCCTTCTGTTTATGCTCCTCTTTCCCTTCTACTGGCCACATGATGCCAGTTGAAGTGGAGCTCAGCATTTTCTCTTTCTGTGAGCAAGTTGGCTTTTTTATGAACTGGGATTCACACACTGACCCACAGTTTATTATCTCATATCTCTTTGTATAAGTTCTTATTTTCTCATGTAAAGCACAGTAAGTATGGAAGTAGGTTTTTAAAATATAGCACTTTTGGGCATTTAATCATCATATTACTAGCCAAAACATTATTAGTTAGCAAGTACTTATGCTGTCCTTATTCAGGAAGTCTCATTAAGATCGAGACCTTTTTTTTTTTTTTTTAAACAACTAAGGTCAGAAAACAACATTACAACAAGACAATCCATTCACACAAAGCAGTAAGCACGCGCACAGACACAAATATCATCAAAAATACCAGTACAACTTCAATGTCTCTCACTGCAATTCTGCATAGTAATGGAAACCAATCTTTCCCCATTTCAGAGTTGGAATGAGGAACTTTTCAAGCCAACCTCTCCTGTGATTTGGTATCATGTTTGTCCATTGTCCACTCAATGTCAAACAATTTAACAAATGTTGTTCCAACTTCATATAACTCACCATAGTAAATCGAATAGCAGTGAGGTGAAAGGTGCTCTGTGGTTTAAGGATAGTGCCAGCATTTTGAGCATATAGGATATCTCCATAATCCCATGTAGATAGACTATAGTGGATATAGTGGATTGTATAGTGGATTGTTTTTTTCTGTTATTAAAGGAGAATCAAGCTCTATTATGGTGTAAGAAACCAATCTCAATTTTTAGTGAGGTGTTCAATGTGAATTTAGCATGAAAATTTCCTATCTAATCAAATTCCTAAATCTGTATTAAGTAGATCTGTATTAGATTAAATTTCTCTTGTAAAATACATACGTGTTGTCTTTTTTGGAATTTATAAAAAACCTTAAATTAGTGAAAAATGTCTGTAGGTCATCAGAAGCAGACTATAACCTGGAGAAAGCCTGGTTTGCAGCAGTACACAAGATATTTCCATAAGCATAAAAATAGACGTTGCAATGTTCAGTTGGAAAATGAATATTAGTAAGTAACAGGGGACCCTGATATTGATCCTTGTGGGACACCTTTCTCAACCATCTGGGGACTTGATTTGAAGCCAGTGGCAACAACAGTCTGACCTTTACCAGAAAGATACAATTTGAATAATCAAATTAATAAAAACAATTTCACATTATTCTGATGTTCTCACTCCCAACCCAATTTTCTGTCTTCAAAAAATCTTTATTGCTATGCTGTATATTTTCTTTTTTAAATTAATTTATATATTTTTCCTTTCCATGTATACTTTGAAAAAAAAAAAAATCTTAATAACAATATCACAATAAAGCTATAATGTCTCAACCTTTTAATATACAGTCTATGGACTAAACAATTGCAGTTAAATCTTCGCTCACGAATACAGTACAAATAAAGTCAAAAACATGACCTAACCCATGTAGCCTTGCTATGCTGTCATGAAAAGCTAGGTAGGTGCAGTCTTGGCATCTTTTCTAACCTTCAGAACTGACCTAATATAGCAGTCCCTCACCCATTCAATAGTTCATCAGTTTAGAGAGAATCTGATGTTAGTCATGGAAAAGAAATGTCTTAAAATTCTAATAAATATTTAAAGTGATTTAAAATGATTTAAGCGAATAAATACTAACTTACAAGCAGGTCCTGCACTTATATATGGCATGCAGTTGCTCTTTTACAGCAAGTTAAAAAGAAACTTAATGTAAACACTTTAAATATGTAATGACACTTTGGGGCAATACATTTTTACTAATTGATCTTATGTAAACTAGAATACTGTACCAATGACAACACTATAAGGAAAAAGTAAGATTTGATGTAGGTTAATTGAATGCATTTGGTCATAAAAGTGAGCTTTGAACCCTCATGAACATTTACAGCAACACTGACAACCTATTTCTTCAGCTGTGTGCAAGTACAGTACAAGAAAATTGTCTAGACTTTCCTGCAGTCAAACAAAAACCCGGAGACACTGCTATGCCAAAGTGAAACTTCCACACCACATAGAGGTACGTTGAAACCACCGAAATGGGCGTACTGAGAAAGAAAAAAAAAGCCCTGATCTTGTCCACTGAGACCAGGGGCTGAATGGTAACGTACATTAAACTAACGTTGTTGTGATTGGCCAGTGTGCCCAGACCCGGAAAAGGCACGCAGCACGGCCTGTGCGCCATGAAAGGAAAAAAAGATCTCATCTTTCCTCTGTCGCTTTGCCAAAGACACACTGTAATGTTTCTTGACACCACAATGAGATATGTGTAGTTTGTTTCACCTGGTATATTCAGAGAAATAACCCCACCCTTTTTGCACCCTGATTTAACACCCTAGATTTAAGTGTTACCATTGATTTCTCTTTTTCACTTTTGCTGTTGTTGACGTTTAAAAAAAAAACAAGACTTTTCACTGACAGTGTTTTTATTATGATGTTGCTTGTTTTATTCAGGCATGTGCTCATAGAAATGTATATTTAATATACATGCATATTTTTAAAAGTATATTTAGCCCCTTTTTAAGAAAAATTCATGTTTAGGTCGTTATTCTGACAGTGTCCCATCGGGTTATTTTAACAGTCAGTGTGGTCAGTGACACAGGTCAATGCCCTGTGCTCTGTGGGCTCAGTCGGGGTGAGTAGGTGTGAGTGTGAGAAGAACCTGCCCAGGGTTCGCTGGGATTTTCTTAAATCTATGACATATAAATGTTGAAAACTGAATGAAGCAGAATACCAGGGTATGCAAAAGGTGTTCCTCAGTCCTCTCATTGATTAATGTAGCACTGTTAAAGGAGATTTTACAGATCAGCTGCCCTGTATTTTGTACACTAAACAAACTACCACCGGACAAATAGACAAACTGTAAATAGTCTTTACAGGCACGGTATATACAGTATTTCAAAAGAAATTTCTTCTGAGTTCACCAATCAATCAATACATGAAAGCCTTAATCATCGCAGAATTTTGTTCAATTTTCAACATGATGACAGAATATCCCCCAGTTGTCATTCCATCGAATGTTGGGTGACTTCCTATTTTTGTAGGCATTGGATTTATCTTTGGTTGGGAATTTACCTCCAAAGATTTATCAACCCTTTCATGGTTGCATAATTTTCTGGAAGAAAGAGCTTTTCTCTCAAACATAAGGAAAAGAAGAAATATATACTTTCAATAGCACTTTCAATTATAATAACAAAAGTACTTGTCTGCAAGATCCGATTTAATAAAAAAAAAAAAACAGGCAGAGCCCATATGGAAATCTAGAGTCAAATGTACTGTAAATGGCATGGAGTTGGTATAAGGTTTTTCATGATTTCCTTAATAATGATGACTTTACATGGCAGCAGTGATAAGGAAATGGCCTCAGTAGATTCTAGTAATCAGCCTCAGCTTCAGTTTGCTCCAAACTCAGAGAAACACATCTCTTACACATAATAATAACGATACTAGTAATAATAATCATCATCGCAGCACAGCACAGGCAGGCCATGAAAAACCAACAATAAAGAAAAGCAAACAGAATAACGTACAGTGGGGGTAAAATATTAGAAAAAAGTTCCAGTGGAATAATATAAAAGAAATAAAAACATTCCGACAGAACCAGGATAAGGGCTCCATTAAATGTGTCTCCAGTTTTTCTCCAGGCTAATACAATGATCTGGTAGAATAAAAGAGATGTGAATGGAGAGAGTAAAATATGGTGGAATACAAAACTTAATTTAAAAAAGTGTATATCATTAAAAAGTCACTGCCTTGAATTCTAGAATTACTTTGAGTGCGTCATTCTTCAAACTAGAAGAATCAGTATGTGTTGTCAGGAAATATTTTATTTCCTTCCATTTTTCATTTGTCATAGCAAAAACAGTATTAAATTAATGTTATGTTATGACCTGTTTACACTTGTGATGTCAAACTCTAGCAGAGTGTGTACCAATTTCCCCTGCTACTAGGAGCTATGATAAAAACACTTATTTCTAATAAAGACACTCAATGATGATGCCAATCAGTACGACAGGGGCCTTTTTTTTGAGTATTTGTGTCCGGTTTTTTTCTTTTTTTTGTGAGATTCATCGCAACTGCTTCGACCGTTACTCATCTACATCATGAGACTCCTGGTTTATTCCCTTAAGATGTATAGTCAAGACTAAACTTAGCTGCCTCTTGAAAAAATAAGATTTCGGGCTTTTAACAGCCTGACATTTTCGCTGTCACAGTTAAATGACTAAGCGATGAAACTCTGCAGGAATAACACAGTTTAGTCATTTATTCATTCTTGTATTAACGGGGACAGTGCACATGAATACACATTGCTGTAAATTTACCAGAGAGCGTCACCCTTAAAAAGAATATAAAATTAAAGCAGTTATTAAACAGGATATAAGTGGGAAAAGCAATAATTAAAAAAGGATGTTATTTATAGTTCACACTGAAGAAGATTTTACACAGAGGTTCCAATTTGCTTTCTTTCCTCATCTGTGTGTCTGTGTGACATTAAATATCCTATTAAAGAGGTGATGCACCTTGAATACACAGCCATACGCTGTACTTAAAGCCACAAGGACCTAATCACACAATGTGAGAAGAAACTGTTTATTATATGAATGCAAAACATCACTTTGAATAATAGGTATTATAGACAAGGGCAACCTAAACATTCCATCAGTGCTCCTGAAAACACTCATTCCCCACATGCCAGTGGCGTTTTCTTTGTAGTTTGACTGAGATGTGCTAAAGAGAGTAAAACCTAATGCTATACTGGGTTTCTTACAGAACTACTTCCTCACCGCTGCTTGAATCATATAGGTGACCACAAGATGCTGAAACAGAGTGAGTAAGAGAGAGAGAGAGAGAGAGGGAGGGGGATTTAAAAACTCCAGATCCAGATCTGTCAGAAACCGAAAGAAAGGTCACAAATATATAAACAGTATGTGAGCTTCACTAAAACATGTGTGAATCTTGCTCAGAGTGGAGTCCACTGCTCCTCCAAGGTAAGCCCATCTACAAAATATTAATACTTTAGAGAAATATAGACATATAGAGTTATATGGTTTAAGTATTTGTAAGGGAATCATCTGAATTGAATAATTACTTTCTTCCTATCTTTCTATCTATATATCTATCTAATATCTATATCTATATCTATATCTATATCTAGAGATGTGTGTGTGTGTGTGTGTGTGTGTGTGTGTGTGTGTGTGTGTGTGTGTTTGTGTGTAAATCAAACTTCAAGTAAAGGCTTGTCAAACTGCTGCAGTGTTTCTGTATGCTTGATGACATCTATTATGCATAATCTGTTCAGTTCCAATAACTTTTGTGCTGTTTATTTGTGTAGAATTGAGTGAGCTTTTGGTATCAAGAATTGGGAAAGATCATTAGAGAACACTGTCATGCTTTCAGCGAGTGAGAAACCTGTTGACTCATCAAGAAGCCTGTGTTGCAACAACATGTGATGCAATTGAGTAACAACGAAAATAAAAAGCAAGATTTGCTTCTTTTTCCTACAGATTAATTAGACAGAACCAGGGAACTTGAAAGAAAAAAAAGACTTTAGACTTCTACTTCTGGTACTCAGGCACTTGCAGTAGACCAGCAGTGAGTGATTAGGTATGCTGGCAAAGTCTGCAATCTGTGGTCTGGTGATTAGGATTCAGGACTTTGCATAGACATTTCAGGGTGCAAGGTTAAAAACAAAAAGGAGACAATGGTATAAAAAAACATGTTTCCTTACACACTGACACCATTTAGAGGAATCACGACAATGCTGTTTCCATGAATGTACAACCAGACCAAGTGTTACTGAATTACATAAGAAAGACAGAATGTATGGGCATGAGGTTTTCATTTACATTGTTGTACACATAAGTGATATATCTTAGCCAGTTTATACCTGAAAAACAGCACTGCAAATTGCTGTTTTGATTTAATGTAACAGCACGTGTTTGTTTCAGATGACTGTTTGGTGCCTGGCTCTCATCCTTCTTTGCTACATACCGAACTGTGTGGACTCTGCTCCATCCCCAGTCCCTCAGAGGAATAAATATAACAACTCCTATCGTCTCACGAGGTTCACCCGAACCCGTGTCCAGCTGCTGCTGAAGGAATATGTGAGTACTGGAAAAAACTAACCTGCTTCCCTGACTGGCCACCTTATTCCTGGCCAACTTTATAAACATCGAGCATTCGATTTTCCTTACTACAACTCTTCTGTAATCATTGCTATGTTTACTTTTATAGAAGGAGCATCAGTTGGGAAATAAGCATTTTGAGGACAGAAGCAGACAGTTAAAGGACCTGCCATTGCTTTCTACAGATTTCTACAGCTGGCTGAAGCTGACGGTTAGTATCTGCCTGTGTTTCAAAACAGTTCCATAGAAAATGACTTTGTGGTGGTTATTCTGCACTTTCTCAAAGTTTTCTGAAAATTACTTCCATTGTTTTGAAAATGATTTCCCTTTGTGGGGAGAAAAAAAACGTAACATCAGCAGAAGAACTGCATTTGCAGAAAGTAAAACTTGGACGTGGAATTCCCCTTTTTCAATATTAAATATAGAAAAGGGCGTTGCGCAATTTGCGCGAATTTTGATTCTGCAATCATTTGATTCTCTCTTGTTGTTTGTTCAGGACTGGGAACGACTGCACGCTGCTTCCTGGGACATGCAAGCCTACTGGAATATGCTGGAGTGGAAGAGAAAACAGCTGGAGAATGAGGAGAAAGAGCAGGTGCCAGTCCGCACCACTATACCTAGTCGCATCAAGCACATTCAGCTGGATCTGAGGGACCTGATGAGTGAAGTCAACAATCAGGTATCTGCCGTCTGAAATCCATGCACAATTTGTCCCTTTTTTGGCTCACACAAAGATTTGGGAGGAAGTGACACCATGACTAGTCTGGTAAAAATTTGTTTTGCTTTCTTCCCCAGATTAGTTACATGAAGAGCTCTTGGATGAAACCAACCTCTCCCACGGTACGAACAGCTCTGAACCCAGAAACCAGCTCCGAAACAGTATGGGACGGCCGAGTGGAGGGTTACATCATTCTGAGGGATCTAGACCTTTACCTCACCAAACTGGCAAGGGACTTCCTCTTACTGGCCTCCAAAACACACTTATGACTCAGTACTGAAAAAGAGTACTGTAACCCGGACAATACACGCATGCACACAAACAGACAAAAGGAAGGAAAAGCTGAATTGACAATCATCAGTTAACAGAAAATTGCAATAATAGTTGTGATAAATTTAATCAGGCTTAGTGGTGCTGTCAGCACTTTACATGGAGCTCTGATTTTAGCAAGGCTGCTTTTTAACATGATGCATTCCAGTATATTTAAGGGCTTTCTTGGGTATTTCCCACAGTTTCTGTCTTACCTCTAACTGTGAGTTAGCAATAAGCTCACAGAACAGAGAACACTTCCCAGCACACTGTTTTTCCCCCAAGCTCTCAATTTAGTGGACTTTCCAAAGATATATTTACTATTTATTGACATATTTATTAAATGCTATTTATTTCAAAGTGGTTTGTTTTATTTCTCTTACAATACAGAGATACAGTGTTTTACATAAGACATTTTATATTTGAAAGATAAATATATTTGTGTATGACTTCCAATAAAGAGACAGAGCATTTGAAACTGTGATGACTTACTGTTAAGTTTTTCTCATTAAAAAAAAAAAAAAGATCAGTAATCATTGCAACATTGGAGACATTCTTGTAATAATGATGATGTATATCAATCAATACGAGATCTTCCTTATGTTGTGTATGCTTGTGGTATCATCCTGTCGGCTGTGACTACTTCTGAGCGGCAATCCTCCAATTAGCTAAAAGGATTACCATTTGCCTGGCTGTTGTTTTCTGTTTCTTCATGTGGTGCTGGTGCGAGGGACAGTCTGCAGAGTGAAATCACATTGAACGCAGTCAGCTGGCTGAAATGTTTTGATTATCAAGACAGCCCTCCCTCCCCTGCAGGGGCTCTCCACATGACATTAGAACATTAGAACAGCAACTGACTCACCACTAGCAGATGTCCTCGTTTGCCTTTGGCCACCTTCATCTCTGAGCCCCTGACAAAATCAATGATTCCTTCCTTGCCACGAGCCACAGCAAACCTAATGCTGCCACACAGTAGGTCATGCCACACAGTAGGTAACAAATGAAGACAGGACGAGATGATAAGAACGGTTGAACTAGCAACAACAATGGACTTAGAGGAGCATAGAAGAGCATTCAGAAAAGACTCACCTGCCCGGGCTGATGTTGACGTAGTCGATCTTCCTGGCCATCATGGCTAATTTTGTCACCAGTTCAATCACATGGTTGCACTGCAGCACAACATCGCCCTGAGGCAGACAGAGCTGGATTTAGAGTGGCTGCAAGGTTGTACACTTTACAGTCATGACCGCTGTGTCCTACATTACCTTCTGCTTATTGTCCTCACTGGGCATGTGCAGAACAAACAGCCCATCGCTGAGAGAGCTCACAGAGATACCTGTTTAAAGAGAAAACCGGGCTTGGACTCATTGAACTGAAGAACACATCCCAATGAATTAATCAGTAATGTTTAACCAGTAAAAACTATGTTGTGTTAATTACACAATATAATTATCTAAAAGCTATGTCCCCATCTCCTGATTTGACTTCACTGCAAATGGCCATCCTCTCAGTTGAAAGTATCTATTTTGGAGAAAGAGTTTTTTTCATTTTTTTCTACAAAAGGATGAAAAGAGCTTTACACAAAATCCCTACTTGGCTGACATGGATGTTTCTGCAACAGTCAGTAATTGAGGTGTTATGACCGCTTAAGGTCAATGAAAAATAAACTTGATTTGAAAACTGTAACAACAGTAATAACTCCTCCTTAGCAACAGAAAAAAAACACATAAGAAATGTACGAGTTCAGCAGTGATCATGGATTCAAGGATATTACTCAAAAACATAATTCATTTCTCAAATTGCCCCCCTTCCCCACTCAGGGCTGGTTTCAACCTCTCAGAGCTGTGTAGTCAATCCTCTGCTTGATCTTGGTCCTGTCCACCAGCACAGCAAAGGTGTTAGTAAGGAGCAGCTGGCGAGGTCGAGGCTTGAAACCCCTCCTGTCATACTTTATGACTGATGCACCGTACTGAGGAGCACAAGGACGCACATTAATGCCAGGCAACAATTATTATCATTATCGTCATATTAAGAAAAGTTCAGTCCCACCTGCACTTTTTCATTGCCGAGAGTCTGGACGACTTTGAGACTGATTTGCTCACGTTCTATGTAAAGCAATGGGAAAGCCGCTGTTAATGTTACATAGCTTTTGCTTACATCTACTGTACGGTGTTTAGTATGTACAGAGGTACTGAATGCATATATGAACACGCACCAAGCCGGGAGTCCAAAAACAGCCTGCCAACACTCTGAGGGTAGCTGTCTTTCTGATCCTTGAAGATCTCACTGGCTACAACTTTCTGCATCATCTAGAGGAAACGAAAAAATAGTACAAAATCAGCAGGTTAATTACTTTTTAAAAAGCCTTGTGCCTCCTGTAGTTACTGTACCTGTTTCTTCCATTCAGGCTGGACCCTCCTGCAATACTTCATGACCATGTTTCTCATGTGCAGCATCCGCAGGTGCTCGGAGGCCTGTAGGGCACCATGGAATTAACAATGTAGAATTTGCATTGATAACTCTACAGATTCTTACTTGTACATATTATTACTTGTATCTGTATATAATGATGTCAGACAGCAGAATGATTCTCTGTGTGTGAGAGCTGTTTGTACCTCAAAGACGGAGGGAGGAGGTGTCGGCCAGTTTTTGTCCAAAACAGTCTTGGGCAGGTTTTTACGTAGATTCTTGAGGAAGGAGTAGCGTACATGATCCAGGAAATACTCATTCTCAGGGCAGTATTCCTCATGACGGTAGATGAAGCCTTTTATGAAGCTGAGAAAGAAAAGAAATATACAAGAAAGGGAATTAACTATACCTGCAAAATACAGTCTCAGAAATACATATAGAAACAACAGTAACAAAGTATCACTCAAGCACCTGCGGATTATCTCAGCAGCCTGTCGACGCCTCTTAGCCCTCCTGCGTGCTTTCATCCCTCGCCACCCGGACTGGATCACTATCACTATACATACAAATACATGCATATATTAACACCAAGACAACTTTTACACTCAGCCAAAGAGAACATTCAGTGGTTAGTATAGCATTTCTTATTGAAACAGAAAGTTAGCTTAGGCCGAAATAGACATGTCGGAAAAGTGAAATAAAGTAAAAATCTACACAGAATAAAAAAAAACACACAAACACAAACACACACACACAAACACACACACACACACACACACACACACACACACACACACACACACACACACACACACACACACACACAGACATAAGCATGTGGTAAATACAGTTGTAATGTGGACCATGTGGTGTACTAAGGTCACTGTGCGCAAGTATACCCTTTTCCAATGAGGAATGGGCCCACCAAACTTAAAAGCATTTTTATGTGCACTTACATACATTTAACTGAGCAGACAGTCCCAATATAATAATGGAAGAAATCCAAAATCAACATTTATGAGAAGTAAAAATAAAAGTAAAATCCCATCTGAAAAGTAACTCAAACTAAAGTTTCTTTGGAAAGCTAAACCAACAAGCATCAAAATTATAGGAGATAAAATATCAAGACATAAACCTGACCAGTTCTGTGAGTAGTTATTCCTATATGTAGTCAACAGACGGAGGTGCTCTAACCTGCATGTCTGATGCCTTGGTACTTGGCTCTCTCCCTGTAGCCTCTCCATGACGTCTGCAGAGTCAAAGCTGGAACAAAAGAAAGAAAAGAGACTAAAAGTGGATTTATGCTCTTCCATCAAAGTTTTCCAGAGGTCCTCCTGCGGATGCCTCTGGTTTAGGATTGATTCATTGCTCAGCATAGAATGTAATCCACTGATTAAATATGTTGTGCTTCACCAGGCCATGTTTACCTGGCCACCTCTCTCAGACCCTAAACACACTACTAATGTACTTCAGCTAATATTTGACTGGGAGTCATTATCTGTTGTTTCACTTCAGTTGTGACATCCCAGTGTTTCTAATCCTTACACTGTTACTTACCTATCTCTGGCTTTTTTGCTTCTAGTGCATCCTCAGTGGTGAAGAGAGTTTTTGGGAAACGGAGGAAGATTTTTGATCTGCAGAAAGAAGACAAAAAAGTGCGATCAACACAAATGTGATTCTGCACCCATGTATAGAATGTTTTTATGGACAAATTTAGTGTGGACTGTCCCATAATCTAATTTCTAACTGTGCCAGTACTTGTAAAATTATGTCATTTTGTCCTCTCTCTTAAACAATACATTACCTTCCCAGTTTGTACTCTTCTGGTTTGTAGCCCAGGTGGTTTACCAGTGTGGACACACCATCAACGAGTCTGCCATGCCAGTTGGGCCATGTCTCAGGACAAAGGGGCTTATACCTAATCGAATTTGTTGAAAATTACAATGACGGTAGACTGAAAACAGAGTAAACAGAATGAACAGTCACCGAGGCTGTAAATCATTTGTGGAAAAGCTCAGTCACCTCTGCAGGAAGGCTTCAAAACAACGTCGATAGGCAAAGCCAGCTCTCCTGACCCTCAGGTTTTCCACCAGGCCCAGGTACTTCACCTGGTGTCTCACAAGAACTTCATCGAACCTTCCTGCAGGGAGATATCTTATTCACTGCTGACAATGACGCACTTACTGAAAATGTTATGGTACACATACTATACTATAGTATACTGTATGCTACTTAACACATTAGATTACATACAGTAAGTTCTCAAAAAGTGACTGAGGCCTTTATTTACCTCAGATGAAGAAACAACCAGGCCTTCATTTATTTTATATTTAATATCAGAGAAGTGGCTTTATTTCAAATTGTCCTTGTTTTATATATCCTTTTTTGTATTTTAGTGATAAACTCTCAGAGTTGTGTTAATTTCTTGTGGATCCAAACCCAAACCTTCCTTAATCTATTTCACATAAAAATGCTTCAGAGGGCATAATTTATTGCCTTCCCTGGGAGGGTTTTTTTATTTTGAAACCTCAGCAGGAAATGTTGAGCTTTGTTAACAGCAGCATTAACCCCAGAGAAAGAATGACAAAGTAGAATTTATTTTATTTTAATTTATTTATTATTTTTATTTATCTAAATTAATTAAATTAGTGACTGACAACAACATCTATTTTAAAAGGAGAATTTTAGACACTGGGTGTTCAGTACATTTTGACTATGTTGTACTGATTATTGTGTGGAAATTTTTATTTTTATTATTTACCATGTGAGCTATTAAAGCACAGGTAACTTAATTTTTTACCCCTTTCATTCCTTGATCTTTATTTAGAATCCTCCTTAATTTGTTTGAAAATGTTCTTATTATAGACCAGGGCATTATTTCATTTGATAATAACAGCACTGCAATATAAGGTACAAAATAGTCATTGTGTATAAGTGTACCTGGCTGCTTGGCATCATTAGGTTTGATACAGCGCACGTAGGATGGCTCTTTAGACATGAGGATCTCCATAAGTTTCATCAGGCTGTTTTTAAACTGAATGGCAGCCTATAGGACAGATAAATAAACAAAAAAGAAACTAACTTTCCTGTTCACTGGTGTGTATGTGTCGGTGGTTGGAAGAGAGGAAGGGAGAGAGTGAGAGAGAGAGAGACAGAGAGAGAGAGAGAGAGAGAGAGAGAGAGAGAGAGAGAGAGAGAGAGAAAGTGAAAGTGAAAGCATTCATTAGTGTCCTTATTATCACTATCTATAAACCACCAAAGTACTTTTGATATAAAACCACACCTAAAAATTATTAAAAGAACTAAGGAGGGAGAGAGAGAGGAAGCGAGAATTCTAACCATCACTGGTCGTTTCTGATCCATCACTTCCTCTTTGCGGAAGCAGTGACTTAGTATCTGGTTGTCTGACTGGCACATGATCTGAACAGACACAAACCACATAACCACGTGTCAACACAGCATGTACCTCTTCCTCTTCACTCAAGCAATGGCAAGAGACACAAAGGTTTTTAAAGGTTGCAGTGGGGTTATACCCTGTCCAGTTTCATTATGCTCACCTCTTTCAGGTTCCTGTTCAGCAAATCATTGTTTTTGTCTAGAAAACCTGAATGAGACAAACAAGAATACTGCAGTTTGTCATTAAGGAGTCAGTGGGTTATGGGTCTTGCTCTGTAATAAATGTCACCTCTCACAATGACACAAACCTCAACTGGTTGAGTTACAGCTTACCATTGACATTGTAGTTGACCTCTCCAGCATAATGCAGCAGCCTGAATTCCTCCTTGCTCATTACCCTGCGCGTTTTTCCATTTGCCAATTTGTGACTGAAAGACATACACACATATGGAGATGTTCAAACAAATGCTTAGGTCTGCAGATACAAGAAGCTGCATTTATAAGAGTCTTTGTACTCCAGGCCTATGTCAAATAATATTAGATATAAGACGATGCTTACGTGACAAAATGGGGATGGCCACCGAGCGTGTCCTCCAGTTTCTCTAAAAAGGAGACATCGCAAGTCTCTCCAGGTCTCAGACACTCCTCATCCTGAAAGACAGTCACACTGTTTAACTTAAAATACAATGACAGAAGAATAGATAGCACCATATACAGAGACAAATATACAAACTAGGAGTTGTAATTTGTACCAGAATGGAGATGATGCCTTTGTGCTTCTCCTCTATCAGGTCACAAATTATCTTGTTGTCAAAGTACTGAACTGTCTCCCACTGAAATGAGTAAGAAACATCAGGAGAAAGAACAAGTTGTGTTAGAAGGGAAATGTAAATATCAAGAAATAAAACTTATTTGTTTTGACAACCCAACCAAAAAATGGACTCACTGCAATGCCTTCTGTCTCATACTCCTCCTGCTCAGATCTTAGGGTGAGCTCAATAAAGAGCTGCTGGAGCTTCTCATTGCAGTAGTTGATACAGAACTGCTCAAAGCTATGGGCAGAAATATAAGGGAAAGGAGGTCAAATGCATACTAGAGTTATGTACAAAGCTAGGTGCTTTAGAGACTGCTATTGACAAAAAAATTGCTTCATAGACTAGAAGCAGATTAAGGTGTGACAGAAAGGGGAAATTATTATACAGTAACTCATACCTATTGTGCTGTAGGACTTCAAAGCCATAGATATCAAGAAGCCCTATAACTGAGGATGCCTTACTGCTGGGGTAGATTTCATCCTGCATAACATATAAAGTAGATATCATGTAATTAATGGTAAAACACAGCAACAGCCACACAGCATGATGATGGAATTTCCACTACTGTCTTTGAGTTGTTATCAGAGCTGTTACTGCACCTTCAGAGCCAGCGACTGGTTGATCTTCTCCACCAACCAAGTGAAGCTCCGACCATACACAGCCTTGGCTAAGGCATCACGAGCAGACACTGCCTGTTCAAAATTTAGTGGGCTGATAATCTGTAATGCAAAAATGTATGTACAACACAGAATTATAAAAACCCACAATACACACCAAACAGCTGAAAACATATGGAACAGGGACAAGAAGACTGTCACCTCCTCTCCTTTGGCAGTGAGTTTCTTGTGAGTGAGTGCCTCCCTCAGGGCTGAGCCATCAACACCCAGCAGCTGGATAACAACAACAACAACACTGTTCTCAGCAATGCCCTTTTGCGACTGTTTGTGTATTTTTCAACATCCAGTAATATCAGTGGGACTGTTCTGACCTTTGCAAGACTTGTTATCTGGGTCTCAGTGGTGATGTAAGTTTCTCCTTCCTCCCCTTCCCCAAACTGAGTGTTTCCCAGATGGAGAACACCGGCGATGATATTGAACAATTTCTGAGGACGGACACAGGATAAAACAGCTAACAACTACCTCAAAGATGAACCATTTGTCTTTTAACCAAATGGATGTCTGGGCAGTTATTACAAGTGTCACTGAGAATATGATAATTAATACACAATCAGAACCAGAAGTCAGAGTGAAAAAGTACAGTTTTGCAAAAAAAAAAAAATTTCATTTTTGAATGGTCACCACAAATGCTTGAGACAGCAAGTTGATTTAAACAATGCAAGATTCAAAACTTTCACAAAAAAAAAAACCTTTGCAAGTGTTTTATGAAGTAAAATATTAATTACAGAATTGCTAAGCCATCAGGATACAAAAATGTTTTTGTATCCTTAAAAAAAATGAATGTAAAAAAATACAGATTTTTTTACTATTAAAACTGCAAAGAATCCTGTGGTTAAAACTTTATTTGTGGATTCATAATATTCCCAGTATAATGCAAATTGTTAAGAGCATCGCTTGTCTTGGATTAATTCCTATGACTCTACAGTTCAAACTGTTCCACTATAATATGGTAAATGTGTTAAACCAGAGAAGATGAAAATCAAAACAGCAGTGTTGTTGCCTGCATAAGGGCAGCTATCATTCATTGCTGTGATTGGTACCTACCTGCACTTCTTCCTCATTGAAGCCAATAACAGGCAGGGCCTTCATCACAACCTTCCAATTATTCTTGTCACTAATGGAGCTGACTCTGGGGCAGTTACCCTGAGCAAGACAATGAAATGTTACACCACAACTGATGCTTCAATTGAACTGACCTCAGCTAGAAAACGAGTAATTCATCAGACTTCTGCACCACACACACCTTGACCAGATAGTGGTAGTTCTGAGGGTTTCTTTCCAGGTCCAGTGTGTTAAGCAGGTCTTCATCCCCTCCATCCAGAAGCTGATAGAAGATGTGGAAGTTCCTCTCACCGTGGTTCTGGTGTACTACACGGGATTTCTCCAGCAGGTAGTTCAGGATGTGACCGCCCACTGGTGCCCCCTTGGAGAGATTACAGAAAAAGATGGGAGAAGACAATAACTGTGAACGCAGGTTTAACATTCTAGAGGTTTCAATGTTTGAGTCGCTATCTTTGATATAACTACACTAAAGGTGATGTTGTCAGTATGGTGTAAGCACATATGATTTCTACAAAGAAAGAGAAAGCCAAGGAGAGAGTGTTTACCCTGAAGTCAAACTGGACATCCATATATTTCCCAAAGCGGCTGGAGTTGTCATTCCTCAGTGTTTTGGCATTGCCAAATGCCTGCACAATGCAAGGCAGCCAGGAAATTAGATGGAGGAAGTGAAATTAAGGGCAACAAAACAACACAATCAAACAATCAAGAGAAAGCATTTAAAAGTATGTCAAATCAATCAGATAGTAGCAAGGTAAATTATGAAAGGTAAATAAGTCTAGATTCACTGTGCTTTTGATTGTGATACTGGTGGTTCAATTTGAAATGACAAAGGTTAAATACCTCCAGAACAGGGTTGGACTGCAGTAGGCGCTCACCAAGGGCAGCCATGTGATCATTAGTGGGGCAAGTGACAGCGTAGTAGAGGAGGATCTTCTTGGAGGCCTCTGTTTTACCTGCTCCACTCTCACCCGATATGAGAATGCACTGGTCTTTCCTCTCGGTCCGCATTGCTCGATAAGTGTTGTCTGACACAGCGTAGCTGAGGGAAAATGCAAAAGCAGCGTCAGTTACACTTCAACATACGGTTAAATCACGGCAATGGAATACAATGCAAATACCAATACACTTCAGTTTAATTAATTCTGTAGGAATGGTGTTGTTTTCTGTTATGACTGACTGAAACTGTAAAGTCAGCTGTTAATTTATTTCATTTATTTGTTTTTGTGTAAAGATTACAAAATTACATTTCCCCACTTAGTTAGTATGCATATGATATCAAACTAGTTCGCCAACAAATCCTGTGAATCCATAGATTTAGCCAGATACTACAAATAAAGTTGCTTTAACATTTCATGTGGACAGTTATTTCTATAAGATCATTATATAAATTGTATGAGGCAAAATAAATACTCAAAGAATTTTTATTATTTCAGTGAGAGTTTGATGTTAATTATATCCAAAATTTCACTGGTAAATATTAACTGAGCTGTAGACGGCCTGAGGAGGTTTCAGTTTGAAAGCATATAATATAACATATAATAATAAGTATTTTATGAAATGTCAGTCGTGCCTTATTAAATCAGTTTAGTGATATATAGTTCTCAACATGTCATGTGATCATTATCATGGCAACTGACAGCAGAGGAGTTTGGTAAAAAATGTCTGAGGAAAATGAGGTGACTCACATATGAGGTGATATTTCGTAGAAGCTGACCCCTCTGTAGCGTTCCATCTGCTGCTTGGAGTAAATCTCCAGCTCTTTGTAAGGGTTAACTGAAACCAACACTGAGCCAATGTATGTCTGAGCCAAAATATTAGAAGAACAGACAATACATTCAAATATGTCTCACCACAGCAACTGAAATGTGTTGGAACATATGAAGAAAACTGGCTTTATTACATAGATGAGGTTTTCTTTGAAGCGCCGTCGCAGGTTCTCTATGAAGGCTGCCTCGCTGTTGTAATTTTCCAGCAAGACAAAGTCCTGCACCCCGACCCTGTCCCGCGCAGTCAGGGCACTCTCCATCACCAGACGTACTCTTCCTTCAATATCCACCTCCTATAGAGAGAGAGAGAAGGAGAAACATTATAGTGAGCCAAAGAAATAAAGCACCTGACACAGTTCAACAGTACTGAGAAGAGTCCCTGTGAAGAAGGAAATGATTTCTGGTCTTACTGATAACCCTCTAATTGATGTAGTTACACTCGTTAACAAGCAGGGGGCAAAAAAGGCCTATTCCCAATTCATCCGATGCACAGTATTACAATAATTGCCATCTAACATATTACAAGATAGAATCTATTTATTAAGCGAGACAATGTGTATTTCAAAAATACCTTCAAAATATCAGAGCAAGTGACCCGAGACTTACAGAACACACTACTGAAACAACATTCTGTAAAGAAAGAAATCAAGAACAGTTCCACTAAGCCTTGCCAAGATTAAAAAAATAGAGGCATTTAAGGTATCCAAATGATAAACAGACATCATAGACTCATCTATTATGTGATAGTGCATTATGATGTATGTACAGTACAAACAGCTCTATATCACCAGACAGGGTTTAACCATTGTCTCTGGGAAAGTGTGTGTACATGTCAACCTCACTGTGATGGCAAACATCCAAGTGCAATCAGGAAATATGTACTCGCCGGCAGAGTGCAATTCTCAGATATGCCCTAAAGTATGATATTACACACACAACCACATGCACGGTCATGCACACGCACATACAAAGAGATAAAATGTCAGATGTCATTAGTCAATACTTACTGATGATAAATATCCAGTCACACAAAGTAGTGTGTAATCAATGTACTACACCCCAGCCCAACCAGCTGCACTCTATCTTCAGAATCAAAGATACATCTATGAGAAAAGCCTGGCTGTTTTTTATTATACTTTCATTAAAAAAACAAGCAGAGATTGGAACAAAGGGGCTAAACTTCCACCGGACCTCTGTTTTTCTTCAATGCAAGAACCTCTCAGGGGTCTCATTTGGCCCGTTAAGGCCAGTAGAAGGTCATTATCTCTGAGCACTAGATGCAGGAAAATCCTTCAAAAAACAAGAGGACAACAGTGGAAGACAGCCAAGAAGTGAGAGCAGAGGAAAGTCAATGGATACTTCCACGGCAGCCCCCTCCTCTCTGCTTCACCTTAGAGTATTGTTCTCCCTCTCCTGGAGGTGGGCCTCCCACAGATATTAATTTTAGGAATTGCAGTTCACGGTCAGATTTTCCAAAGGATACAACAAAGGAATGTTAGGGTCAGGTTTGGGGCAGGCATTCAGTGGATACCAAATGTTTCTATGCTGTATGTCAGCAGGTGTGCATGCTTTAAACATTGTGAATATGCAGAAGTTGGCATGTCTGGCCAACAATTTCCATTCAAGATACCCATGAGACAAAAAATTATTTCATAGTAATTAGTAATACAAACATAAAATTATGCCTAACTTTCTTAAGATGTGAGGATGCAGAGGTGGCCAGATATATTTCCCATGACTCTCTGACAGTTTGTCAACTTAAAATGAAATGTGCTTCATAAATAGAGGAGATACAGAGGATTTTTTTTCACTCAATTTAACCACTGAAATGGGACAAGAACATTTACACTTGCTTTAGTTTGACTTGTGTGTGGTTGCTTATCACATATAATGTCTTATAGCTTAAGGCTGGCTTACACAATATTATGAAACTTCGAAAACACATACATGTGTTTAGCATACACATCAACCTTTCATGGCAGATAACAATGACACAATACGACTGGCTCTGAACTTTACTAGACTCCTTTGGTCTGAATCTTTCATTTCATTTTCCTCAGGCCTCATACCTTTAATGTTAATCTCTGATGGTATTCAGTTGTACAATAGCTGCTGTGCTGATAGTGTGAACCTCTCCAATGTCTGCAACATCCAAATTTGTGTAATGATCTTGTTATGCTCAGTCTTTTTTCTACTGAAGAAAGAAAGGAATAAATGTGTACTGATACATATTGGACTTTCCAAGCAACCAAACAGTGTTTTCTCTTATTACTCAAAAGCACAGCAAACATTGTTTTCAAGGATCTATCTCTCAGCACTCATGAGTTACATTTTTTATTTGCATCCCAGGAATCACTTTTAATGCAGAGAAACCTCATCCAAAAGACTTCTTTGCTTCCAAAACATAGAAACCCTGCTGTCCCTGGGGTTACATAATCTAAGAGGCAATCCTAAAGGATGTGAAAAAATATTTTAGGAGATACCTTGGCTTGAGATACCTTAAGGGCTCTGGGATGGAGATTTAAGTAGAATACAACGTAATTCTGTGAACTGACCTGAGGTTTGTTTGTGACAGCAGCAAGAGTCTGAAATAACTGACTCCCACCGTGCTTGAGTGCTTAATGTGGGATTTGACTGAGTACCAGGGAGCTTCAGTGAAATCTGCAGGTTTTAAAGATGCAGCTGCAGTTACAACCAGCGAGGAGACTAACTTAACAGTGAGACTTGGCTCCAGGCCCTTTGACTAACCTCTGCTGGGCCGACTCCATTCGGATTGTCTTCCTTATATGGCATGCCCCACCACTCTGTCCCAGGGCGAGCTGCTCTGGTACCACAGCTGGCTCCCTACCACTGATGTGCCAGTAATGGATATGGTGGAAAAATACCAAGTTTATCCTCTTGGACTGTTTGAGTTAAAGCTCATACAAAAACCAAAATACACACTGACTCATACACAGGCAAAAAAAATAAAAAAATAAAAAAAATCTCCAAGTGACTCATTGTTTTGCTTTTCCCTCCTTGAAAGAGGCAGTGAACTGGTGGATCGGATCTTGTGCTTTACTGTATAAGCAAGGATAACACACACTCACACACACATTAAATCCAGTGAGTGTGCAGCACTAAACATGAAAAGACGACAAAGAGCATCATGGCATTCAGGATCTTACCCTGCCTTGGTACCTCATCTTGCCCTGGTGTTGCTGGAAGAATGTTGAACTGGTGGCCCCCCCTCGGGCTGCTGCCCCTCCTCCTGTGTCAGAGAGACTCCTTAACTGTAACTTCTCATCCACCTTTGCCCATGGGCGACAGATTTAGGTAACTTAATTTCTCCTCCCGTCAGTCACTTTCTCGCAGCCTTGGTCTCTTTTCGCAACGTCTTTCCTCCTCCTCGCCTGGCTCCCCTGTGAGGACAAGGCACGCACACATAGGGCAAAACAGCAACAGCTCCTCTTGTTTATACCTTCAATTAATCTTCCCTCTGACAGGTCAAAGTAAATGTCCGCCTCTCCACAAGTCCTTCTCCTTCCCTCTAAGCTATACAGCATGAAACAAGGGCAGGAACTCCACTCACACGTCACACAACTGAACTAAAAAAAAAAAAGTCAAGGAAAAGTATGCTGTTGGATAATGCAAAAAAAAAGGAACCAGAGAAACAGAGAGCTGAGAGGGATTGGAAAAATTTGCTAAGAGCCCAAAACTATAAACATGTAATCACTCTACAGCTAAAAAAAAAAAAGGGGGAAAAAACAGAAATCACATGATGAGAACTCAGTACATTCTTTCTTTCCTTCCCTCCCTGTTTAGTTCACTCCCTCGCTTTTCTCCCGCAAGTCGGGACAGATTCACAGGGGATGTGAAGTATGGAAGTGTTTCACCAGCAAGACTGTTTGTCTCTTCATGACTCTCTTCCAGTGTCGATAAAATGACTTACACCAGCATCAAAATATCACTTTGCAGATATTTAGAAGTCTGTTATTAATCTGATATTAGATTGAGCTATCATATTACCCAGCTGATCCGTTTTGATGCAACAAATTCTAATATTTAACACAGCAATAATTTAACATAAATATGCTGTTTGCATGGATTATCAGATTTCTCTTTTCTTACATTCCCTCCCATTTTAGGTATTTTTGGGAGTGCAGACAAGGCCACATTGTCTCTGTGAGAGAACAGCGTCCTCCTCTGGTTTCCCTCCCTTCAGCTGTCCTCTCACCCAATTTTCCCCACTCTGTCTCCACGTCTCACCCTCTTTCCCTTGCCAACATCATCAAAAATCCAACATCGAGGAATCTGAATAATGTTACCCAGATGGAGCAAGTCTCTTGCTCTTTTTCTCAATCTCTGGCTGTCCCAATGGTGCTTAAAGGGAGGAGAAAAAAATCTCCATGCTGCTCCTTCCCTATCACTCCTGCATGTATGCAGTGTACACAAATAGGGGAGAAGTGAAACCGCCAAATTCATTGAACAATTTAAAAGACTGTGTACCAATTGGTGTCACTCAAAGCCTCATTTTGCTGCCCTACCCCCTTTACTGTATATGGAAAGCAATCCTGCCAGGTCCGGCCTGTTCCCTCACAACTTTTCTTTCTGAAAATTTTGCCTCCATGACTCTGTGGTTTACTCAGTTTCCCCATTGCAATTGTGTGTGCTCTATTCACCGGAATCACTGCAAATGATTAGTCTCTGCAGCTCAATTTTGTATAGAGTGCCAAAATCAAACGAAACTCATACAATGAGATGATAGTTGATCATTTAGTTGGCATAGAAAAGTTAACTATAGCAGAATGGTAGGTATTGTTGCGCTCCCATATCAAAGCCAAACAGTGCAGTGAGGAAATATTCTGGATAAGACGTTATGTGGCCTGTAGATTACACTTCAGGATGCACTGCATTTTGGTTACAAATGCTTCTGGAGTAAAGATATGAAATTGTGCCTATTATTGGGACCAATGTTTTTCAAATATTAATACAGTATGCTGAATAAACTAAAATGAACTTATTAGAGTTCATATTTACAGGAGCAACATGCGTCCATGCTTGACCACTGTCCCTGTCACTGTCATGTGTTCATTTGTGAATTTCACTCCCATGCTAGGGTTTAGACTCACGCCCTGGTTTCCCTAAAATGGGCTTTGTCTTTAGTCTGATCCGCCACTTGGGATAAATTATTTCACAACACAGGTCCCGGGCTCATATGGACTAAAGGTGAGGATCAGTGGAAGTGGCCATAATTTATTCAGAAGACAGCAATTGTCTAAAACATAATTATAAAATAAATAAATAATAAATGTAATTTTGAAAAACACTACAGATGTATTCCTCTGACAGGAGAAACCTCTGAAACCGCGAAACCTCTGAAATCTTAATTCTGTTCATAAATTTACAGTTAGTCGTCTGGGTATTTCTTAAGTCCTATTTTCTCTTTTAGAGTCAACAGAAAAGTCAACTAGAAATTTATTTGAGTCATAATCATACACAGGTGTCTCAGACACCATATATAGCAGATAGATTGCTGGCAGCATTTTTGACTTAGTTTTGAAGGGCATCCAAGACATCCCCATGTGCAACCACATGCATGTGGAAAACATGAGGGTACTCTCCTAAGACATCTGGTTTCTCTGCATACATTACACATAACAGCATCTGGCTAAAACCTCATTGCCAGCAAAACTGAAAAAGGACACTAAAGTCATTCAGAAAGAAACTACAGTCTCACTATAAAGTCCATCTTCATTACCTAAGCTTCGTTATTTTCCAACTGCGTTTTTTTAAAATCAGCGTTCCTATCTTTGTTTAGCAGTTCCTGTAAGAAGGATTTCCTTCCTAGCTGTTTCCTGATGTTCAGGATCTTCCTTCATGAGCATTTACTCGCGCTCGATTCTTCTCTGAACTATACCTTTCTAAAAATGTTTTTCTTTTTTTAGTGTAGCTTGATTGAAGCATCTCAAAAGCCAGTCAAGCATGTCTTTCCCCTCTTTTAAGGGTTTATTTTTTGCAGATACAGCCCTCTTCCTGTTTTCAATTTCAGATAATTACATTAAAAACTCAAAAACTAATTCCGAGCATCTGAGATATATTGGAAGAAATCCAGAGTGCCTGGCATAACCTTTCTGTCATAAACTGACTGCCTGTGTGCACAGAGCTTGAGCCATAATACTGGTTTTTCCTCATTTTGTATTTAAATTGCTAAGGTTTTCCGATTCATTCTAACAATGAATCACAGAAGAGTGATGACTTATTTGGGTGGGGTGGAAAATGGGTTGTTTCTCTTCTTTCTCCTTCTTGCCCTCTCTCTCTGTCACACAGACTCACATCACATGCACAGAGGCAAATTACAGTATGTCACAGAATAAATTAGATAATACTTTACACTTATCTGTTCGTCTAAATCTCACCATGCTATCCTTTACATCTTCAAATGGTCTATTTCTGTCTTCTTTCCTTCCCATCTTTGACTTGTTATGTTGCATTATTCATGCTTCAGTGTAGATCTGTTATGAAGTTTGTTATGAAGTTAACTATAAATGAGAAATATATCTGAATGTTGTTTAGCTCACCAAACCTAGCTTTCCCTACTGCTCATTATGTCCTCGGTAGATACGCCATTTCCCACCTATTTTCCATCTGTGCTGAGCTCCTTCAGTGCCCATCTGCTGCCCCTTTCACCCCTTTCTCATTTCTACTGCCTCTCATCCCCTAGATCCCCATTACACCACATAGGCTACTACATAAATTGATCAGGTGTAAAACTAATCCCTGTGAATCAACAATCTGTTGAAACACATTTGAAGGAATTTAGAAAAAAAAACAAAAACAGAACAAATATTTACTGTGGATGTGGTAATCGTAAGTCTGTGTTCATTCAACATGAAAATGAGTCATTCCTCTTGATGTTCTGAAGTCTTAGTGCTCTTCCTAGTGGTAATAATATCAATTACACTGAGCTGGCTCCTATTACTCTGCTTTTGCGAGACGGATGGACTGTAATTAAATTTTATTCCCAGAAGATAAAATCCCAATGAGTTTGATGACTGCTTTACTTTTCATCTAGCATCACAAACACATGGAAATTCTCTTGACAAAGTTTCTAACAGGATAACTGTAACAATAAGGACATGGCTCATATCTGTATGCAGGATTTTCCCCATAAAAGTATTTTGCACTGTGACAATTCTACTTTGATTTAAGCAGAGGAACTCAACATTTCTTCCACCACCTTCAAGCACAAAAGCTTTCATTCATTTAACTGAAACACAGTACAAGCATCACAAGAAAATTGTATGTATCTTGCACATCAAAATAATGAATAAATAAATAAATATATATATATATGTACACACACACTAACACACACACATACAAAAACACATACATGCAGTACATAAAAAATACGCCTACCTGATCTTACCTAATAATCAGAGCACATGTACAACTTCAGTGAAAGTGAACAGAAAACAGTTTCTCCCATGTCCTTCTCCAGCAGCAGCAGCAGCAGCAGACTGGTGGTGACACCACTTTCGGTTACTTGTTCAGCTGAAGGTGAAGCTCCTTAACTACACAATCCGTTGCCAGGCTGAATTTCTTTTTCCAGCAGCCTAGTCCAAAGGCACTCCCACTCGGAGCCGCTGAATCCAAACTTGTGCTTGAAATCTTTCCAGAAACGTAAAAAATGTGACCACATTAAACCTCCGTTGCAAGGGTGAGAGAAGATTTCAGGCAGACTATGGCCCTATAGATCCGCTAGGAGGCGACAACGCTAAAGTTAATGATCTGCCAAAACTAATCAGATATGATGCTGATGACTGACGCCTGGCTCTGTAACAGGTGGAAGAGGTGAATGGCAGTACACGATGAACACCGTAAATTTATGAGTTTATCAGACTATAGGGATGTACTTTACGTGGCTGCCTCCACTACACTTCGCTGTATAGATGTTTTGGGATACAATTCCTATATAAGTGGTATTCCTTTAATTGCTTTGGAACTTAGGGATACTCTCATGGGTCTTGTCTGTGCTGCAGTCTCACTTTTCTCTGTCTGTTTACTTATGAGTTTACAAAGAACTTTATCGGTTTCTTCTTTGTGATGATATCATACGACAAAATTTAGTTGTGATGTAAGATTTCTAATGTTTTTTTTTTTAAAATACAGAAAATTTATAAAAATATAAAAAATATAAAAGTATTTAAAAATACAGGCCTTGGGTTACCGTACATAACAACACTAGACCTAGTATATTTTGTCTACCATAGCGGATGCTCAGTAGCTATACGGTTGTTCCAAGGCGTAACGTTACAGCTAGCCACCTAGCTTAACTGGATATGTTACTGTTAACGACATAAACGTTAATGGTAAGCTACCTAACGTTTCTCGTAAACCTTATAAGTTTTCAGTAGCTAACAGCTAATTATCAGAGCAAAGTTCAAGCCTTGCCTTTTTTTTTTTTTTTTTTACACAAACCTTTAAAACAATCGATTTCCTTTATTAACTAAATAATCTGGCGTAACTAATATTAGTATGAGATAAAATGATACACTAGCTAGTAGTTATTGCAAAATAGCCGGTATTTTACGTCAAGCAATAACGTTATATCACAATGATAACTACAAATCACATTAAAATCTTCACGGAAAGTTTGTTTTACCCCATGAAAACATTGTGTAGTCTGGAAAATCTACCGTTAGCTACAAGTTTGAGTCATAATTGTAAATAAATTAGAATAAAATAAAATAAATAAATAAACTGACAGGTAAGACGGAGGACATGCTGGTGTGGAGCAGTCGATGCCATTCACAGATCAAGCAGCACGTAAGCTAATGTTAAGCGACTCCTGGACATTTTTTTAAGGCGATGCAACCGTTGTTTTTTTTTTTTTTTTTAAATCATGTGTAATGGAAAACAATTTATCTCCATAACGAATGGCTCCTCTCCGGTGAGTAATGTACAAACTTGTGATAATACTTTTGCAATATGAACTGAACGTTGACAAATCGATTACTTTCGAGTAACGAGCCCCGCATAGGCATCAGTATACTGGTGAGCTAGCAGCACAGGACCGACCTGCTGCAGTTGTGTGAGGGCGCCGCTGGGTGAGTCCCTCTCTCCGCTGCTTCTGTCTCCACAGCTCCCTTTTCCCAAAGAAAAGAAGAGGAGAACTAGGTCCGGGGAGGAGGGCCGCCGCCATTATCGGAAAGCTGGCAGAAATACCACCTCCACACGCAATCTGCTCATAAATTGATCAGGACATGAACAATTTCTGTTGCAGTAGAAGCATATTTCAGACGAAGCTCCACGGCGATTGCAACGAACTCACCGTTGTCTCGTGTGCGCGATTGGCCCAGCGTTATGTGGGCACAACAATGGACAGAATAATTATTGAAAAAGCAACGTGGTGAACCGAGAAGAAGACGGCTAGGAAGATTTCCATACGCCCGAATTTCTCAAGAGGAAAAACTCTTGCAAGAAACAAAATTGGATTGCTCTATTATTTGGGATATTCATTTCCTCCTTCCCCGTGTTTAATTGCAACGAAAACAATAATAGTAAATAAGAGAATCCAGACACGGGTAATTGATATTTAAATCAAATTACCCCAATCGTACAAGTTGTAGTATTATCAGTATTATCTGTGAATTGAGACGACCCAGAGTGTATTCTGCAGCTTTATGCCTGTGCACATCAGGCGGCGAGGGCTGCGGCAAGCACTGGCCTGACAGATGCAAGAGGAGAAAGGGAGAAATGCGATGGTATGTACCCTACATGCTCTCTCCTCTTCTTTATGGGCGATTTCCTAGTCAAGCTGTCGAGTGCTACACCCTAGACACCTGGGTAAACAAATTCCCTTTTAACATTGTCTGTCGGTGTGGAAAAGGTAGGCTATCCCTGATTTCGGCTCTAATTTCATTATGTAGACAGCAGGCCTGGCGTGGTCAGCCCCTCTCTGTGCACCCTAAAGCCCATGTTAACTGTTAATCCTTTGCAACGTATAACGTTACAAAATCTTATCTGAGTAAGTAGGTTATATAAATGAAATTGCTCGAAGGTTCGTTTTAGCAAACTGCGTTTTGATGTTGCTAGATAGGGCAGTTTGGTTGTTTTTATTTGCTAAGAACTTGTCTGTTCGTTTGGATATCAGGCCTGACTCAGCTGAGCGGTGTGGACTGCCGGTTGCTTTTGACCCTGCCAGAGTTGTTTGTTTCTAATGTGTGATCACTTCATGTGATAGGTTATTGGTTTCATCATGAGCCTGTGATTCCACATTTTGTTAGATGTTTGACTCCAGTGAGTCATATTGCACATAAATGAAATTCTATTTGTTAATTTTCGCCCTTCTATTGGAATTATGAGCTGGCTATTGTATCTGATGTGCATCACTACTATAATAATGGAAGCGTTAATCAATGCTGTAATAATGTAAATTTCAATATGAAGTGTCTTAACAGGGTGAGCAAATTCAGTTTCCTTTGGCATAGAGCACATGTGTCTGACTTTGTTGATAGTTTTTTTTTATTAATTCACTGTTTTGTCTTTTGAGATGGTGCTGATAGCCGTTGTTCCATTTAGGTGGAAAAGGTGTCAAGTAAAAAATAAAAAATGGTGACTGAGGTGGTAACAGTCATATTTTATGCCTGTCACCCTACTCACTGATCAGCTGACATGGTCATTTAAAGAGCACCACTCCCAACATGTTTTCTCGTTGGATTAATGTAATTATTTAGATACTGGTTCAATGATAAATTAATTTATTTTCAGACAGTGGACCGGAGCTGAAATGAGTATGAATGAAAAACTAATATGCAAAATGTTTGATCGTTAAAGTAATGTTTAAAATGAAGAAAATTTTAAGCAAAAATACCAGAAAATGCACTTGTTTAGTATTTGCTGGTTTACTTTTCTAGTAATAGTAAAGTGTATTCCCTTGGGTTTTGGGTTTTTTCAGACAGAGAAGCAATTTGAAGATGTCACCTTGGGCTCAGAGTAAATGTGATGGGCATTTTTGACATTTTTATACTAAATGATTGGAAAAAATACTCAGCAGATGATAAATTCAACAAGGAGAATAATAGTTGCAGCCCTGGAGCGGACAATAAATCTGCCTGACAATTTAATGAAATTTGCAAACATCAGTGTGCTTCCTCGTTTGAAATTGAGTTTACTGTATTTTGGCCATTACTTGTACAACAAAAATCTATGACCCCTCTCAGGAGATATTGTGACTGGTTGCTATTACTGGTCCTGTACAACTGTCTTCATTGTGCTTTTGCTGGTGGCTAGATATGATGGAAAAAATGACTTGATTTGTACAGTAATAATATTAATGCTGTGACTTTACCCATTACAGTTAATTGGTTTTGACAAATGATCGGACTTGGTACACTATCAAGGCCATAGTCATGATCATGGACAGTAATTAGAGCCTAATAACCAGTTGCACTCAGAGTCAAAGAGCCAACACTAGTTGCTCTTAAACATTACACCCTGCCCTGACTATTGAGAGGGTCCATTTCTTCAATATAATTTGGTATGCAAAGGAAATGTGCACAAATGGTATAAAATGTGCCTCTTATCACTCTCATCTTCCTTTATTATTAGAGATCACTCATTTATTCCGAACAAGAGAAATATAAAAACGGCTATGTTGAACAGTTTTTAAGAAAAAGTACTGGCAACAACACTAGTCCTTTACCACATCAAGTAGCATGTTTTGACAATGATATGTTTTTATTTTTATCATAGTTGCCTAATTTCTCATAGAGATAAGAGTGTGCCATTTGTTCCATTGGTTGTTTTTACAAATTTTGTCTTCTTTCCCTTTTTTATTGCAAATATATTTTTGTTGATTGCCCAGTTTGTCTGATTGATTGTTTGTTTGTTTTTTTTGTTTTTGTTTTTTTTGACAGGATCTGATTCGTATAAGGAATGAATGAAAGAACCCTCTGCTCATATCACTGCACTGCTATTTATTAAAATCGAAGCCCACCAGAAGAAAGTGAAATCTGATCTCCCTTGTGGATCAGCAACTTTATGGACAAACATACAAGTGAACTCCTTTATACAGTGCCTGTTTATGGCAGGATGAGCGTCGGCAGACTATGATGGCGAAAAAGCAAGATGCCCGAGCGCCCATTTATAACCTCATCGTGGTGGGTTTGTCAGGAACAGAGAAAGAGAAGGGGCAATGTGGGGTTGGGAAGTCCTGTTTATGTAATAGGTTTGTGCGACCTAGTGCTGATGACTTCTACTTGGACCACACATCGGTGTTGAGCACCAGTGACTTTGGGGGTCGAGTGGTTAATAATGATCACTTTCTGTTTTGGGGGGAGGTGTCACGGGTTCTGGAGGAGGGCCCTGACTGTAGGATGCATGTTGTGGAGCAAACTGAATTCATTGATGACCAGACATTTCAGCCGCACCGTAGCACTGCTATGCAGCCCTATATCAAACGGGCAGCCGCAACGAAGCTGGCTTCAGCAGAGAAGCTCATGTACTTCTGTACAGATCAGCTGGGTCTGGAGCAAGACTTTGAGCAAAAACAAATGCCTGAGGGCAAGCTGCAGGTTGATGGCTTCTTGCTTTGTGTTGATGTAAGCCGGGGCATGAACCGCAACTTTGATGACCAGCTGAAATTTGTCACCAACCTGTATGGTCAGCTCAGCAAGACGAAGAAGCCCATTGTGCTGGTCCTCACCAAGTGTGACGAAGGAGTTGAACGCTACATCAAAGATGCACATACCTTTGCTATCACAAAAAAGAGTCTACCAGTAGTTGAGACATCTGCACGCTCAAATATAAATGTGGACCTTGCCTTCCTCACTTTGGTTCAACTTATTGATAAGAGCAGGGGCAAGCCCAAGATCATTCCTTATTTTGAAGCCCTAAAGCTCCAGAGTCAGCAGATAGCTTCTACCAAGGATCGCTATGAATGGCTAATCAACCGTATAGTAAAGAATCATAATGAAACCTGGTTAAACACCAGTCGACGCATGAACACCTCCCCAGAGTACAAAGAGTATGTCTTCCTCGAGGGAACAGCTAAGTGCAAGAAGCTTTTTCAACAGCATGTCTACCGTCTGAAGCAGGAACATATTGAGAGGCGTCGTAAAATATACTTAAGCACTCTTCCTTTGGCACTTAGTTCTTTGGTTCCTGATCTGGATGAGATAGATCAGCTGAGCTGGTCTGGGGTACAGAAGGTCTTAGAGTCCAAGCAGCACTTTGCCCACTGGTTTGTTGTTCTGGAGGACTCACCATGGGAGGATACATCTCACATTGATAACATGGAAGATGAGCGAATCCCTTCAGACCTCCTGGAGACCGCTGAAGCAGAGGACATATTTAATGCCCACTTGGAACATCTGCGTAATGAGTGCAGACGAGCAGAGATGAGGCTGGAGTTTAAACAGAAATTAGCTTCCTCTCCCTTTGTCACACCTGGTAAACCATGGGAGGAGGCACGCAGCTTTATCATGAATGAAGAGTTCTACCAGTGGCTTGAGGAGCCAGAGTACTTGGACTTGTACAACCGCCATCAGAAAGAGATGATTGACCGTGCTAAAGAAGACTTTCAGGAGCTCTTACTGGAGTACTCTGAGCTTTTTTACGAACTTGAGGTAGATGCCAAGCCAAGCAAGGAGAAGATGGGGGCAATTCAGGAGGTTTTGGGGGAGGAACAGAGGTTCAAGGCGCTACAAAAGCTTCCAGCTGAAAGAGATGCTCTGGTACTGAAGCATATCCATTTTGTCTATCACCCTACCAAGGAAACCTGCCCTAGCAGTCCTCATTGCGGAGACTCTAAGATTGAACAACTCTTAGCTTCACGTTTCCCCACATGTTACCCCTTTTTTGATGTAAAAGCTCATTTTGGAGACACCAAGGCTGACAGAATTAACCTTGTCATACTGGGGAAGGATGGACTGGCCAGAGAATTTGCCAATGAGATTAGGGCTCTCTGCACAAATGATGACTGGTATGTGTTGGATGGGAAGATGTATGAATTGACACTGCGGCCTATTGAGGGAAATGTACGTCTTCCAGTGAACTCCTTCCACACGCCCACTTTCACCCCTCATGGATGTCTGTGTCTGTATAATTCAAAAGAGTCTCTCTCTTATGTGGTTGAAAGCCTTGAGCGACTTAGGGAATCAACTCTAGGTCGAAGGGATAGCCAGCTGGCACAGCTGCCAACATCACTGCTTTTAGTCACTAAAAGAGGCGTAGGATCATATGTGGATATAGGTGGAGAAACTGCCTTAAACCTAATAACACAAGGGCAGCAGGTTGCAAGGAGATTGCAGTGTAGCTTTTTAGACCCAGCCTCCCCTGGTGTGGGCTATGGCCATAATGTCAATGAGACTCAAATCAACCAGGTGCTGAGGAGCCTTCTGGACATTAGGAGAAGCACATCTTTTAGTAGCAGCTCCCCACCCCTCCTCCCTGAGCCTCAAGGTTTACGAGACTCTCCTCATCAGCCAGTCCCGGAGGCAGACCTTCGCGTCGTCATGTGTTTAATGTGTGGAGACTCCTATGACATCGAGCAGCTCCTGTCCCCTTTCCTAATGCATCAGCACTGCAGGCCCATGTCTAATAGTGGTACCTCTGTATTGCTGGAGCAGACAGTTGGTGGACACAAGCTGGCTATAGAGCTATCTCTGCTTTCATACCACGCCTCCTTTACTTTGCGCAAGAGCAGGTTAGTACATGGCTACATTGCAGTGTACTCAGTCTCTCGAAAAGCCTCCCTGGAGACTCTGTGTGCATTCTTATGTGAGGTACAAGACATCATCCCAGTTCAGCTGTTGGCAGTGGGAGATAGCCAGGCAGAACTCACTGACAGCGACTATGCCTGTGAACAGCTGATTCAGGGGGAGGAGCTAGCCCATGAGATCGAGGGTCGTTTCAATAGTGTCGTTTGTGGCTCCGGGGGGGTAGTGGGGGGCCTGCACAGGATAGACATGTTCCATTCTTTTCTGATGGAGGTGGTAGAGAAACGCAACATTGTGGAGGCCACACACATGTACGATAATGTTGCTGAAGCCTGCACCAATGAAAATGTGTACTCTCCACGCTGCAGTTCTCCCAGTCCTGTCACCATGTTTCTGGATTCAGAGGATGACGTAGAGCCATCGCCACCATACTATGATGGCACACTCACTTCTCATAGTGGCGGCTTCAACCTGCCTGACTTAGATTCCAGTGACATCTCTGTCATCTCTGATATCAGAGACTTTGAGAACAAACTCAACAACAAAGTACCCCCCCAAGTGAGAGTTAAACCGGGTGTCACTTTTGACTTCCGGAAGGTTAGCCGTAGCCCATATATCGATACACTAGGACATCGTCGCTCCCTACCCTCTGCTGTTACCTGGGTTCCCGGTGGGGATGTGGGTTACGATCCCTCAGACTATGCGGAACCCATGGACGCTGTTTCAAAACCCCGCCCTAGCAATGAAGAGATCATCTACTCAGTGCCACATGACAGCACACAAGGCAAAATCATCACAATCCGCAACTCCAACAGGATGCACTCGAATGGTAATGGCTCAGACAGCGAAGCAGACAGCAGCTCTCTTGAGCGTAGGAGGAAGTTCTCGGCAGTGGGGGTGAAGCCTCGTCTCTACCGTGACCGCTCCAAGCGGCTTGGCAAGTTCAGCAGCTTCCGCACAAGCTTCATAGGCAGCGATGATGAGATGGGAGCTCTTCCAAAGTCCAAGGAAGATGACTTTGGGACCCTGAAGGGTGAAAATCTTGTTAATGAGGAGAGTGAAGACCCAAAAAAGAGGAACATTCTGAAGAGCCTGCGACGAACTGCCAAGGTGTGTATTTTACCCCCCTTTTTTTTATTTTTTAATCCAGAAAAGGTAGCTCATTTACTTTTAATTCACTTGTTTATAATCTCAGACAGAAATTGGTGGTAATTAATTCATGTTTTGTTTTTTTTAACTGTTCTATATAATAGATGTTCTGTATAGTAGTGCTATTATAGTTATAAAATATATTGAGGTTAGTGTTGAGTGAGCTTGTTTAAACCTTGGTATATCTAGACATTAAGCTTGTGACTAAATGTGACAGACTCTTGATTTGCTGCTGATTGGGAACATCACATTTAGTTAGAAGCCAATGAGGGCCACTTAGTATCAACATAAATATCCCTATTTGAGACAGTCAAGAGTCGTCTGTCTTTCTTTCTTCACAGAAAACAAGACAAAAGCCCCGTCCAGCTATTCCGAAGCCCCTGGAGAGCAGTTACTTTGGGGTCCCCCTAGTAAATGTGGTATCCCCAGACAGACCTATCCCACTCTTCATTGAGAAGTGTGTCCGCTTCATTGAGACAACAGGTAAGTTGTTTTGTCTTTTAACCTCTGTTTAACTATCTACATTGTGCCGCTGTGCCTATGATGTATTCAAAATGTGATTTAAAGTTTTATTCTTGGAAATAATGGCAATGGTCATACATCAGTTTTTATTCTTCACTATAGGCAAACACATAAAATTAATGTTATTTGTTAGTCATCTATACATGCTTATTGTTAGATCTCCTAAACCCCTGCGCCTGTTCATGACCAAGTAATGTGAAAGAAAAACAGTGGTTTATTCAGTTTCAGTTAAGTACTCCAACAGAAACTGCCAACATCTGTATTGTCATGTCTGTTTGCAGGCTAATGAAGAGCTTGTGCTTTGCTTGTTTCCCACTGAACCCCCCCCTCCCGGTTCCCTCTTTTCTCTGCTTTGCTGTGTTTTCCTCAGGCCTGAATACAGAGGGTTTGTATCGTGTAAGTGGCAACAAGTCAGAGATGGAAAGCATGCAGAGGCAGTTTGAACAAGGTGAGTTACTCGTCAGACTTGTTGAACCAGGTGTTTGACATGTAATTATGTGGCTGCCTAATCAAAACATAAACAGAAGGTTACCAAAGGAAAGTGACATGCAACTGATTGTTTGGTCCTGAAGATATCTACTACTGATGAGCTTATTTTCTCTGATCCCTTTAACTCTCTCTTTCTCCTTTGTAGACCACGGATTAGACCTAGTGGAGAAAGACTTCTCTATAAACACTGTGGCTGGAGCCCTCAAAAGCTTCTTCTCTGAGCTGCCCGAGCCCCTGGTGCCTTGTGCTCTGCAGGTGGACCTATTGGATGCTTTCAGTAAGCAAACACTGCTGGGCTGGGAGGGTCTTCACTAGAACATAAAAAGATTATTTCTTTAGGAGGGAAGAGGGTAGGGAAGGTTTTGACAGACCTGCTTTGCTCTGTTTTAGGTGTTTCATTGTTGACAAGAATAATTTCCATCATACTGCAGAGAGAGATTTTAGTTTACAATTACTGTGTGCAATGCTGAGCTCTTAGATTTAATGGTTGCTTCCCTCCGTGTGTGCAGAAATCAATGACAGAGAACAGAGGCTATATACCATGAAGGATGTCCTGAGGAAATTCCCCAGAGAGAATTATGAAGTCTTCAAATATGTAGTGAGCCACTTACACAAGTAAGTTGCCGGTCTACTGTTTAAAACACTTTCATGGATTTGTTGGTCTTGTGTGGTAGACCCCCATCTGTTTTTTGTTTTGTTTTTTTCCGCACCGTATGATGAGAATGAATAAATTGGTGTCTGATTGTGTTTTTCGCAGGGTGAGCCAGCTGAGCAGGGTGAACTTGATGACCAGTGAAAACTTGTCAATCTGCTTCTGGCCAACTCTCATGAGGCCAGACTTCTCCACAATGGATGCCCTGACTGCCACACGCACCTACCAGACAATCATCGAGACCTTCATCCACCAGTGTGCATTTTTCTTTTACAACCAGCCCCTCCTCGACTCCCCCACCGGCCTAGCAGGCCTCCCTGCCTCACCCACCACCACCCTCAGTGGGAGCTCTGCCTACTCTTGTTACCGTTCCTCTCCTCCCCACACCACCACACACTTCAGCCCCCTGCAGCAGTCCCCACCCACCACCCCCCAGTCTCCCCTGCAGTCACTGCTCCCTCCCCTCCACCAGCACCCCCACTCCCACCATTCCCCTGCCGAACAAGAGACACTGTGAGAGACAATTAAACCACATGTGCCCATGATGATGCTGGACCTTATCACCAACACGCACTATAAAAAAAAAAATTAAAAAAAAACCCAAAAAAAACCCAAAACAAAAAAAAAATGTGCACTTGCACACTACATTTCTGATCATGGACAACCTAGGTTATGAAGAGCGGAGATAAGTGTCTGAGAAACTTCTCCAACCTGTCATTTGTATCCATACCTGTGTGCATCAGGGTAGGCTACCATTAGCAGTGATTCTCTCTCTGCCCTCTTGAGTTCCTGATCGCCTGGAATTTGACATCAGGACAGAAGTGGAGGACAGAGGTCGCTGTCACAGCAAGCCTCTCTTCTGTCAACAGCCACCACTTATCCTACACTACTAAGAAATTGAAATCTCTATGCCAAGCTGGAAGAAATGATGTGTGAATGCCATGTTTTTATCCGTGTATAACTGTTATAGTTTTTTTCTTTTTTTTTTCTCATGAAAGTACTGCCACTGGATTTATAGACTGTTCCTCTGTAGGTCCTTTGGGCAGCAGTGTGCTCCATATAGCAGAGGGTTCCTCTGTCTGCCTTTGGGGTTTCTCTCATTGGCTCTACTTGAGGGGTCAACATGGGGAGGGAAGGGAAGGGGTAGGTACACATCCAGGGATGCACTTTAATGATCACTGTTGTTTTTCCCTCGAAAGGGTTTTTTTTTTTTTTTTGGGACATACTGTTTTCTTGTGTGTTTTTAATTTCACAGCTCAAACAGCCATACCCATTGCCTCTACAGAGCTCTGGCAGATCAAACTTTGTTTACATCAGACTTGTTTTTTTATCCACAAACTTATCTGAAGCACTTTTTGATAGTTTAGTGTTACATTTGAAGAAATGCCACATTTATTAATTGTCCATATTGTTTGTTTAGTGGTTGAGTGTGGCATCAGTACAGGCTTGTGAAACAAGATCCTTTTGTAAAAACTTATGTTCTTTAAGTTGATCCAGAGGTCCCCTTTTAGGTTGATGGGAAATCTGAGTCTGCTTATTTTCCTCATTCATCCAGCCATGTGAAAAATAGTTTTCTTTTTAGAGTTTGTCCTTTTTCTAGCTGTTGGTTGATCAGAGTGGATGTGTAGGGAGGTTTGGATTAATTAGACCCTGATAATATCAGAGATCAGTCAAGTGAAGGAGAAATGTTGCCATTTTTGAGTGTGTAACCTAGTCATACCCTAATACAACTCTACATTGCCATCTGGTGTTCATGGAAACCAAACGCTTGAAACATGATAAGTTGCTGGATGTGTTGCTGTGGCTGTCTATCAAACCAAGCTCTTTGTATTCATCTAATATTAAGGACCTTTAACTCAGAAGGTTTAGTATTCTCAACACACTGTTACTGCTAGTTCTGCTATACAATACAATGACCAGTAGAAGTTAAATATTTGTGAATGAGACACATTCAGGAAGCAACACCGGCCGTTTACCTGCTCTAGTGAATTAGTTTTGTGCTGGCATAATGTCCTCCCTTTTCATGGAAAACAAGCAGTACATTTTCAGTGGTACCACTGTTAATGAAGACCTGATAATTTTAAGCATTAAACGTATGAGAGGAAGCACTGTCTTTTCAATGGGATTGAGAAAAAATGGAACACGAGACATACAAGTTCTGGATGATGTGGCTCTTATGGTTCTTGGTTGCAACAATGAACAGACTAGTTAGGTCATTGGTTGTATTAGTATTTGGGATCACTTCTGGTACTTTTGGAATCGCATTGCTGTTGGAAGTCAGTCATTTTATATGTTTATCAGACTAAACTCAGAGCATCTCTTCAAACTGCTCAGAGCTGTAAGTTGTAACATTAAGGCTGGCACAGAACCATCCAAGCAGCTTTCCCACTATAACACGATTCTTGGGAGTATATAACCTTACTACATCACTTGACTTCTGACACAAACTTGGCAAATCTGCTGTTCAATGAGCAAAAAGTGAGTGCATACTACTCTATAATGGTTGTTTATTTGTATGTGGGGGAACGCCACCCTTTAGTCAATAGTAGAAAACATTTCTAGTGTGTATTTCGATGATTGAAAGTCCATTTTTACAATTTTTGTGAATGGTTCAAGGCCACATAAGTTTAGTGCATGATTTAAAAAACACACCAAGGGAGAAGGATGAAAGCCTCTTCCTGTTTGAAAACATGAAATTAGTACAAGAACAAAACAATTACTGAAGTGGAATAACTGAAACGTGAAAGTTTATGTACTGTGCACCAAGAGCAAACCATGGAATTTGTCTGACTGAGAATAGTGTTTCAAGATGAAGGCCTTATGTGAACTGTATAATAGTTAATAAATTAAATCTTGTAAGATTGTCCTCAGCATTCTTGTGGTGCATGTGTATGTGTCCTCCATTGATTCTTTTACAATTTGAGAGGTACCTCCAACCATTACCATCACAAATTGTTTGAATTTGAAATGACAGTGGAACTTTGTTAAAAATGTATTATCTAATTATATTACACAAAGCCACACAATTGCAGCTAGAATAATATTGTCACAACAGTGGGCCCCAAGGAATTAAGAATATCAGTTTGTTGGTTAAAAATGTTAGTGTTACGTGAAAATGGAGGGGAGGGTCCATGGCAGTTTTTTGAAAAGCCCTACTTTTCCCTACTGCCATTAGACAGGCTATTTTTATCTGCATCTTCCATTGTGCAATAGTGGAGTGACATTTAAACTATTTTCCTGACTGACAACTTGGTACGCAGATACAGCACGTCATGAATATATATTTATCTTGCATAAATAGCAGTAAATAATCTCTAAAGAAAAATCTATGTAAAGCTATCCATGAAGCATTCTACTAATAAACTAAGTACGCAATATAAATTGCAGGTAAGGTCTCTGCTTCAGATACTTAGAAGCTGTAGTTTGTAGGCACAAGTACAGGTGACTCTGAAACGCATCAATTATTCACAGCATATCCCTCGTGACTGACTGCACTCTTGTGGTAGAATACTTTTGTCACAGTATCTGTTAACCTCTGTGGAGGAAGTCAGACATCATAATGATGTGATGCCATCTTGTGGCTGCATAGCTGTAGAGCTACAAAGGCGAGCATGTTTTTGCTTCCCTCTCATTACTGACAGTGGATTCTCATGTGTCATGTGATTAAAAAGTTGCATGACTTTATAAGTTCCTTATGTACCCTTTCCAGCCCAGTCTTTACACCTCAGATTTCAGATTCAACTCCTAATTCTCTGATGACTTCTCCATGTTGATATGCATCACTGAGACCAAACGGAAATCTGGTGGTGAACATCCTCTGCTGCCAAGGCTGGGGCAACTGCCCCGGGGCCCCAGGTTCACTCCACTCTGCTTCTGTCTACATTTTATTAATCGTAAATTTGTTAGAAATTTATAGTAGAATGTTGGGTCCTCCATCTTGAGGCCCTTCTCTTGAAGAGGGACATTGTTTTGATACCTTAATTGTTTTAGTTTATATTGAACTCATCGGTATAAAGTTGTGTTTTATGAAATTGCTTTACTTTTTTTCTCCTTTAAGTAATTCACACACAGGAAACCTTGGAGAACTGTAAGGCCGCAACCAACTATTACTTTCATTATCAGTAGGTCTGACAATTATTTTCTTTAATAATCAGTGTATAAAATGTCAGAAAATTGTGAAATATTCCCATCATTATTGTGTGAGGCCCTAGTTAACATATTAAAATTCCAAAAGCCAAAATCCCCAAATTTTGAGTTTACTATCAGAAAACTGTGAAACTAGCAAATATTTAAATTTGTGAAGCTGGGATCAGTTAAAGTTTGGCCTTTTTTTACAAAAATAAATCAAAAATTTTGCCATTAATTTTCTGTCAATCAGCTAATTGCTTGAACAACTCCTCATTTCACATCTTTCTGGGTGACTGAGGAATGGATGAATGAAACTGCCATGTATAGTGGAGGTCAAAAGGGGCCAGACTACAAATTTTTGCCCCAAGACCACCTAAGAAGTTAAGATGATATGCAAACAAACCTATTGAGAATGACAGAAGCCGTGACGTATGAAAGATAGCTTTATTGCACAAGGTGTTAGAATGATCTTTTTAGTTTTTGCTTTCTTTTCATAGAAAATGTACTTTTGAACACAAGCAATTGCTATAACAAGCAACTCAAACAAATGTTTGGGATACCCTCAGCATTTTTTTTTTAGCTTTTGATTTTCATACATTTTTTCCTTCAATTTTCCCCTTTTAGCAAGCATGCAATGACTTTTTTGAGGATGAACAAAATACAAAATAATGATAATAAAAAAGTAAATAGGACAAATGACAACATCAAAAGACCTTTAAAAAAGAATAAAAATTCAACAAATTAGTATCAAAAACATAAAGGGAAAGAATTTTTTTTTTTTTTTTTTGCCCATTTCAGAAGTAAAATATTTTTATTTTTTGATACTATTTCAATTTTGAAATTGGGGCATTCAACCCTGATGTGTCCCCTGATTTATTCTGACGAAAATAGCTCTTCATACAAAACTGTGTTTTATGTACAAGACTTAATCTATAAACAACACTGACAAAGGTAGAGATGATGGATTTAGTATGTTAATGTTGGTGAATTTTTACTTTAATTCATCTGAACAGGGGAAAGGGACGGGAGTCTGAATAATTCAGGTTTACAGACCAACTCCTGTCCAGTATATACACAATACAATAGTACTTTGTGTGACCAAAAGAGCTACGAGTCCCTGATTTCACTTGGCTGAACTGGTTTTAGACACAGGCCACATACCTTAGTACTGTTTGACCTCTGTAGCCAAAATTTTGACAAAATCCCAAACAAATCAAAACAAATATTATAAATCAAAATCAACAGGCCAACAGATACCCCCTCCCCTTAACAAACAAACAAAGAAAAAGCAAATGGATAAACAAATATAAACCACAAAACGCTATCATGGAAATGCTTCAAAAAGACATTCCAATAGGTTCTTGTGTGAGTGTATATTAGCGCAAAATGGAGGGGTATGGTGGTAACGAAAGTGGGACATATACAGTACTTCAGACAGGGCAAGAACAAAGATATCAGTTGTGTTAACATTATATCATTTTGGAAAACTGAAATCCCTGACATAAAACATCTTTCAACATTATATTATTTTTCATTCACATCATGACTGGGATTCCTTCAGCTAGTTGTCTTTCTTTCTTTGAAGAGCAAGGTTTGGCTGCGTGGTACTGAGGCGGACTGAGAAGTCGGTAGGACGCGTTACTACATCTGTGACTGTCAGTCTCTGCCATCTACACCAAAAACAGAGGCCTTAATACTGTATCACAATTCATGTCTCTAACCACTTTGCAGCAATGTTCCTCCCAACATAAAACTCATTTGGGGATTTACCAACCCATCAGGTTCACAACGGGGTAACTAGAACACACATGAATTAGGCGTCGCAAACCACGGAGGTTATAATCTGTTCACCCAGAAGGCTGCCTTTTCAGGAACTGAAACTAAAACTAAGTAGCCTATCTTGCTTTTCCCATCTCAACATGGGGCTTGGAAAGGGCCGCTCTCAAAACACTCTTCTCTTGGTCGGTCTACATACAATAACATACAGAAGATGCCGTATATATACTAAACTTTTTTTTCTTTCTTTAGTCCAACCTTTTTTAAATTTCTTTTTTAAATTTCATGATTGAGCGATTGTCTCGTTCTTAAATTTGACATTAACATTTAATTTCTGTGTGTACCACTACACTATGGTAGTAAATACAATTCATACTTTGTCATAATTGAACTTAAATGTCAATAATATACCTATATAGAAATATATATGTAAATTCTTTATAATACCAAATATTCTCTATTTGTAATGTGAGAAATCATAGCTGGTTCATTTGGGTTGTCATGATTTATTTAATAAGTTAGACACTGTTCAGCTGGAGAGATTCTGTCACATTAATGTGACAGAATCTCAGTCTTTCCCTCTTGGAAGTGAACCTGAATCATTTCTTTCGGAACCACCATTAAGAGAAAATCTGCCAATAGCTATTTGGGACTTTAAGAGACACATAGAGGGTGAAAGACATAGTAAGGATAGGGAACTTAACTGGAAGTCCTGCAACTTGAAAATAATACTCAAACTATGGAGGACAGTATGTGTGTGCGTGAGAGACAGGATGGCCACACAGCTTCATACTGGCTATTGTAGTCTTCATCATCATAAACACAGAGCTTTTAGCTCCTTAGTTATAGTCAATATTTCCAAATGACCACAGAATTGCTTCCTGGTTTTTTGCTGTGCAACTCCTGTGAGAACTGAGCTGAGCACCAGCCGGCTGGAACTGTTAGTTGGAGTTAGTAGTTCTTTTATAGAGTCCCAGGTGAACATGAAAAGTAGGGTTAGCTGGGTCTCTGTCTGGGAGAACACCTATCCCGAGGAAAACTACACAGGACGCTGGGCAGTTCACCATTGGTTGGGTGTAAAGAATGATGGTTGCATGCCCTTTCTGGCCCAGACTGAAAAGTGCCAGAGTGGGGCTGGCTGAGGAGTAGGACAGCAGTGCAAGTCTGTGCAAGAGAATGGACTACACCAGTGTGTATGACTTGGAGTAGGCCCCAACACTCTGTTTCTGCAGTCTCCCCAGTGCAGAAGAGCTGCTCTCTAGCAGCGAGTCTCTGGAGCCCCCCACCTTGTTACTGTTGGTGGGGTTGCTGCCCGTGCTAGAAGTGGAAGCTGTTGCTGCAGTGTTGGAACTGGGCATGGTGAGAGTCCTTTGGGGTAAGGTGGCAGTGCCCGAGCTCGATCCCAAGCTGCCCAGCCCAGAATGACCCAATGTTAGGGCCTGCTGCTTGGCAGGGTCTAGAGTCTTGTGACGGCCCTGGGTGTGATACGCCCGCTGCGTTAGGCTGCGGATTGAGGCTTCCCGCGGTGGCACAGCCGGGCATGGGTCATGCAGCTCCCCTTGCTTACGGAAGAATGGATCCGTCTTCATGTAGAGGGGTAGGTTGCAGAATTCACCTGTGAAAGACAAGAAAAGGGTCAAAAGGGTCAGGACAAGACAAGACAACACAAGTCATTTGAATCTAAAATTACTTTTGCGTCATTTTGACAGCTTAAAGTGAATGATGATGACAAATGATTTCCAAATTCATATTAAGAAATATGTCCTGGGCCTTTGTTGCTATATAATAACGCATGGTTTTGCTTTGATTCTTCATTTGTGTGGTGAGAAGCTAAGCCTTGGAGTGACTGCTCAGACTTATCAGTCAAGTAACATGACTCCTTGCTCCCTTGTGTAGCTTGAGTCATTCTACTTTATTGTCTGTAGGTAATTGCTGAACGGTATAATATAGTTTATGATTCCACTTGGATCAACATTTTAGGTCACTGTAAATAAAATTCATACTTTTGGTTCAGAATTCTGGCTTCACTTTTCGGTGCCAATGCTGGGTCACAATAAGTAGGCAGAAGAAGCCAGAAACTGCAGTCTATGTTGAGTGTCTTAACTGTAACGCTGAGGTAGTGCTACAGGTGAGCTGAATGCAAAACGCATTTTCAAAGGTGCTAAATCAAGGAAAAGAACGAGTTCATGCAGAATTGTCTCTGCAAGGTTCTCATCTTTCATACTTACTTTTGTTAGCGCGGTGGGGAATGGGCACAGCCACATTTTTACCACGGTCGTAGTCCTGCGGTTTGGGTGGTGAGGCAGTGAAGCGGCAGATGCCTGGTTCGGACGGTGTGCTGAGGGAGGTCATGCTGTCTGCTGGGTCATTAGTACCTGTGGTCATTTGGTCAGACGAGCTGTCGGAGATGAAACACTCTGTAATGGTGAACTTTGCATGCTGCAGGTGCTCCTCCAGCTTGGCGTGCTCATAGGCCCTCGCCAGCTCCTCGTAGGTGGAGGAGGCGCTCTCTGTCGACACCATGCTGTTTCGACCCTTATCTGGAAAAACAAATAATATATAATTGTGGCAACAATTTACTAACCTGCTGCTATTTCAGAATGCAAAAGCTACACTGCAATAGTTAAGAGCCAACTGAGTCACATTTTAAATTTCCTTACATTGACTTCCAGGTGGTTGATTGATTTTTTTTAAACATATTTTCAAATATGTAGGGAAGAAGAAGAACCTTTGACGGCACTGAAAAGTTACAACATGTTTTAGAGAAAGATTTACAAAAAGTTTTAGTGGGTGTGGTGGTTAAAGATGGAGTACTGTATGTTTTCTCCCATTCTTTCTCCATCCTTAAATTTGGTAATTTTAGAATGTATGTTATGGTGTATATACTGTACACTTGCCTCTAGATTGGTCTTACATTTAATTATAAACTAAAGACTGAACTGCCTCTTGGTGTAAAAAATGGAAATGAGATTAAATCAATAGTAGGACATAGTCAGTTGCACTGGTGGGGATTGACCCACCTGTGTCTTGGGAGAGGCTGGCACTGTAGCTGTCACTCTCAGTCGCAGTGATCCCATGTGAGCCCATTGTCCGCCAGTCTGAGGTCAGAGTTCGTGCCGAGGCTGTCGACTGGCTCTGACTCGGTCGGCTCAGTGTCCACTGGCTGGAGTATCTGTTCCTGGAGCTGTGAGCTGATTTGATACTCTTCCTGGACACGGGGTCTGGGAGAGGTCACAGTGATCAGAGAACAGCTTTGTAGCACAGAGACTGTGTATCCATGTATTGATTGTCAGGAAGACTAGATACTGTGTTACTGTTTAACTGTGTCATCATTGGCATGACTGAAGTGGGTGTAAGTGGACATGCAATGCAATAAAGGGTCAAATTTTTCACCCAGATTTACCTGCTCAGTCTCTTTCATGTCTCGTCACTTTATCACAACTGTGACATTTAATGCAAAATCTTTATGTTAAAAGAAAAACACAACTCACTCGTCCCTGGGCGGATGTCTGACATGTCTATCAAAGGCCCTGAATTCTGGATAAGGGCTTGGTGGTGCAGAGACACGCCTGTACAGAAGTTCTGAGGATTCACTGACTGGCTAAATTCAGTGTCTGTCACTGGCACTGCTGCCTTGTCTTCCCCTGTTGCAGGCAAGAGATGAGGAAATAAAACAGTTTTACAAAAAAATGTTAATTATCTAATATAAGCTAATAGGGAATTACACTGATAAATGAAAGTTGTGTTGTTGTCCATGTATAGCCACGTGCCTATCTGTTTAATGCCTTCCTTGTCCTCAATGAGTAGCTGAACACGTGGGATGTCAATATGGAGCCTTGGTCCTTGAGGAGGCCCCTTCACAGGAGTGTCTATACTGCGATTGTTCTTGCTGCACACACACACACACACACACACACACACACACAGACACAAAAGGATATGATACATACTGTATAGTCATACTGATTTCTCTTATAAAGTTTTCCAAAAATAGATAACATAAAAGCTGAATGCAAGCTGGCTCTTACCTGATAAGCATCTCAGCAAGGCTCTTAGCATCTATAAGAAGACAATATCTTAATTAGATTATGGTTAGCTGTGAAGATAATCGTTTCAACTTGTCACTCTGTGCTACATTAATCCATTACACACAATAACATTGATCTCTCTCTGTACTCTCTCTTTTCCTTTCTCTCACCCCTAAGACGTTTAAGCCTCTTCTCCTTGCGTTTCTTGCGGATAATGAAGAGTAAAGCAACACCCAAAGTAACCAGGATGACAGGAGAGCCAATGGAGAACAGCTTTTTCACATCATCGCCTTCTCCGCGAGCTGATTTGATGGGGGGGATTGTACCTATGGAGAGAGGGAAAGAAAAATGAAGAAAAAAAAAAAAGTATACAGAAAAGTTCGCACGAGAGGTAGAGATGACAGAAGAGTGATGGAGAGACTGAAAAAGACATGGGATACACTTACTGCCATCATAGTCAGTAGTTGCAAACTGGGAGCTCTGGTTTCCACACCCTGCACTGTTGCAGGCCTTCATTTTGAGCTCGTACCAGGTGGCCTCCCGCAGCTCGCTGAGGAAGAGCTGAGTGGTGGAGTTGGCCTTGAGGCTCTGCCAGGCCCAGGTACCTTTGGGTCTGAAGTCCAGCATCAGGTCAGTGATGGGGCAGCCGCCGCTGGTCCAGCCCTGCAGGTTGAGACCTGCATGAGTGGAGTTGATGTGGGTGAGCAGCGGCTGGTCCTTGTTGAACACTGGTTCTGTAGAGAAGAAGGGCAAAGATACAGAAGAACAGGAGGTTAGACGGAGAGTGGTAATGCCAACGAAGCAATGTGGATTATAACACATTTGGATTTAATTCATGATTTTCTTTTTTTTTTTTCGGTAATAGCACAGTTTTCCCTAAATACAAGCCCTTAGTCATGGTGAAGATTTTCAGTAATATAATATGCAATGTGAAATAAGATCACTGATCACAACTTAGTGTGCCAGCTCACTGCATTATTTATTCTGAATATTTCTTCATTCGATATCACAGCATCGCAGCAACACTATGGAGCCATTTTGGGTCTTTCTATTTTAAAAATTTGAATTTAATTAGAATTAAGTAAATGGAAACAACCAACAAGTTCCCTCCACATTCACTTTTTTTTCACAATTACACTACAATTATACATGTTTTCAATGCCCATAAACTGCGAGGGGCAGTAGACACAGTTCATATTACCTTAAACATTAAATATAATGGAAATGCAAGCAAAAGCTTGATGTAAAATGTGTCAAAGTCAGCAAAGAAAGGTCAAATTTATATTTAGATTTATTCCTGAAACATTTAAAATGAGAAATTAGCAATTACACTTTTGTTATGTTAAGAGGCCCCAGAATTACAGTCTGTTTAATCCCTTTTCACTTGTTTCCCACTTCACTCATGTCTATAACACTTTTGCTTCCACCCCTCACCTCTTCCATGGGTCTTAGCCTCAATGATCTCACTGATGCGGCCTGAGCCCACGCTGTTCTTGGCAGCCAACTTGACCTTGTACCAGGTTCCACAGCGCAGATTGTCCAACCTGAATGAACGCTCACTGGAGCTGATGAACACATCCCTCCATTCCTCTGTGTTGTCCACAGAATACTGCAGCACAAATCCTGCAGTCACAAAGCTCCATGTCAAAGCCAAGTACTTTAAGACAACTACTGTCAATCCAAAAACTGAAAGACTGTGGTGGATCCTGGCTGCTGCTACCTCTGTCGGACACCAGGGGGCAACAACCAGCCACAAACAGTCCTAGTTTGCCTTCTTCTTATCCAGAAACATTAAGCTTATTGTTTACAAGCACAGTGAAAAGGCTCCGCCACAAGAAGAACTAGATGGTCAACTATATTTGTTCATGAGGAAGCTGCAAGGTGTTTCTCTGTTCACAATAGGTCTAGTCAGGAGCATACCTCTGATGGAGCTTCCTCCATTGTCCCCAGGGATCCAAGCCAGGGTGATGGAGGAGGTGGAGGTAGTGGAGACAGTCAGACGAGGCTGGTCAGGAGGAACTGGGTGTACACACACAGAGACAGTGAGTCAACAAGGGCAAGGCAGAAATATCACAAAGCAAACATGTCTTCCACCGGTCAGTTCCACTTGTTTCTTCCTACCTTGCACCACAAGATTGACTATGATGGTGTCAAAGCCCAGTGTGTTAGTTGCCGTACAGGTGTAGTACCCAGAATCCTCTGCTTTGACTGAACGTAGCACCAGTGTGCCGTTGGATAAGATCTGCCGCTGACTGTCAGCTGTCACTGGAATGGCAGAGTCCTCACTGACAGATTACAGAGAGGTTACGAATGTTAACAACCCCATTATGGACTAAGATGAGTTATATTTATCTGGGTTTCCCCTCACAAGCAGCAGCATGTGTCTGAGTGAGTCATGATGCTGACATATAAATGGTATATGATGAACTCTGACCTGTCTTTGGTCCATTTAATTGTGGGGGCGGGCTCTCCCACTGAGCTGCAGGGCAGACGCACTTCCTTCATCCAGGGTGTGGTAACCGTACCCCCAAAGGACAGGATCTTAGCCGGGACTGCTCACCAAGGACACACAAAGTGTAACAATTAAAGCTTTGACACACACTCTCACACTCAGATGATGATAGAAACACAGAAAACAAAAAGAAGAATCACAAAGATGTCTCTCTTCTTTACTTGGGGTTGCCAAACTGCCACTCTGATGTTTGCTGAATGAGTGGCCCAGTTTGCCCAAGGGGAAGGGCCTTTATTTACTGCTGCAGGAGTAGAAAGCTGTACGTTAGTGTTTCAGCGAAGCCCTTCCTCTAACCTCTTAGTTTCACTCTATCTTTTCTCAATAGATCCTCCCCTCTATTGATCCACGCCTGCTACTTCTCTCCCCAAGGGTCATTTTACTGGATAGGCCCTGTTCATCACCACATAATTAACAACAGCGTTTCTTGCCACATAGCCGCTACTCAATCAATACTACGGCTGTCAATCAATAGCACAGAGAGCAGACAGAGAAAGAAGGAGAGAGAGTGATGAAAGTGATAAATCTACGTACAGGGCATCATGTTGCCGTTCCATAGCCATCTTTAGAACGCTCTCCCTCATAACCAATACAGAAATCTCTTTACCCATCTCCTCCACTACACACTCGCCCGGAGGACCCACCTTTCCCAGCAGGCTCCACCGTGACCTTTGCGCTGATGTTGCCACGGCCGGCAGTTGTCACGGCTGCAGCCCAGATGTGGTATTGTTTACCACGGGTAAGGTGCGTGATACGATAGAAGAGCATCTCTGGGTTGGCCTCGTACTCACTGGGCGCCTGGGACAGAGGACACACAACGTCATGTTAGCCAACTATGATAACACAGTGACATGACAGGCCTGGGGGCAGCTCGTGTACTAGCAACTCTACCAGACTAAAGATGTGTTGCAAGTTATTGAGCTCAAATGAGTACTGAAAAAAAAAAAAAAAACTCAGGAAGAAAGAAGTAAACATTCGCCTAATATTTTTAACAGCAGACATTTTATAACAGGAAAAGCACAGGTGTTACTAAAACTTTAACTAATAAGGATGGCTCTGCTCTGTTCAAGTGTCTCAGTAAGCCATGACATTGAATCAGCATGAACAATACTAGGACAGTTTCAGGGTCCTGAAACATGGAATTCAGGCATAGTTGATTTTATCATTTTTGCCTGTGTTTTTTTTTTTTGTAGTGACAACCTGGTTTGCAGGAAGACATTTAAGAAAACTGCATTTTAATCCTTTTATTTTAAATTCTATTGATCAACACACAAGCACGTTTTTTCTTCTTTGGGAAAAAAGCCAAAATGATACATATCTAGTGTGTAGTACAAGTATTTCAAATCGCTTCAGCTCACAGGAAAACCAACATGGACATAGAAACATAGAAATAGATTCCATTAAGAGGTTTTTAAAAATTTCTTGCATGTAAGATTCATGCATCTTATATTGACAAGGATGCATTACTGATTTTCTTGTAGACTATTTTTTAATTTTATATAGTGTATGTTCCTAAATGCTCTTCTATTTTTTCATTTTAGCCTTGTGATTCTTCATAGTTATTTCTTACACATTAAAGTATTTTTAGAATGAAAAAAGGAAGTTCAATTTTGGTGGCAGTGATTCGCTTGATGTTCAATTTATTTACCTTTGGCACGCAAGTTGAAGGTTTTGAGTGAGTGACTGCGTTTTGCACACATTAAGTGTTGGGCTACATGGTATAAATGACTGGTAATTGCAATTAATGTCTTATCTATGTTTCAGAAAATGTGTTGAGAAAATCTGTAAAATAAAAAGATACAATAAAAAAATATTATAATATTAAAAAAATGCATCAAAATTAAATGTGCTTTCTCCCTTTTTCTTCGGTATTTTGGAACAAAACAGAATAGTGCAGATCAATAAACTAGTCCAAATAAATTCCAAATGATCCAAATTAATTACATTATTTCATATCACAGAGGCAAATTTATTCACTGGATTAAGAAAAGCAACAATTGTGGCTTCAATACTGTATTAAATTATGTGTTCCTGTGAATATTATCCGAAAAGCACATCTTTGAGAAGATACCCACACGTACACCTGCATACACATGCCAATGCGCGCACAAAAACACTGTTTTCTCTCAAGTCGAGCCTCTGTTCTATCTATTTAATCTGTTCATCTCTCAGTGTTCATCGTCAGTTCCTTCACCATTTGCTTTTCCCTCTTTTCCTCTATCCCTCTCTGTTCTGCTCAGTGAAGAGGAGAGGATGGAGGGACAGAGGGAGGGAGGGAGGGAAGAGGATGTGTGTGAGTTTGTGTGTGGTGGTGGTGGTAGTGGTGTGGGTTGTGGGTGGGTGGGGCGGGGGGGTAGGAGGGGTTGCTTTCGAACATTCCTCCAGCATATCGGCAGTGTTGTGGTGATCCAGGGAGTGATACAGGGAGATAATGAAAAGATGGACAAAAGCACTCTCATCTCGATGTGACTGATACCCTCCTCTGCTCCTCCCTTTTTCCCTGCCTGTCTCTCACTCTCTCCCTCTTCCTCTCCCCTCATCCCTCTTTTTCACTCTCATTTCCCCTCAGTCTTCCCCTACCTCTAATGGTGTGTCTCTTTCTCTCTCGCAACCTCCTTTCCCCCTCCCTTCCTCCCTCTCTCTTCCCTGCCTGTGCTCATTTACATGGCACTCATGCACAGAGAGGGAGGAGTATTTGTGAATAATAAGAAAGTAAGATTCTAGCTTGATATCAGATTTAACCGTGCGCTGGTGTTTGTGGTGTACATGATCTAAACACAACTGAAATGCTGCACATACGTGTATAAATAGAAAATATTGAAATATGATCTTTGTGTGTGTGTGTGTGTGTGTGTGTGTGTGTGTGTGTGTGTGTGTGTGTGTGTGTGTGTGTGTGTGTTTCTGATGCGGCATTGTGCATGTGTGAGCTTGTTCTCTGCCTCATTTGCATATCTACGTCTCATCACGTTGCCAAGACAACCTCATCTGTTCATCTGGGAGAGCAGGAAATAAAGCGATGGTGCAAACACAGTGAAAGAGAGACGCACGCAAATATAGACATACATACACACACACACACACACACACACACACACACACACACACACACACACACACACTTATGGGTTCAATTAATACGAGTGGTTACAAATTAATTGTTTCAGCTTCTAGATTTTTATCAATTCACAAATTCCTTGATTCTCAATCAGTTGGAACATTTTCTACTGGCCACTTATGAGTCACACCCAAGGAGCAAAGACTTACCGGTTGTCCAGACCCTGGACTTGAGCAGTAGATGGTGTACTTGCGGATGACACCATTTGGTTTGTGAGGAGGTAACCAGGACACAACCACACTACTTGGAGAAGAGGGAACTGCCTTGATGCCAGCCGGTGGACCAGGAACTAGAGAAAAAAGACATGGAAACATCAGCATGGTTGGCATGCAGATACAGTGTGTATGTACTTCTGTTTGTGTTTTTGTGCACGCACATGCGGGGTATTGGAGGCCTATTAAAGTGAGCAGGCTTGTTTGCAGATTGGTGGTCTTATCCTGCACTAAGCCGCTCTGGGAGGACTTGGAAGAACTCCCTTCGGGTGGACTGCCGTGACATATGTTCATTCAGACATTGGTCAGCATTCCTGACTCTGTGACACCCAGTATTCTCTTAACTCTCCAACCCACAAACAGATTAGACACTAGTGTCTGATCCTCTGCTAGCCACTTCAGCTTGACACTGGACACCACTTAATACTCTTATTACAAGCTAAAGGCGCAAGAAGGCTTTAAAAGGGATGCACACTTTACAAAAAACACATCAGGACACTGGATACTGTTAAAGGTGAACAACAATGCTTTTGTCACACTGGCTTCACAGTATGGGGTTCACAGTGTCAAGTCTATTCAATCTCCACATAAATATAACTTGTGCCTGACATTGGGCCTCATCTGGGGTCTAAAGAAGGAGGCTACCACAGTGTAAGATGCAGCCCTCTAAATCCACCCCCCAATTTTATTGTATGTGAGGCCCCCTTATCATTCAACCAGTCCATGCCCTCGGATGCCTCCCCCCTGCACATTACATGAGCAGAGATTGAAAAAAAACACAAACTCCAAAAGATTAGATGTAGCGAGGCATTTTTTAAAAGAGGGACGTGGGGATGAAAGAATGGCAAGAATGATAGGTGCAGTTCCTTGGGGAGAGATGATGGTGGTGGCAGCAGTGGGGAGGGGCAGACGAGGCAGTGATCATTATCATAACTGGACCTCCATGTCAAGGTAGGAGTGGCAGTGGGAGGGGGGAGAGCTAAGTCCCATCTGGTGCCCAAAATCTGCCCAGGACTCCAGACAGACAGACAGGCAGTCTGCTGCACAGCCAGCATGGCCCTCGTGATGATGAGGAAGAGAGGCACAATGGTCCTGAGTGAACAGCCCAACTTACATGAATATATTATGCACTATTGTGCCAATCAGAGGAGGATATGTCACAGTGTAGACATAATACACTTTTTAGCTATGACATTTCTATTTTTTCTTTTTTAATGCCTTATTCATGTTGTCAGTCAAGAATAGGCTATGTGATCAGCTCTGTATCTTTCCATCTTCAACCCCCGGGCCCCCCCCCTCCCACTCCTCTATAAAGAGACATGGATCTGGCTGTAATCCTGCCTCCAATGGTGTAAGCACAAAATTAATTCTTTCTAATCCAACAGGAGTTAATCCTTATGCCTATGGCAAGAGGGCTGGTGGAAAAGACGCAGGCCTGGGCGGATGGCTGACTCCTGGATGCTATATGGTCCCAGAGAGCACCCCTCCTTTCCCCCCAATGTCTCCTACCAGCCCTCCCTCAGCCCTGAGCCATGGACCAAAGCCTCTTAATTCTCATTAGCACTGCTAATGGAAGTTCCCAGCATAAATGAGCTTTTGTCATGGGTTTGAGATACAGTCCAGCGCCCTTTTTTTATCTGTCCCCCTCCCATCTCCCATCTCCCGTCTCCCTAACCCCATTATGGCTCATTTATGTTCAACGTTAGACACATATATGGATACGGACTGAGCACTCTGTCGGTACTTGGCGTTAATTTCGTCTGTGTTTGAGCACGTTTTCTGAAAGCTTACGGATACAGATGAAATGGAGCAGTACCACCACATATCATGGGGGCAGTGTAGCCAATAGTTCAAGGGAGATACGACCATAGGACATGACGACGAAATTTTTAAAAGTGACGTTATGCGAGTTGCTAAGAAATTTTAAACATCTATATGATGTTACTTCGCTCGGGAACAGGGACAAACAGGTACATTATTACAACCTCCTCCACTGTCGCCATGTTTGGTGTTGTCAGAATCTTTTGACTCTGAGCTGCCTCTAGTGTATGTATTGCTTAACATCCAAGCCAACGTAGATGATGTATGGAAGTATGCGGCAGCGAGGGTTGAAATGGACTATTTTCATACATAAAGTGAGCCTAAACCAGCCTTTACCCTCACCCCATACACTATTCCGCACTTAAATATATGAATGAATAAATTCAATGCTGATATGTTATTCTATTGAGTTTCTGTTTGCGTGTATACTCACGGTCCTCACGGGTTTGGATATACAGGACGTTGCTGCGGACCCCATCTCCAGCTTGTGTGTAGGCCAGCACCTGAACACTGTAGTTGGTGAACTTCTCCAATCCTCGCAGCTCCACCTGTTCACGAGTAGTGGTGATATTCTGCATCTCCCCCCATTCTGAGGGATAACAGGAGGGGAAAACTTGTTTGAGCGAGCACCGGTGCTTGTCTGGTGGACAGGCAACACAGACCAACTCTTTCTTTGCTAGAAATGTTTTGAAGGAAACGTGATTACTGCCCGGATTACAAGGTAGCAGTTGTACGGAGAAGTTTTAGGTAGGATTTTAAAGCAGAGACTGGGATTTGCGTGCTGTGTCCCACATTTTGTTAGGTTTACGGGCTACCGAAGCACTTGGGTAAGATTAAGAAATGATTATGGTTTTCTTTAAATAATTTCCCACAAAACATATTTGCAATTCAGTTGTATATGAAATTAATTTTTTAGGAGACAGGGTTTAACAGTCACAGGAGCACAAAGACACTCAACTACAGTACTGTAATCTCAGTGACCATCAATATTGATGGAGTTGAAAATCTAATACAAAAATAAACAAGGGCAAACATGGACAAGTTCAGAGATACAATGGAACAGATAGTGCTTTATGAGAAAGGTGCGGATACACGTTAACACATTCTGATGCACAACACTGACAGAGAGGTAGGTGGTGGGTGGGAGGGTTGGGAAGTTTAGAATGAGATAGGTGATAATTACTCTGCATTGGCCACTGGGCCTGGCCCCCACAGCACCCACCTCCGTCAGGGAAGAGGGACCAAAACACAACCCGGTAGCCTTTCAGCACACCGTGCAGTGTCAGCCGTGGAGGCTCTGCCCATGTGATCACCGCCTCATCCGACGTCACCGAGATGGCTCGCACATTCTGCGGAGGCTCACTGGGCACTGGAGAGAGCAAGGGGTGAGTGTTAGTGCGGCATGATTTAAATATGAGTTTAAAGGTTGCTTTAATGGTTTTCTACTTGTCAAAAATCCTTGGTTACTGCTGTCGCTAAGAACACCTGACTGACATAGCATGGCGGCTGAAGCCCTGATATTTAATGACTACTCAACACCACAACCCAGGGGCAATCTCTGCTGAAATAAATCAGTCAAATAAGCTCAAATTAGCTCTCAATAGCTCCTTGTTCATTGTTAGCTTTTAGAGCACTAAGGAGAGAAGGAGCAGAGGTGTGGAGGGGGGTCGGTGGAAGAGAGGAAGAGCACTGAGAGAGAGCAAGATGAACAGTAAAACAGCCACACCTTAAGGGTTTAAAATGCATATGAGGTGGGTGGGGTGAGCTGAGATGTTGAGGATAAAATCTCAAGGAAGACAAAGTTCTTCTTTAAGGTAATTGCAGTTGTAACGGAAGCTCCAGACTACCTATAAGGACAATTACCATTACTGTTACTGTTACCATTTTCAGGCTGTCTATCACTACTGTCCACACAGGCAGGGAGGGTCCATAGAAAAACATAGATATATATAAAAACCGACAGAGGAGAAATTAGGAGGGAACCAACTGGCGGAAGAGGAAGATAAAGAAAATGAGAGGAGGAGAAAATGGAGGTAGTGGGCAGACATTTAGAGAGTAATGGGGTTCCTTCCTTCCTTCCTCTCTCACTCTCTACCAGCCTAATGAGGGTGCTAATTAAAGTTGAAAGAATAAGGGGGGATGTGCTGAAAATTCATTTCTACCATTTTGTTTGGGCATGTGTGTATGTATGTTAGCAATGTTAATTTATGTGTCTTCCATCCTGTTTTTTGCACTTGACTCTATTTACTATTTTTCTGACAACCAAATAGATATATGCTGCATGCTTTTCATTCCCCCTTCTTTTCGCCCTCCCACTCTCTCTCCTGCAATGAGTGTAGCAGTCTACTCTCTTTCTTCATCTTGCCTTCTACTTTTCCTACCATCTTCCAGCGTGGTAGCATTGATCTCAGTACTGGATGGGCCGGTCCCAGCTCTGTTGAAGGCCTGGACCACTACCCCGTACTGGGCAAACTTCTTTAGGTTGTCCAAGGTGTACACTTCACTGTCCCCCGTAGCTTTCATCTCCACTATGCTGTACTGGCCGTTGCTGCCTGGACCGTTCTCTCTGTAACCGATCTGGTAGCCTCGGATCACCCCATTCTGCAGCTCTTTCTTGGGAGCCTGAAAGGAATGTGATGATAGCAGTAAATTTGACAGTGTACATCAAACTTACACCCTGTTAAGGTGCACGGAAATCACTGTGCAACATTGCAACTGGTGAGTTTTGGTTTTGGAATTTGGCAGTGATATGTGTAGATACACAACACAAGAGTTTAGCAAATGAAAGATTTATAATAAATATTATGATGAGATGATGTATCCAATTTCAGTTCTGTTCGCATTACCATAATTGATATCTTCACAGATGTCTTTTTGTTAGATAAGAAATCAGTGACTCAACCTTTGTCATTTAAAAAAAAACTATTAAGCAGTTTTATGTCAGAGGTAATGTGCTTGTCCCTCATAGCACTGATAGCACAAGCTTAAACATTTGCATCTCTAGTCCTTAATTCTATTTTAGGAATAAAACTATTAATCATTCATCTTGTTATAATGCTAATCATAAATTAAACGTTTGGGCTTGCCTAAACCAAAGAATGTATATGTTAAGAAATACACAACAGATTCAGATTCAGTTTTCAGGACAATGAGTGGCTCTTTTTGGTCAGCGTATTCATATTTAAATGAACTGTTGTGAATATAGAGGTGTGTGTGCACTTGGTATTTTATACAATGGTTATATGGTCATTTACACTTTGACTCTACTTATCAGTGATAAGCACTGTATTATTAAAAAACATTACAGTTAAGTAATAATGGTAGTGAGTTTACCCTCCATGTAACCCGTATGCTCTGGGATGTCATCGGCTGGAGGACTACGTCCATTGGCGGCCCGTCAGGCGCTGTTGATGGAAGATGCCAGATGAAGTGTTACTGTCAATATGCATAGGCCTGTTCCATATGAAGAAAAAGTAAGACAGACATGATTCTTAGAAGAGAAAACAATCACTTACGTGCTTCTTCAGTACTGATTGTGAGTTCTTTGCTGGGAAGGCTGCGGCCGATCTTATTGTAGGAGTACATTCGAATGCTGTAAACACAGGCCGGGTGCAACTCTACAATGTTGGCTTGGTTGTTGGTGGGTGAGATGTTCCTGGTGGTGTACATGTGATCCCAGGAGTCTGTCAAATATGAAAATATTTCAGATTTCTAAGACATGTATCTTAAAAAAATCTGACAGGCATGTTTAAATTCAGGATACATACCTGACTTGTTCTTGTACTCTATGTCATAGCTGGTGATGATGCTGTTTCCATCAAACCTTTGGATCCAACGCAGGTTCATGCTCCTGTCCTTCACCTCCCTCACTTCCAGCTCTGGGGGATCTGGTGGTTCTGTGTGTGTTAGAGAGAGAGAGGAAGTGAGAGCTTTTCACCACTAGAACTTCTATACCATTCCCTACTAGACTGTTTATATAACCATACTGTATGGATTGTGTTATGAGCCCTAAAGCTTTAGTAAATTAAAGAAGTTTCATGAGAAATGTATAGTATGTGGTAAAGATACCTTGCACAGTGAGCTGGATTAGCCCTCGACCCTCTCCATAAGAGTTGATGGCATGGCAGGAGAAGAAGACAGAATCTCCTCGCTCGGCTGGGTTCAGCTGTGAGCATCAACACAAATAGGACGAGGTTACGATGTGCGTAAAAATATACAGAAAATGCACCAGAGCAGCGACACACATCATAAACATCTTCTGCAATAAAACAGTACATTTACATTAATATTGTGCCTTGACAATCTGAATCCATGAAGTCAGATCATTTAACTTTTTGATAAAATATTCGTAAACTAAATTTCATTCTGTAGTCACTTAAAGTAATAGTCCGACATATATGGATATATACTTATTCACTTTCTTGCCGAGAGTGAGATGAGAAGATTGAAAGCACTCTCATGTCTGTATTCTAAATATGAAGCCACAGTAAGCAGCCATAGTTTCGCTTAGGCTATAGAATGGAAATGGGGAAACAATAAGCTGAAGATAATATCATCCAACTACCAGCATCTCTAAAGCTCGCTACATTTAGAGGTGCTGGCAGAGGCAGATTTTGTTACCTTTGTACGGAGCCAAGCTAGCTGTTTCCCTGTTTCCAGTGTTTACATTAAGCTAAGGTGAGCTAACAAACTGCTGGCTGTAAGAAAGTGTAGTGTGTATTTCTTGAAATGTCAAACTTTTGCTTTAAATTCAGAGCTGAGAGACTTAATGTAATATTAGTGACTTGATCTGCCTTATTTAGCTTCGTTTTGCAAAGTTTACGCTTTATTTCATAGGAAATTCTTAAAACAATGGAAAGATCAGCCAACATTGACAGAATTTATTTACAGAAATAAAAGCATTCAACTGTGTATGTGGCTACATGACTTAATTAATGAATTACTGGGCATATTTCAAAATATTCCCATTACTCTTTGCTCTATACCTATGAGCATCAAACAATTGTCAGTTTTTGAGGTCAGGGCCTGCTCGGTGTTGTATTCTGTATCTAACCTTTAGGGTAGAGATGACTTCGTCGCCCTTCTTGTTGATAGTGATGGAATAACGGGGGTTCCTCTCTGCGTCAATGACGGTGTCCCCTCTCTCCCAGCGGATGATGATGGGTTGCTCGCCACGTGCTGTGCAGTTCAGCTCCTTAGTCTGGCCCTTTCTCGCCATGGTGGTGTTGGGGTGGCTGGTGATCATTGCAGGAACTGAGCAGAATCACAAACACATGTCAGTGTGACGATTAGTATATTATGGAGTAATGAGATGCCGGAAGAGAGATGTGGTATTGGAACCGAAGACATAGTACAGATGTATAGACATTTCTATTTCTGCTCTTTGTCCTCCATTTTCAATTCAAACTTCAAGCCCCGCTGGCCCTCTTAGACTACTTTCTCCCTCTCTGCCCTCCTTTTATCTTCTTGCCATACTCCTGCTACTCTTCTCCTCCTCATTTCCTCAGACATAGATTATTGATTGAAGGGGTTCCTGTGGTTTTGTTTTCATCACTAATTCATCAGCCCTTTTCCCCACCAAGCATTCAGGAGCACACAGACAGGCAGCTGGAACACATCAATCAATATCAAAGATAGCCCTAGTTAAGGACAGACAAGATTTTGTTAGGTTCAGTACAGGCCGTGCTAGCCTGGGGCAAGAGCGCATCTTAGAGAAGCTGATTCCCCTCCATAAAGCTAAGACTTACTGTATCTCTGTGTACAGTTTACAAGCCAGGCGATTTGGTTATGAAAGGAAGTGTGTTCAAGCCAAAGAGAGAATGACTGACACTTACTCTTGACAGTGAGGATCATGCTCTTACTGATGTCTGAACCCACTCCATTGGAGGCCTGACAGAGGTAGTACCCTCGATCGTCCTCAAGAACATGTCGGATGAGCAGAGAGCCGTTTGACATGATCTGGATACGGCCAGTTAGAGGGACTGGGTGGTACTGCTGAGGGTTTCCTACACCTGCACCACACAACACAAAGCAAATGCATGTTTTTCCTTGTTCACTTGATCTTGTTATTCAATATTTTAGGGATTATGTGCTGATTTTACCTTTGGCATGTTTCCACATGACCTTTGGTGGTGGATAACCCTCCACAGAGCAGTTGAGAACTCCAGCTTTGCCGTAGATACAGTCTTGGTTGTTGGGCTGCACCACAAAACGTGGTGGCACTGAGAATCAAGAAGATGCAATGAACTTAGATGAGAGAACTGCAATAAAAAATGTGCAGTAAATGGTACAAAATGGAAGTGTTCTTAAAATAACATGTACAATTCTACGCTCCCTCTGCACATTATCTATCGCATCTGATCTGACCTAATTCATCATCACTGAGCCATTCTCTTCTTGCTCAGGCCCTCACCAGTAACAATCAATTGTCTTTCCCAGCTGACGGTGGCAGCGGCATTGCTGGCGATGCAGGTGTAGTTTCCATTGTGCTTCAGTGTCACCTTGGAGATTTGTAGGGAGCTCATGAACTCTTTGGTCTCTATTGCAACGCCAGAGGCAGAGCCTGGCACGATGAGCTGGCCGTCTTTGTGCCAGGTGATGCGTATGGGCATGTCCCCAGATGACACCACACAGGCGATGTACATGAGCTTCCCCACTGAGGTAGAGGGGATATCAAAGGGCTGGATGAGCGGTGGCACTGGGGGAGAGAGGAAGCGTGCAGAGAATCAGTGGAATACAGGCAGCGATAGATGTGGACGAGTGGCAGTATAGCCATCTGGAGCAATGCTAAAAGAGAGAGAAGGTCAATGGCCAGTGGGTCCCTCTTCTCTTCCCCCCCTTCAGACCCCATCTCCTGCAGCCCATAATAGCTGCTCTGGTTAGAGTCCAATTGGCAGGAGGAAGTCATTCCGTTGCCATAGCAATGGAGGTTGGGATGGGGGTACTACAGCTGAGACATCTGGGGGATTTAATCTAGGCTTCATTATTATTCATCTAATTAAATCAGAGACACACACAGGCACATGCTCACACTTAAACACCTCTGCAGCTGCCCTGCTACCATCATGACCCAACTCACAGACAAAAACAAAATACAGATGCAAAGTAAAACATAAATCTATTCTAAAACACCATCTACCTCTGCCGTAAAGCATTAGTGTAAATATGCACTCGACACCTTTGAACACTGGTGTCTCCAAATGGCAGTGACTGGATTTTCGGACATCCAGAAAGTTTTGCATCTGTAAACTGCACACATCATGGTTATTTCTTTTTTGCCAACCCGACCAGTCTGAAAGGCAAAGAAACCAATGTTGGTTATTCCAGGTTTCTTTGGACAGATTGCGCTATCACTATTATTTTAAGAGACATTTTGCATTTTGGTAATGCACAAAGAAAGCAGGAGTCCTTATTTTAGGCAAACAGGGTGAAGCCACGGTACACCCCAGTCAGATAGGTGGGTCATTCTAGTTCTATTACAGCCTCACTTTATGATTGGGTTTGCTAAGATGGGTATGTTTTTTTACCTAAAAACACAGCCAAGTGCAGTTTAATCATTTGAATCCATTCTTCTCTTCAAGCTTACCTTTGACAGTCACATGGACGGTCTGGTTGATTGACACCTGGGGCTGGATCAGTACGCTACACAAGTAAGTGCCCTCGTCTGCACCCTTCTGCACGTCTGTCAGCCTCAGGGTGCCGTTCTCAAACACCACTTGACGATGATTATCAGGCAGCTGCATGCCATCCTTCAGCCACTTTATGGAGTAATACGGGTAACCAATCACACGGCATGTTATGAAGGTGTTCCTGCCCGCCACTGCGGTGATGTCCCGCATGGGTCTGATTCGAGGTGGACCTGGAGACACAGGGAAGAGAGGGAGGGGATGGAGGGAGGAGACAGAGAGAGACACAGAGGTCGGAGAGAGGGGCAGATGAGGTGAGGGAGGTCATGGCAGAGTAAGGGAGCAGCCACGGAGACAGGAGGTGAAGAGATAAAGGTTGAGGGATAGAGTGATTGGGGCAAGTTGACAGGTGGAGAGGGAGGTTAGTTATGCTCCCTTTACTAAAATCTGATTGAGGATATTTGCTGATTGTAGCCTAATCCGATATTCTGTGTATCTAAGTGATTTTGTGTATTTTTCTAAATTACCTTCAGATAGATAATTAGAAAGATAGATAGATAGATACCCTACAAAGCCAAAATGCAGTAATTAATGTTACATATTTGGTAATTGGGTTACAAATCTGCCTTTTTAATATCTTTTTTAGCATGCAAATAATTAATATGCCACAGCAATGTATAATTTCCATGTAAAGGCATGTAAAAGCAGTCTGTGGACTCCAGAGGTTAGCTAGATGGTGAGATAGACACAGTCAGCCTCAGCTAAAGCTAAAACAAAATTTACTTACGGAGTGATTTTTCCTCAGATGTTATCTGTTACTGAAAAATATGCATTTTGATTAACTGACATCTTGGTAATTCAATTTGCTATTACAGATAACTAAACTGAGACAACTGCTACATCCAATCACAAGAGGGGAAAAAAAACTAAACGCTGAGGAATTTGTGCTGTTTGGTGTGGTAAATCACACAATTAAATCTATCTGTATTGATTAAGATTTAGACGCAGTTAATCCCTATGAACTATAAACTATGAATAATCAAAATAAAGTATTATAAGTATTATATGTGTTCAAAACCCTTTATTTTCTCAACAAAACTGCTTTCATATTTACTGCTCTCTACCTTTGTAGGGCAAGATAGATAGATAGATAGATAGATAGATAGATAGATAGTTGTGTGTGAATGCTTCTCACTAGGTCCTTTGTGTTTGTATTGAGTCAGGTGTAGAGTGCATTTATATTGAAAAGCAGACAGGCACCTCTTACGTTTATGCGCGCTTGGTACTCGGCGCTACCGGCCGAGTTGCGTGCGACGCAACGATACACCCCCCCATCTCGAATGAGCGGGCTGCTGACGTTGACGTGTGACACGGTCAGGCCATCCGACAGGGTGTACTGGCTGGTCTTGTAGGTGGAGTCTCGCACCACAGGCTCGTCGTCTAGCGTCCAGGTGATGGAGGGGGGCGGGGCTCCTTTGGCCGCACACATGAGGGAGAATGGCTCGCCGGGGTTCACCACCCGCTCGCTGAAGGAAGACACAATACGAGGAGTACCATCTGGGGGGAGGCAGAGAGAGATAGAAAGAGAAAGAGGCAAAATAGAGAAGGACATAAAAACAGACTGGTGAGAAGTTGTGACAGAGAAGCAGCCTCATTTTTAAAGCCAAATGATTTGTTCAGTGGAGCACAGCTCGGTGGTGTCCTATTAATGCATCTATCAATGAGATCTGCAGGGGCAAACAATTTTTTCACCAGTATTCAGATTAAAAAAAATAAAAGTCAACATTATCAGTAGAAGATTTAAATTTAAAGACCATGGTTCCCTTTCATTTTGCTGTTACAATGCTGTCATAAAATGGCTGCTGCGACCCTGTTTATACAGAATCTGTACTCCTCTGAAAGTCTCTGTCCACATACCCTCTAGCAGAATAATGGAAAAGTCCTGAGCGGTGTGGCCCTTTCGGGAGGCAAAGCACTGGTAGGCCCCAGAGTGGAACTTCTGTGCTGCAGTGATCTGCAGGGTGTCATTATGTTGCCCCTGGATGGAGATGTGCTGGTCAGGGATGATGGGCTCTGTGTTCCTGTACCAGGTGATGGTGTATTCTGGAGAGCCCTCCACAGTGCAGGTGAAGAACAGTGTGCTGCTGATGCCCGTTTTCAGATTCTTAGGGGATAAGGTCACACGTAGTGGATCTGGGAGAAGGATGCATGAGTTCAGAAAACATGTCTGCAAGTTTGCTGGAATGCAAATGCAGAAAAATCTCTGAAACATATTTTTCCTTTCTTTTGGTTTCTATATTTTCTGTGTTTATGTTTCACTGTAAACCAGTTTGTGTTGTGTCATTAGTAAAACTGCTATAAAAATAGAATAATTACAAATGTGTATTACAGTTGCCCAAAGAAAACATGTTTTAATCGACTTTTTGTCGTAAGTGCAAAGGTTATCAAATTTTCTCTTACCACAGTACAGTAACTCATCATTAAAAAAAGGCTTATTAGTTGTTATTGATTATTATTTATTGTTTTTTACTGGTAGTGAATAACCTCTGAGTAAACCAAAGTAATCATATATATGATACTCTGCAAATTTAACTTCACTTATTTACACATTAATTTACAAAACATAATGAGTCATTAATTGATTTATAAACAAATTTTAAATCCTTTATAAGTATGTCTTATTGTAAGGGGATAACAATTTTTGCACCTTTTAGTGATTCTAAAATCATTAAACTGGATTCAAAACATGACAAGTGGATTCATACACACAGTATGCGTTTACGTTCATAGAGATAGAGAGACAGAGGGAGAGTACAATCAGCGGTGGCAACTCAATCAGTTTGACGCACTCATTAAAAAAGCAGCTGGAGATATCTCTTCACATCTCTGTCCACTTGTGTGTAAGTGTGTCTGTGTGTGTGTGTGTGTGTGTTTTTGTGTGTATGCGAGAGAGAGTGTGTATGTACGTGTGTGTGCAAATGTCAGTGAGCAATAAGGCAGCTGGTGGTGTATGCTGGGGGGCATTGCTGTGCTTCCCAACCCCCCCTCACCCTGTCAGAGTCACAGAGTGTGCTAACATGATGTGCCCACTGGCAAAGCCTACCGCCTCTCTATTCTCTCCCTCTGTCTCGCCTTCTCCCACTCTTTGTTTCTTTGTATACTTTACACAATGTACATTTATCTCAACCACTCTTATTATCTTGTTGTTGCATTGTAGATAATGTCATTCCAGCACTGTCTGGATGTCTGATCGTCCCCTCTGTGACCCCTTGTCTTTATCTCTGTCTTCTTCACCCTCTTTCTCTCTGATGGTGAATGGTGCTGGCAGCTGTGTTACGGATTCAGTCTCAGTGAATTACTGCCATGTCTCTCCTTCTGAGACTTGATATGACGGGGCATCATACAGCTCACATACGTTTGTTACAGACACACTCTAGGTGCGACTTATATGTGTGCCTCAAACCAAAAGGAAGGCCGTTTTTTGAATGTTTCTGTCTGCCAGGCTGATTCACTGAGAAGACAGCGTGGGAGTCTGTTACGGTGTCTGCGAATGCATGTGTGTGAGTGTGTGGTCGTGCTCACACACCTACAACGTGAAGCTGTCCAGACACCTCCTTTGAGCCAAAACTGTTGGTGACCTCGCAGGCGTAGCTGCCGCTGTCTTCCTGCCTCAGGTCGCTGATGGTCAGCCCTGTCAAACGCCGTGTCCAGCGCGCATCTGAGGGCAACGGGCGACCATCTTTCAGCCAGCGCACGGTGGGGCTGGGGTAACCTCCCGCTATGCAGGGAAGCTCGATACTCTGGCCTGCATACACCTCCCCTGCTTGGAAACTGTCCAGGATAGTGGGTGAGGACTCGTTGGGGTCTAGAGGGTGAGATAGGGTTATCTTTTGTCAAGACAAAGAGAAATATCAGACCAACATGAGTAAACTGACAACAGCAAGCTGCTCACCCATTACGGAGAGCCTGGCTCCATTGCTTTGCCGTGTCTCGCCGCTGTACTTATGTTTGGTGATGCACCGGTATGTAGAGAGGGCATCCTCCTTCTGAACATCAGAGATGTAAAGAGCTCCAAAGGAGGTCAGCGAGAACCTGTTACCTGAGGAAGACACATTCAGAAAAGACCACCATACCATTAATTTCCCCAAAAGGAAAACTGTTGACAGACAGAAACATCCAGTAAAAAACCTACACTTACATGAGCTTTCTGGTACAAAACCTTTGTGCTCAGCCGCCTGAACAGTTGCCACTACCTGCCTGGTAATGTTGCTTCCCAAAACCTGGCACTCTTTCAAGGGCTGGGGGACACACAGCGGTCACTTATGCCACCCGAACAGAAACAGATTTATTGTCTCTTTATGCACTATGTAAAATGCTTATGCGCCACACTATCATCAACAAACTGTCTAAATGTTATTCTTTTCAAGTGTGGTGACAAAAATTGGAAGGCCCAAGATCGAGTGTGCCACTATGTGACGGGAGCTGCCTGCTCTCTTTCATAGCATTTGCTCTGTGTCTCACATTTCATACTGCTCAGAGAACCAAGGTTATGTAAACAACCTAAAGTTTTCATGCTGTACTCAGAGACACCGAGACAGAGGGAAGAGAAAAGTTTGTTTGTAATGAGCACTAGTCTGCTCAGCCAGATATTCTCTGTATAACTGCATATTGCATATTTTGTCTTGCATACAGGTACAAATGCAGACACATTCTCTCTCTGTCTTTCACCTTCTGTTTGTATTTGTTTTTGTATCTACTTGAAATTATTTGGACCTTATACCCAAACGTCATGCCATTCATTTGCCCATTCTATGGCAGCAGCCCTTTTTAAAATCCAAATGGTCGCTGCTATAGAATGAATGGTTAGTGTAGGTTTTTCAACACTGACTATTAACTGTCTCATTCAAGCTACAAGCCAACAGCTGAATTTGTTGGCACCTTTGTGTTTACCGTCGTCAATATTTTATCTACAAGGTCTGTGTTTCTCAGGGTCTTGCAGAGGGTTGAGTAGGTACGCTGAAGGTAGCAGTTATGGACTGTGCATTTGTTTGCATGAAATATACCGTATGACCCGAGAGGAGGCTCAGGCTGCAATTTCACAGCAGCCTTTGTTTGCCCCCCCAGAATAAAGCCTTACAGGATAATGAGCACTTTAAGATTCTACTCCCACAACACCAACAACTCGCCTGTCACAACACTCTGACATAGGCAGGGAGTGAGAGAGAGAGAGAGAGAGTCAGCTGGATCTGTCAAAGCCACACTTGCTGTCTTCAGCAGGGGGCTGAATTCATCCCATCTGCAGCCTCTGAAACAACGCTGATTACACAATACACATTACATTATGCCCCTCACTATCTGTCCGGCTTAACTCAGTGGTTTGCTCATAGAATCATTCTTTAGTCGACTCTCTTCTTCTCTTTCTGTGAACCCTCTTATCGTCTCTCTCACTCTTTTCCTCTCTTTCTCTCTCAGCCCCTTGGTCTCAGTCTCTAAGCAGAGTGGCAGACAGAGTAAAATATTAATTACTAAATCACTGTGCTCCCTCAGCTTTTATTCATGCTGACTTGACTAGATAACAAGAAACAGAGCCAATGTGCATCACACACACTCATAGACACAGAGACAGCTGCAGCAAAACATGCAGACATGCATGCATGCATGCAGGCGCTCAGAAAAAGGGTGTAGCAGTTGGTGTTGCATAATTTTTTTTTTTAACTGTGCCGCCTTTATATCTCTAGGGATATGACATTTTTACAGAAACATTT